>NC_062294.1:28524249-28833624 GCF_902655055.1 Lutra lutra | reverse complement strand
GAGACTTTCCAGTTTGGGGGAAGCCTGCCCCGCAGTTCGGGGTTCGGATAATTAGATGTCTCCAGCGTTTAATCCTAGAAGTAGTTTCGCGTCTTTACGCTCCCAGATGCCTCCTCGAGCCCGCTTGGCTGCGTCTTGGGCCGTCTCAAAGGCAGAGCATCTTGGAGGCGCTGAGGGCAAACTTCCGGGGTGCAGTGGAGTCGAGGTTTGTTCGCAGGCTTAGACTGGGGTGCGGGAGTTGCGCGAGGCAGTGCTTAAGACACCCGGGTGCGGGGGCAGCGCGGGCCTTTGCCACCTGCACTTGACTGCGCTGGTTCTGGACCCTTCGAGGAGCCTTTAGCTTGGCACTCAGGTCCCAGGAGGGCCGAATCCCAGGCAGCAGGGGCAAGAGGGATCACTGCGTGGGGTCTATGCAGTCACCCGCCCTGAGGCCCCGCCAAACCGGGACTGACTGGATCTGTTCCCTTACTTCTCTGTGTGGGTCCGAATCAGTTCATGGGATTTGGGGGTGAAGAGCCAACAGCCCAGTCAATACTCGAGGGCGCATGATCGGACACTGAGGAGAAGCTACAGAAAGGGCAGATTGCTGCTTCTCTTCCCGCTCCTCGGCTCGGGGTGCTTGAGCTCGAAATGTTGTTCCCCGGCCTGGGTGCGGGCCTGCATCGAGGCCTTCTGGTTTGCAAACCCTTCGGGGCCTCTCGTTTTGTTAGAGGTGCGAAGCCCTTGGAGCCTGGAAGGTTGCGGGGGAGGGTCGTACGTGCAGTTTCAGAAATGACCCACCTGTCCCCCACGACTAGCTGCCAGCTCGGGCAGACGCAAGCAATAGCGCTTCGCAAAGGGCCCAAAGTGAAAGGAATGTGATTGCGCTCCCAGGAGGGAGCCCAACGCGGATGCAGTTTAGGAAGGGCGCCGCCTACTGGTCCCCTGGCGCCACGCTGTTGGCAGAGAGGAGGAGTTAAGGCAAGACCTGGCTCTGTCCCCCACCCCCAGCGGGGTCTTAGCTCTGAACCCCAAGCGGGTCAAACTGAAACTGCCCAGCTGCCGCACTCGCCGCGGCTCGGGTCCCAGGACCCAGTTAGCATTGGAGATTTGGAGAGCAGGGCTCGCGATTAGAACAGTTTTAACCCCACCGATTCCCGCCACGGTTTGGGCAGAAACTAGTCAGAAACTAGGCGGCAGGCAATTGAGGAAATACGCCCACGGTTGAAACAGTGTGCGGGTGGGAGACCGCCGCGGTGCGTGGCCCAGGCAGCGCGCCCCGGCTCCCGCTAGGCTTCAGGTGTGCGCTTACCTTCTGCTGGCCTTTCTGGGCCAGGGTTCTGGAACCCGCACAGTTTTGTTTTTAGTCTGCGGGCTGGCCTATCCGGGGTCTACCACGCAACCGCACCCCGTAAAACCGTTTCTGTCTTTTGGCCTATGCGTTGGACATCCATAGAAAAAGGAAAAACAAAACTACCTTCGCATTCTTGAAACCCTCCTATTTCGAAAGCAATTTTGATGAGGTCGGCACAGCAAACCAAGAGGTGCACACCTGAGCGTCCGTTTTTACTCCCACAGAAGCGCTAACCCATAGTGTCGACTGATCTCCCCCGGTGCAGAGATACTGGGGGAAAGCGGAGGCGCGTCCTCGGCCTGGATCTTGGAATCCCTTTCCACTCGGCCACCGACTAGGAAAATCGGGCCTGACTGAGACCTTGGCACCTGCCCTCCTTCCAAACTGGCCAAAACTGCAGGACTGTCCCTAGACCCACCCCACGGGTCTCCCTCGGTGACCTGACCAGAGTTGCTCTCGTTTTCGTTTTCGTTTAAATGCGACTTGGGTCCAGGACACAAGAGGGGGCCCAGGTTGTGGCCTAAGGGAGGATCGCCTCTGCGGCAGGGATGCAGTTCTGGCCGCACCTCCTGCCCAGGTCCGCCCTTCCGGCCCTTGCGGGGGGTCTCTGGCCTCCTGTCGGCTCTAGGCCTCAGCTCTCAGTCCCCAAGGCGGCCCTCCTCGCTGCGCTCGTTTCCGGCGCCCGGACGAGCCCGGCGCGCCCAGACGCCACTTTTTCCCAGTGAAATCTGCTTTTATTTGCTCCGAGCAAACCCCGGGCTCTCAGCGCTCTCGCCTGATGGATGCAAATGTAAATGTGCACTTATTTAATTGGATCAGGCCCCAAGATAAAAGAGATAAACGGCTCCCCGTTTGCTAACTTATTTTCCGAAGCATGCAGCGCCGCGGAGGGGAAGCTAATGAAGGAGCCGCGCGTCGCTCAGCGCTCCAGCCCTCCACGGTTATAGTGCGCTGGCCGGTCTGTAGGTTCCGCTCGGCTGGCCGCTCCTCCTCGACCTCCTTTGCATGGCCCCTTGCCGCCGGGTAGGGTGCTCATGGGACCTTCTGTGTTCCAAGACCAGAAAGAGAGAAGGCGCGGCGCGGGCTTCGCTTTTGCAAATATCCCACTCCTCACCAGAATTTTCTCTGGCTCTTTCCCTTCCCGTCTCTTACTCAGCTCCCCAAGCTGGAGTCCAACCGGCCCCGGTCCATTTGATAGAAAATCCCTTCTTGCTTTCCTCCCCAGGCGTCGTCTTTCGCCCCAGGTGGCTGTCTCAGAGAGAAAGAAACCAGGGCCACGAAAAAGGCTAGGCGCGCCCCACCTCCACCCCCGCCACCAGGGTCCCGTGGAGCAGCCCTTTAGACAGAAGGACCCCCTTCTCTGTTCCCAGATGGGTGTGTTTTGGAGCCTGGCGTTTCTTTCAGAATTGTCGGGACGCCATGGATTACCTACCCTCCAGCCCGCCCCATAGCGTGCGCATGCAATATACACAGCCCTTCAATAATTTCAAGGGGTCACGGAACCCGGACATCTAGGCATTAGGAGGAGAAAGGTCTGCTTGGCTCTTCCTTCCCCGGGTCTGGAGTTCAGAACTTCAAAGCTGGCTCGTCCTCCTCCGCCACCCTTAGTTCGTTCCCCAAGCTGGGCCTGGGACACCCCCCACTGCCAAATTTTTCTTCTTTTCGGAAGGGCTGGGGCGGACGTTGGGGTGGGTGAGGACAGGAGGCCAGACACAGCAGCCTGCGGTGCCTGGGGGTAAAGGAGCCCGGGAAAGGGGAGCCGTCGTCGGAGACCCGCTCCAGGTAGCCCCCGGAAGCTAAGCTGGGCAGGACTTGAGAGGGCTGGCGCAGGGGAGGCTGGCCAGGGCTGGGCCGGGTGAGACCGGGCTAGGCTGGGCGGCAAGGCCGCGCCCCATCCCCAAGGCGCTGATGGATTGGCTTGTCAGGAGAGCTCTGTGTGCGGAGCCCATCAGAAAGCACTTACCTCGCTATACTGAAATTACTGTCTTTTCAGGGGCTAATTTGTGTAACTCCCATGGAGGGGCTTGGAGGGGGTTTGATGAGGCATAAAATGATGATTAATGAATTTATTGGCCGCTGCTCATCAAACAAGGGCTAGAGAGCTCCGGTCAGCACTGGCGGCCTGGCAGCGTCGCTCATCACAGCCAGGGTACCGCCTTGGGGGGCGGGGAGCGGGGTGCTTAGCGCTGCCAGGGTTTCCCCTAGCGCCTGGCCCTGGCCCTGGCGCTTTCGTTAACCTTAGCTGCTTCCTGCTGGTCAACCCCGCATTCAGGGCGACTGCAGCCAGCCGGGCCACCATCGCCCCCTGCGGGCGGGCTGCTCAGGCCTAGGGGGAGACTGGGCTCCTGTGGTGCAGGCCCGGATAGGTGGCAGCCTCTCCAGCCTCAGCCTTGTAATAGCTGGGACAGAGTGTGACCAGGGAACCCCCAGGCAGCGCGGGAATGGAGGTGTGGGCTGTCCGCGAGAGAGCTTATGGCTTACTGGTTGGGTGCTTGGGCCTTGGAGGCTAAGTCCTATCATCTGTAAAATGAGGCCTTATACCACCCCTGGTTTTGTGAGGATTCTAGTGAGTGGCATACAGTTGTCCTTCAGTACAGTTACTGGGGTCACACTCTCTTAAGACTACTTCATGAGAGACACTAGCCAAGGCCTGGGGTTAAAAGGGAGGGCGGCAGACTGAGGCTTTGGGGAGGATCCTGCAAGAATGACTGATGTTCCTTAGCACTCCCCCTCCTCCCACCTTCTCTAGCTTCACAGCACTCCCTGGGGCTTGATGGGGGGACACTGGGAGCCTGGGAAGGCAGTTAGACAGGGGAGTGACCTGATGCTCAGAGCTCAGCTTTGGGAAGCTGGCTGGACCAGCCTTGGGATAGAATAAATTTCAGATCAGTTCTCCCTGGTGGTGGTGGTTCAGAACTCCTCCCACTCACAACCTACCCTTTGTCTGCCTTTTGGAATCTGTCCACAAGGGCCTTTTGGCTTCCTCTGGTCTCAATCAAGAACTTGCAGCCCGGGACGCCTGGGTGGCTCAGTTGGTTAAGCAGCTGCCTTCGGCTCAGGTCATGATCCCAGCGTCCTGGGATCGAGTCCCGCATCGGGGTCCTTGCTCAGTAGGGAGCCTGCTTCTCCCTCTGCCTCTGCCTGCCATTCTGTCTGCCTGTGCTCGCTCTCTCTCCCTCTCTCTCTGACAAATAAATAAAATCTTTAAAAAAAAAAAAAAAAAGAACTTGCAGCCCATGAACTTGTAAATTCTGCTGAGAGTCTTCATCTCCCCTGCCGACCTTGTATCCTCCACACTGCCCCACCTTGATCTCTCAACAGTCTGCTCTACCTTTGACTCCCCAGGACATCCTGTCCTGCTGAAATAGTGCAGGAAAGACCTTGGCATTGATCCCATCCCATAGAATGCTTAGATTGGCCTCCAGGTTAGTGCAGTTCTGCTTAACCTGAGCACCTAAGATATCCCAGATGCGCCATTCCAGGTATGATTTTGCAGCAGTGAACAAAACAAAGCTTGCCTTCCTGGACCTTATACTGTGGAAGGGGAGACAACAAGTGAGCAAATGAGTGTGATGATGGCTTCTCACAATGTCCGGATGATGAGTATTGGCAGAAAAAATTAAGTAGGATGAGGATGTGGAAGGGATTTTGCTCCTTTAGCCAGGGTAGTCTGGGAAGCATCCCTTAGGAGGGGCCCTTGAGGAGATACCAGAAAGAAGTTGGGGAGTAGGCCATGAAGATATTGGAAGGGGCGATTTCTGGGCAGAGGGATGGCAAGTGCAAAGATCCTGAGGTCAGAACAAATTTGAGCAACAGCAAGGGGAACTTTCCAGGAGGTGATGAGGCCTAGGCAAACCCAGGTTTGGGCTATAGGGGGTTTTGTTGGTCTTGGTGAGATCTTTGGGTTTAATGATGAGAGAGAGAAAGGAAGAGAGGGATGGTCTGGGCGAGTGATAGGATCTAATTTATGTATTCGAGGCATCCCCAAACATGAAGAGCTGAAGCTCTGGGTGGGCATGATTGGAGCAGGGCCCAGCTAGGAGGCTAATGGTAGAATCCAGGGGGAGGTGATGCTGTCTTGGACCATGGAGGTCGCCAGAGAAGTAGTGGTTGCTCCCAGTGATCAGGTTTAGGCCATATTTTGAAAGTAGAGTCAACAGGCTTCTTTGCTGATAGATTGAATGTGGGAGGTGGGCCGAGGGGAATTCTGGATGCCCCCAAGGGTTTGGGCACTAAGAGACTTGGGAGATGCCATCTGTTGAGATGTCAAATATAAGAGAGGCACAGGGATTTTATTATATTATTTATTTTTTTAAAAGATTTTATTTATTTATTTGACAAACAGAGATCACAAGTAGGCAGAGGGGCAGGCAGAGAGAGAGAGAGGAGGAAGCACGCTCCCTGCTGAGCAGAGAGCCCGATACGGGGCTGGATCCCAGGACCCTGGGATCATGATCTGAGCCGAAGGCAGAGGCTTTAACCCACTGAGCCACCCAGGTGCCCCTATTTTATTTTATTTTATTTTATTTTATTTTATTTTATTTTTTAAGAGGGAGAAAGTAAGACACTATTTGACCTGACCTCCATGCCCTTTGGCCCAGAAGAGCTGTTCCAGTGGACACAGGGCGTCCAGGGACAAACCCTAAAATGAGCACAATGTTTTCCCTCTTGAAACCAGACATCTTCGAGCTCCCTGACCACCACATCTGCCCTTTTACTCCTGTATTTTTTTTCTTTTTCTTTCTTTATCTCTCTTTTTTTTTTTTAATCAGTGGAGACACTGAGGTCCAGAAAGTGAAAATGACTCGCCCAAGCTCACACAGTGAGTTCCCAGGCAGAACGGAGCCAGAAATCCAGGTCTCCTCACTCCTCGGCTGTGTTCTGCCTGTGCCTCGCCCGAGCTGTGTTCTCTGGGATATTCGTATTTTAACAGAGAGCTGGAAACAAAATGCCTTAACAGAGAGGAATGAATTTATAATGGTGGAATCTCAGACACGGTGACAGGCTGTCAAGGGAGATATTTTTAGGCTGGGCCCGGAAACATCTTAGCCCTCCTCCAACGCTGCTGGAGGACTGCTGCCTCTTCAGGACTCCGCGTGTGAAGTGCAGATGAGGGCAAAGCTAGGAATGGGCCATCTCTCCCAGACACTCGACAGCAAGGAGGGTCTGAGCCTGCTGCCCCTGCCAAGGAGGGTTTTCTTCTGTAAATCATCGCTAGCTGAAAAGATTTGCTCATTTTCTCCTGTTGGAAGTGACTGTCTGCCCGCCGCACGCCGTTATCCTACATAATGCAAACAAAAATCAATGTTCCTTTACCCCTAGGTTCACAGAGCACCTCCTATCAAACAAAGATTTGAATAGGACTCAAGGCCCTGAATCATGGATCTTTCATGTATTTATTTTTGAATTCTTTCCTTCCTTCCCTCCCTCCCCCCCTTCCTCCTTCCCGCCCTCCTCCCTCCCTCCATTCCTTTTTTCCTTCCTTCCTTTCTTTATGTCTTAGCTTTACTGTTTCTCCCTGCCATCCCTCCAACCCCCCAATTCTTTTCTTGACCCCTTGTGTTGGATATATGGTCTTTTCAGCTTGGGCATTTTTTCTGTAAAACTATCAGTGGCTTTGTCCCAAGGGAACTCATAGGCCCTTAGGAACAGCATCTTGACATCTTTCAAGCAGAGTGAGACATCTGTTAGCCCTAGATTCCAAATACCCTCACAGTTCCACAGCATCCCAGACACCTTCCCAGCTAACTCAGTTTGACATCAGACTTACCACACAGTTGTCATTTCTGAGACTTTTTTTTTTTAGATCCAAACCACAAGGGTTTTTTTTGTTGTTGTTGTTGTTAGTTTTGTTTGCTCTCTATTTGTATCCAGCATCTAAATCCAAACCCTGTGGTAATAGGTGACTCTTTTTCCAAATACTCATACGTGCAAAGATGTTCATTGGCCCATGAGGACCGATTTTCCTGGATCACGTAAAAGCGTAGATTAGCAGCAACTTGGAGAAAAGGGTTCATTTAGAATAAACACCACCTCTCTGCTCTCATGAAGAGTGTGGTACAAAAAATCACTGGCCTGGTTTATTTTGGTTGGTGGAGTTGTTTTCCTCACCAAACTTTTTTTTTTTTTTTTTCTTACTCACTTTCTTTTTCCTTTTTAAATTTTCTCTTTTACTCTGGCAAACACCTGCCAGTTCCTACACCACGTAGGAGGAATGTCTGAGAAGGCTCCATAGGACTTGAGTCTGTAAGGAATGAGCCCTTATGTTGCTCAGCCTCCTCAAAACCCTCCGGGGCTCCCACCCTCCGTGTCCCTGTCCCAGCCACCGACAATCACAACCACTATTTCCATAATAACTTCTTGCAAGTTTTGGAGTTTTATCACCATCTACTTATTTTGAAAGGGATATTTATACCAGTGCTGCAACTGGAAAATGAGTATCACTTGGCATCAACACAAGACAATGATAAAAAGCAAATTCGTGATGTGAGGTTCTTGGTGCCCTGGGCTCCGAAGGTGAGCGGCATCCCTCTCGGGGTCTCTGGTTGGTCCCAGAGCCCCCCCCCCAACCCCATTCCTCTGCTTTGCAGACTGCCTTCAAAATTACATGGGCCACAGGAGCAAGTTTTCATCCTACCTAACACCACCTCGTGTGGCCCCGGAGATGGGCTTACCACACTTTGGAAAATGGTAACTGTTCATTTTCTAGGTATGGGAACAGAGGCCCCAACTTGTTTGACGTGCTCAAGAGCACAAAGCTGTCTGGTGACAGAGCCAGGGAAGGCTTCCTCCCCTTCCCCAGCCAGCTTCCCCGTGCTCCTTTCTGAATAAACGCCTTGGACAGTAGTCCTCAATCTCCACGCCTGCGCTGGAGAAGGCAGGACCAAATTGGAAAGATCTCTGCAACGCTGCTGGGCTGTTGTTCCTTCCGTGCCCCTAGATCTGCAAGGTTGAAGCCCTTTTTTTCTCGTCTGTGGGTCACTCTTTGGGGGTAAATGGCCAAGACCTACTACCCAATGTGCCCTTTCACACCGCAGAAGACTCTGGCTGTTCTTTCCTTCTTTAGGGGAAGGAGAGGGAGCTGGGACCTCCAGCTCTGAACAGAGTTGTAGAGGGTGCTAGACCTGGGGGGGTGGTCCTTGCCCCTCATGTCCTCTTTCTCCAGCTGCTCACAAGTGGCAAGTTTCTGTCCCCTTCCTTTCTCTCCCAAAGCCACCCATGGTCACACATGGTAACCTTGTTTACTGTGGGGGAGACTGTTGGGCCCCTGGCTGTAATGTCAGTCAGAGTCAACACTCCCCACCACATCTCCCACCTGTTCCCTCTTTCCTCCCTCTGTGAGGACCTTCTGCCCACCTTGGTCACCTTGTGGGCACTTCCCTCAGTGGAAGAATTTCAGAAACAGGCCGCCACCTCTCTTTCCTCACATGGCCTCACTCCCCAGGTCCCATAGATCCTTCTAGGGGATCCTATTCAACTGCCTCCTCTCCACCGCTCTTTGTCATCTGTCACATGGACTATCACACATTCTCCCAGCTACCTTCGTGATACCAACACAGAGTCCAAAGCCTGACGTGGCCAAAGGATTCAATACATGTTAGTGGAAACGCAAACAGATGAATGGACTCCAAGCCAATCCACTGGTCTATATTCTCCCCCAGAAATATGAGTTTTGAAACAGTTCTGGGGTCAGACCGAGGTGAGTTCAAATCTGGATGGCACTCATTATCCAGAGTGTATTTGTGAACAAGACTAAGTGACTGAGAAACCACCACAGAAAGGCCCAGAAGCTGTGAAGATTGAACAGGTGGGCCCTAGTACCAGCCTGCCTGGCTTCCATTCCCATCTGTGCCATGTGCCCGCTTGGTAACCCTGGGAGATTTCCAGAACCTCTCTGAAATTCAGTGTCCTCATCTATAAAACGAGGATAACAATGATATCTCCCTCTGACGTGAGGATTAAATGAGATAATGTGAGCAAAGCTCACTAGAGCACAAGGTTGACACTCCAGAAATGAATGCTTTTCCTAAAATTACTTCATGCTTATGATTTCTTTTGGCTGAAAATGACTTCAACTGAGAATTTCTAAAATTATGTGGTGTGTTTGTCCCACGTCTTAACTACTTCACATCTTTTTGCTGACCAGCAATGGTTAAGATGTCTAGAGTTAAGAAGAGGGGAAAAAAAAAAAAAAGCTTATTTTAAGAATCACTCCTTGGAACATTATTTCATTACTTAAACTTTCTGCTGACTCATCTATACCTTGGTGACTGAGTCTTTCTTTACCAATAACTTTAATTACATCAATCACTCATTCCCAAAACTGCTGAATAATGAGAAACCCCTAGAGGTGACACTGCGGACTTCTGTCACACAAGCAGGAGCCTGTGGAAGGGGAACTGGTCTTCCTTCCTTCCTTCCGTCCTTTCTTTCTTCCTTCCTTTCCTCCTTTTCTTTTTTCTTTTCCTTCCTTCCTTCCTTCTTCTTCTTTTATTTTTTATATCAATCAGTGCTTCAAAGAAAGAATGCATATTTAGCTTTCACGATTTACTGTCTGCCCATCTGTCTCTCCATCCATTTATAATTAGCAATCTCCACAGCGGGGAAAATGACAGTTCATAACTTCTTGAATTGAATCAAATGGAATTTGTGTCATCTTCTGACATTTTTTTATTTTTTTTTAGTTCTAAGGCCCACTTGCTTCTACCTCCTGGTGGGAGCAGGCTGTAAAATACATAATATTTGAGAATTCTGTCCCTCATTCTTTGGCTGTGAGTCACATGGTTCAAGGGTGAACGTATTACTTAAACAATTATTTGGTTGTCAACAGTAACAGCTAACTTACTGAGCTCCTAGTATACGCCCGTTATTACAGGAAAGGTTTCACGGACATGATCTCAGGAGAACCTCATCGAACCAATGGCATGGGCACTTTTAATATCCCCCACTTAACAGATGAAGAAACCAAGTCAGTGAAAAATTTACTTGCCTGAGGCGGGGCCGGAGATGAGCCCATGGGAATGTCTGACCCTTATTTTCTGGGCCTCGATGGAACCAGGAAGGAGCTGTCCGCTGGTTTTTGCTGCTTTAGGCAGTAGCTGATTTTTCTGGCTCTTGGTGGCTCCCTTCTGTGAGAAGAATAAGGTCCCAGCTCATTGCTAAACTGGACATGTTAACTGATGCTGCCGGGGAGCAGTGATCCCTACTTTGGTGAGAGTAGTAAGATGCCAGTGGGGGTAGCGGGGATGAGGGGCTTCTCACAGAATCCTGTCCCAGAGTGCGCACTCTTCCTTTCTCGCCTCCCCTGCACACCTTGCCGTCTCCATCTTGGACTGTGATGCCTAATAAGTCTGTCTCCAGGCTTCCCCCCACATCTTTCCATCTACATAGGAGAGTAGTAAAGAGGAGACAGTAGCCAAGGGAGCTATAGAATGTTGTAGAGCAGGAGAGTGACAAAATCAAAGCAACACTTCAAATAGATTCAAAGTCCCAATTCCTCTCTGTCATTCCAAGCTCTTCATTAGTCTGACCTCTCTCTCCTGTGGGGCTCTTGTGCTGTGGTCCCATTGATATCCTGTGCTGTGGCCCTTTTTACCAGGCTGGATTTTTTTGGCTCGGAACAATCCAACCCAGGTTGCTGCCTAAATCCACTCCTGCTTCAGAGATTGAGCTCAAGAGTTTCTGGAAGCTTCTAGGCTTTCTCAATGGTTCCAGCCCACACAGCCTTCTCTCCCTTGGGTGGTTGCTGCCTAATAAGCAAGGAGAGCATTGGCTCTGGGGTCAGCGTAAGCTGGATTTGCCTTCCACCTCTGCCACACATTAGCTGTGTGACCTTGAGCAAGTTTCTTAACCTCTCAGATATTATTACCATGACTTGACTATGGGTTAAGTCTTGAAGGTTATGGCTTAACCTTCTGGTTGGAATGAGTGTGAGACTGTCCCTGGGGTGCTTTAGGAAGTCATTCCATTCAGCACCTCCTACAAGGCTGGTGTGTTCACGGACCGCACCATACAGTGCCTGTATGTTTGGACAGAAACGAGAGGATTCCAGAAAGCACACTGTTCTGTGAGTTTAAACTGTCTTTTCTTTTTGTCTTTGCACATATGTTTCCACAAACACGGAGACGTGGTTCTAAACTCTCCTGATCTATTTGTCTTACACCAGAACTCTGCTGTTGTCTTACTATGGCTCTGTGGGACGTCTTAAAATGTGGTAGGGCAGTCCTGACTCTTGGTTTTTCTTTTTTGAAATGATTTATTTGATTTATTAGCTCTTTGGGGGCATCTATTCTTCAAGGCACATTTTAAGATGAGTTAATCAAATTAATCAAATGACAAAAATCATTTATCTCTGCACCCTGCCATCAATACTGTGCCAGCCATGGAGGCTTAGCTTTAGGTTATCAGGGTAAGAGCTCCCAAGTGATTTTCCAGGAATACAGGTTGAAGAAATAATAAATTTCACACAAGAGTTCTAGTAGGATCGGTTTCAGCCCCCCACCCCCACCCCATGGTCTGTTCAGGGGCATAGCTGAGGCCTCAGGTGTCTTCTCTTGGGTGGAAGGGAGGAACAAAGGCCTGTAGTGGCTCTAAGGCCGGGTTTGGATCTGGCTGCATGAGGGTTTAGGAAGTCCGGCGTACCTACATCCACTGAGGGATGTTTTCTCACTTTGATTAGGTTTCCTTCATTCCCCTAGCCCAATCCTGGAGCCCTGACCTCAGAGCAGTACAACTAAGCATGTAGGCTCCAGCCCCAGGCTGCCTGGGTTCCCATTCTCCATGTTTTCCTGCCACCTGTCCCACCACAGTAAAGGACAACATACCATCTAGAAACCCCCCAGTCAGGGGGTGCTTGGGTGGCATAATCATTTGAGCATCTAACTCTTGACTTCAACTCAGGTCATGATCTCATGGGTCATGATCTCATGGTTCACGGGATTGAGCCCTGAGGACACTCCCTGTTAAGTGGGGAGTCTGCTTGAAAATTTTCTCCCTCTGCCCCTCCCCCTGCTCTTTCTCTAATAAGTGAATAAATCCTAAAAAAAAAAAAGGTTTGTTTTTTTGTTTGTTTGTTTGTTTTTAATGAGTCACTTCTCAGCTTTTCCCAACTTTTCCCAATTGTCACCTCCTGTTACTGAATGTGGACTCAGATTTGGTGGGATTCCATACATCTTCGATTTTTCCCTTGAGGCTTTACTTCCCTTCATTCCTGCCACCATCACTGTGACACAGGCCACTGATCACTGTCACCTCCCTCCTCCTCCTTTCTCCTCCCAGCTCTAGTCTTGCTCTGGCAGTTAGTTGATTCTCCCCACTGAAGACAGAATGTGTATGTAATGATATAATTCCTTGCCCCAAATATTTAATGCCTCTCTATTTAAGGCCTCATATAAGACCCCAACTCTTAAGGCTGATGCTCCTTCAGAGTCTGTGCTCTGAACCTGTAAAACTGTTTTCCATTGCTATGGAATGGAAATGCTATGTTTGGCTTTCGGGCCTTTGCATATGCTGTCCCCTCTTCCTGGCATGCCCACATTCTCATTCTCTCCCCCACCCTATATGGTCAACCCTATGTGGTAAAAGGTCTGTTCTTGAGGCTCCCCCCTCCCTCTGTATTCAGTCTCTGTGCTGAAGGCATATAGTAAAGGATAAGCAAAATTTACTAGTTGCATGACCCTGGGTATGCAATTCACTTCTGGGGTTCAGTTTATCCATTTGTAAAAGGAACAGAATCATAGTGGTGAGTCCATTGCAGTTAGACACGTTAGGATTTTTGTTTGTTTGTTTCTGTTTTGTTTTTTTTTTTTTAAATAAACTCTATCCCTGATGTGGGGCTGAAACTCACGACCCCGCGATCAAGAGTCACGTGCTCCACTGACTGAGCCAACTAGGTCACCCACCCCTGGGTGGACACTTTAAAAGTCAGTGTATGAGTCACTATCTCACAGGACTTCGGGGAGGAGTGAAGGAGATCATTGTAGGCAAAGTTCAAGATGAGTGGAGGAATTAACAGAGGCATAAGAGCTAGCGATAGCCTTAAGGAATTTTCAGTGAGATCAGATTCATGCCCCCACAGCCGACAGCTCCTTGAGAGTCATTTCCTTCCTTTCTTCTTGAAGGAACCTCAACTTTGTTTGGGGTGGCGGTGTGCCCAGTCTTAGGGGATATGCCATTTATGTCTAGGCCATTCATGATAATTTCATTCCCGTTTGCCAGATGCTTACTTTCCCAGCATCCCTTGCACGTAGGTGTCCATGTGACCAATTCTGGCCAATGAGACATGAGGAGAAATCTAATCTTTCTGAATTTCAATTTCTCGTAAAATGAGAGGTGGGATCAAAGAGCAGTAACGTTTAAACCTCTTTCTTTCTTTCCTTCCTTTTCTTTCTCCTCTTTCTTTTCTTTCTCTCTTTCTTAGCATAGGACCCTCCGTTCTGGTTCCTAACATATTTTTCCATGGAATCCTAATATATACAGCAATCAAAGTATAATTGCTTTAATCGAAAGGGAGGTTGAAGAGTGCAGGAACCTGATCCTAGCCTTCACCAGCAGTCCACAAAATACCTTCTACAAAATAGCACTTGGAAAACCACTGGGTAGGAGCACCTCTACATCCTGTTTTGGGTATTGTTTTATTTGTGTATATTTTTGGACAACCCTTCTAGTCTAGCATCCTGAATTTCCTTCATGATCCATTCCCCTTGCCTCCCCTCCCTTTGGTCCCTATGCTTTCAATGAAATTAATTCGACTCTAGTTCCTGGGCTAGACATGGGATTTAAGTCTAACATTCTGTTCATCTGGATACAATGATCGGCTCAGCAACGTGCACGTGACCCAATTTGGTCCAGTGAGATTGAGGCCAAGGATTTTCATTAAGGTGGAGGAGAGGTACACACGTTCTTGATCCATTGGACTTGCAGCGTGGTACTAGGAAACCTGAGAATGAAGGGAATGGAGCTGAGAGATGGAAAGAGAACGGGCCTTAGAGACTTTGAACCCTTGGATTCAGCTTTGCTTGAAGACTGACAGATCTGCTGTTGGATTTGGGGATTTGTGAGCTCATAAATTCCCTTCTAAGTAGTTTCACCTTCAACGCAACTCAAAGAGTGGCAACTAATATAGATCATTTCCAGATCCTGAATCCTGGAACCTCTGAGGGGTAGATATGAAGATTGGTTACAGACTGTCCTGTTTTTCTCCTGGGCGTGTGGTAGGACTGTACTTCTCTAGTCATCCTGAAGGAGGCATGGCCTAGGACATCCTTTGCCAATGAAACATGCAGAGAAGTACTATGCGTCACTTCTGGGCAGGGTTCTTTAAAAGTCAGTGCATGATTTACCTCTCTCTCTCTTTCCTTCCCATCATGATGTTCCAGATGGCGGAGGCTCCTTCAGCCTGGGTCCCAGACTGAGGACAATGTGGAGCAAAGAGCCCTGCTGACCCTCAATGGATCTGTACCGTGAGCAAGAAATAAACCTTTGTTGATTCAAGCCATTGAGATACTGGCTCATTTGTAGAACAGCTCTCCTTAGCCTGTCCCTAATAATATAGCAGAATTATTCTCCTCCTTCTCCCTCTTCTTCCCGTGCCTTCTCCCTCTCTCTTTCTCGCTCTCTTCTCCTGCTACCCTGCTCTGCCCAGCAGTCTTATGTAAGTCTATTTCTTTTAACTTATCTTCTGTCAACAGAATTTTAAAGGCTTTCATGATGGTTCATCTACTGCCTTCCCAGTGATATCCAAGTGGACATTGGCAGGAGAAAACTAGCCTGCCCCAACAAAGCCGTGCCCCTGGCATCAATACCGGTGCCAATCATTACAGCAGTCATAGCGCTCCAACCTCCCCAGCAGACCAACCTCCTAATCATATTATTGGACTCAAAAGGCTCAGAATCAAACCTTTTCCATTCATTATATTACGAAAATGGACAAGACCCTGAAGTTTGTGCTGTGGTCTTCGAAACGTAAGGCTCTTGCCAAGATTTAAAAACGCAACGATTAAAAAAATTCCTATACACTGGCTTTCATTGTTAATAAGCAACTTCTAGAGCGGATCGGTTAATTGAGCCAATGCACGAGATTCTGCAGCTGGGGGAGGGGGTTGGCAAATGCCTCAGTTCTTTGGGAAGCAGAAAAGTAGGAGTCAAACATTCCTGCAGCTTGGGAGTGATTATCGTCCTTACCCTCTATGACATTGGTATGGCTCAGGAGTCTCAGAGTTACCTGCGAACGGGCGCCAGACAGACCATGTCAGTGAGTGGTGGGGACTGTAGGAAACTGCGGTGATGCCTCTTTCACATTCGGCTCTAGCGGAGAGTCACCATATAAGAATATAGGTCTGGCATCGCTAGCTCCTTCAGTGGTCCCCCTGCCCCCTTCCCCGGGGAAAGTTGAAATCCATTTAAATTGTCCATGTCCTCACATTTTTCCTAAAATACTATTCTATCCAAACTCATTGGGCAAACCGCAGGTAGGACGTTTGATGGTTTATAACACGGTCATCCCTTCCCCTTCCCATTCTATGTGATCTCCGTTTTACAGATGAGGAAACGGAGGCTCACAGAGGTAAAATGATTCACCCCGAAGGACACAGCTGGACCCCGAAGCTCAGGCCTATACCTCCTGACTCCAACTCAACCCCATCCCAGGGGTCACCTGACAGCTCAAATATGTAGCAGAGAGGATAACTGTCCACCAAAGACTCGTGCTCGCATTTCCCTAATATAGGTTACCAATGGGTGGCAAGTGACAAGCCAGAACTATGCCCCCCACTTTCTAGGTGAAGTCACGTGACTAGTTATTGTCCATGGAATCTGATAGGAAGTGCTACCTGCCAGCACTCGCTGGGTAGAAGTGAGTGTGCCCTCCCCACCCTCCCCTGCACCCTCCACCACTATTGCAGATGAACACAACGACCTTGGAAACCATGCTTTAAAATCAAAGAACCTCAGGACAATAAACCTGTGGATTCCTGAATCATCTTTTGGAGAAAAGCCCCCTCTAATGAGGAGCGTCCATTTTGGACTCGACATCAGGAATCAAGAAATCTCCATTGTTTGAGCCATTATACACTTTGGGTTTTGTCGCAGGGACTAGCATGACCGTCTCTCTGCCAAAATGAATGGATTCTTGAAAAATCTATCCTTTTCTTCTCCTTTCTTTATCGGCAGGAGGAGTCTTTAATGCGCAGGGTCATCCCCTTGAATCCCATGGGTCTTGGGTGAGAAAATGACTCAAATGGAGTTTGGTTTCTGGAGGGGGGGGTGTGTAGTGGCCCCAAGTGTCACTGAATCTTGCCCACACACCCCCCACCCCACCCTGGCTTTGAAGAGGGACTTGTTCGTATTCCAGCTGGAGGTGAACGAACATATTATCACTGAGCCCTCCTGGAGAAAGACGAAAGACAAAACAAGCATTTGGCCTGTCTGGGCCACACACCCTCCACCAAGATAGGAGTCAACATGTTTGGGAACATCAAAGACAGTGTGATATCTTAAGCATAAGGAGATTAACATTTACAAAGGTTTGCCCCTCGGCCTGTTCCCAGGAATCCAGCAGACAGAGCCAGGAGGGGCAATTAACATCACCCATCTGCATTGGGGTCTTCTGGCATGTTGCATTAGAGGGTTTTTTGGTTTTCTTTTTTTTCTTCTTTTTTTTTTTTTGGCGGGGCAGGGGTTTGGGCGGTGAGCTTTCTCCTGGATTGGGAATGAAGGTGAGTCTGGCGTCCTCTTCAAGCAAGAACCCTTTGCATATTTAGGGAGATGCTGGAACAGTCTGGGGAATGACTACACAGGTTCAAAGACCCCTGGGGGTGGGGGGGGGACTACTTTCCCTACAAGTATCAAGCCATTCACCCTCAGAGAGAGGAAGAGAGTCTTTGCCCATCTTCATATAGTCCGAAACAGTCCGTGCCTCCTAAACCAGGCAGCCAGTACAAAACAGGGCTGAGACAGTCTGTAGGAATTGGGGGGTGGGGGGTGGTGAGGCACTCGTTCGTCTCTTTGAAGCAAGAGGCCAAGAATATCTCAACACACTCCAAGTACCAGCAACAGTAGGCAATGGACGGGGACCAAAATCCCTTACAGCTGTTGGAAACCATACCCTATTCAGAGATAATTGGCAATTAGTTGAACAACTCCTGTTTAAAACACTCCTCCTCCCCACCCTCAAAGACAGCTGTGTTTAAAAAGGGGAGGGGAGAGAGTTCTCAAGAAATGTGGAAACCTAATCTTCAAGTCAATAAAACAAAACAGGGCCCTGGGAGTAAATGAGTGAGAGGATTTAAAAATATCCGGAGGCCGTGGAACATCTTTTGGAAATCCACTGCTCTACTCTGCTCTCAAAGTGGAACAGGGTGGCCAGGAGCACAGACGCTGGGGGCCGAAAGGCATGGGTCTGAGCAGCTGCTCTGCCACTGGCCAGCTGTGTGAACTCGGCACGTTTCTTGAACACTCTAAGCCTCAGTTGGCTCATCTGCGAAATGGGGATGACAGTAATTATGCTGGGGAGATGAAATCAGATGGTGCATGGGGCCTGGCAATAGTAAGGGCTCCATAAGCCATAGCTCTCAGGCATCCACGCTTATTCAAATCCAGGCCTTAGCCTGGCGTTCAAGGCCCTCTAAGATTTGTCTCCCACCTAATCTTCAGAAGCCTTCCCATTTTCATGTTCCCTGTTGACTAGCAACCAAATGGAATCAGTCCCCTGGGCCTCTGTTTTCTAATCTGAGAAATGAGATCAATGAACTAAATTCTCTTGAAGATCCCTATTAATCCTGTCTTCCTGCCTTACATGTCAGTCTTACCAAGTCCTCGATGATAGGCTCAAACACCACTCGAGGAAGCCTTCCCTGGGAAGGAGTTGATTTCTTCTTGTAAAGCTCAAACTGGACTTGCAAGTTGGTTTGATTTACATTATACTTCTTATTTTTTTAAAAGATTTTATTTGAGAGAGAGAGAGAGAGAGCACAGGAGCGGGGAGAGTGGCAGAGGGAGAAGCAGAATCCCCACTGAGCGGGTAGCGCGATGTGTGACCTGAGCCAAAGGCAGATGCTTAACTGACTGACACACCCAGGTGCCCCTGTATTGTATTTTTTAAAATCGGAAAACACTGCAACAAGATTTGAATCTCCAGCTTCCCTAAAAAAGTCAGAAGACCTGGCAATCCTGGCACCACTACTCCTGAAAAAAACTGTTGTCTGGAGATGGGTCACTGCTGCCCCCTGCAGGTGGGGCAGGCGCTTCTAGATTTTTCCACCTCTGATGCGTCCCTGATTGACTTAGCCCAGAAGGCTACTGGGATCCCTGGTTCTTCCTCCTCTACTTTCTATCTTTATCTTGTAAGGGCTATTTCTTGCTTTCTACCTTATGCTGGAATTACTGATGTTTATAGACATCTTCATCTCCTCTGTTATAGTCTAAGATCCTTGGGGTAGGGCTCTCTTTTATTCATCTGTGAAGCCCAAAGGCCCTGGCCCAGTGTCTGGCTTCAGAAAGGGAATGAGCAGGGCCCCCTGAAACGTATGAGTGTAACCTCCTGGTGTTGTGCAAACCAGTGCTGTGATTGACTAGTGAGTAAAATAATGAATGAATGATGAAGACGTGCACTTATAGAGCATCTACTGTGTGCCAGCCACTGTGTTAAGTGCGTTGCAGATACTGACCTACTCATAAAATGAGTGCACAAGTGAATGAATATCAAATGAATGGGTCTCTCTGTTTGGTTCTCAGCTCAGGGTGGAGACCTCTTCTTCGCGGGAGACATAAGCAGATATTCTCAGCTCTGAACTTCATAGGTCTGGGGGTTTTGTCCATCAGAGACACACTTACATCAGTGGAATGGGCTTCGGGGAGACTGTGATTGTTCCCAATATGGAATCATGGTTCATTGTTTGAAGACCCACCCCCAGGCCTTAGTGGAACCCTAAGACTGGTAGACAGAGGTCACTATCACTTAGCAGAGCTATTATCTTGCCAGTTTCCCCTTCGATGTCTCCCAGAGCATCAGTTAGAGTCTTATTCCCTGGAGTGCAGAGTAAAACAGTCTGTGTTTGCAGGGTACCTGGGTGGCTCAGTCAGTTAAGAGTCTAACTCTTGGTTTCAGCTCAGGCTCTGATCTCAGGCTTATGAGACTGAACCCCAAGTTGGGCTCTGCTCTCAACATGACGCTGTTTGGGATTCTTTCTTCCCTTTCCCTCTGCCCCTCCTGCTCATTTTTTCTCTCCAAAATAAATAAATACTCTTTAAAAAAAAAAAAAAAAAGCCCTCCTGTGTTTGCACAGAGATTTGTAGCAATCTGTTTCCCGTATAGGATGTTTTAGAGATTCAAAAATCTTTCCTCACTGGTTACCTACTTTGATCTCAAAGAATTACCCCATATCTCTCCCTCCTCTTTATGTCCATTATGCAGTACATAAAACAAGCATTACCTTATACTCATTTCACAGATGAGAAAAACGAGGTCAGAAGGGAGGAAAGGATTTGTCCAGGGTGGAACTTGAAAAGCAGAGACCTGGGTTTCTGGCTCAAATCTCTGTCTGTGTTTCATTGCAAAAAAATTTGCTAAGGTGGAAAAGACAGATGAATCCACTGGGCACTATTGTCCTATCAACCCAGAGGAAGGCCTGGTGGCTATGGAGATTGATAGGGGGAGAAGGTGCTAGAAAGAGGGGCGATTGATAGGTGGAGAAGGCCCCAATGGCAAGGGAAGCAAGAGTGCAAAGCCCATGGGAACAGATTCTAAAAAAACAAAACAACAACAACAACAACAAAAACAGAGGAGGAGAACAGGACGGGACGTTGGGAACCCTAAGAGGAGCAGAGCAGAGTGACTAAGAACACAGTCTTTGGGGCTGGAGAGGCCTGGGTTTAAATCTCGCTTCCAGCTGTGCAGTCTCGGGCAACTGAATTAACCTCTCTGACCTCAGTTTGCTCATTTTGTGAATAGGGATTGGGATTGTCCCCAGGCTGTTGTGAAGATGGACTGAGACAGTACCAGTCAGTGCTCAGTAACTGCTAGCTGTTAACAAAGATCAACTACTTTGATCTCCAGCCTGTGCCTTTGAGGGAAGGGAAGGGGCTTGTCTCTAGCCGCACAGCAAATAAGGGACAGAGAGCGGACCTCCTGCCTTTCAGCCCACTGCTCTTCTAACACACCGGGCAGCATTCAGGGTGGGCGCTCTGGAGGCTGCGGAGAAAGCCCACCCCCAGCAAACCCGTGCTGGACCCACTGTCTTCACTGGTTTGATCCAATCTTGGCAAAATTCCCAAAAGCCAGGGTAGATGAGTAAATGATTATCTTTTTATGCCAACTTCAATCTCTCCCTTCTCCCCCAGAAATATGTTCCTTCATCCTAGGTGAGGAAGATGGGTTCTGATGGCCCCCTGACCCCTGAAAATGTCCCAGGACCACCGCGGAAGCAGATCAGCCCCCCTGAGCCCCAGCCCACTGCCCACCCCCCTCCATTCCCACCTCCAGCTGCTGCCTCCCTCTCCTCCCATTACTTCCTCCTACATCGGCTGCCCTGACCCGCGTCCTCAACGAAGTTCAACAGCACCCCTGCTTCTGAGGCTGAGAAGAGTCAACCATCGCAGGGCCATGGACGGATGCAATAGAAATTAGCCAGAGCCTCGGAGAGAGGCAGATACATAATTTATAGTATGGTGGAGGGTGAGTGACAGGCAGCCGCAGGGGGCCTCAGCACCTTATCGATCCTTTCAAAAAACCTGAGAAAGGGCCCCGTGCTGAGGGCCAGGGGAGGCATGGAAGGTGCAGGCGGGGGCAAGGCCATTAAGGACGCGCTGCGACCAGGCCAGCCGCCGGGGTGGGCGGGGGGGGGGGGGGGGGGCTCCGGCAGGTGGGGCCGGCACGTGTGCCTCCGATCGATGACACCATGTCAAAACATAAAATGTATGCTTTGGCTCTTAAGCCAAATGTGCGTGAGATTTTTTAAAAGCATTGATTCAGGATGGATCAATGGAAATCGAGGCATAATTTTTTTTTTCTTCCCTGTGCAAAAAGGGGGTTATAACACTTTGTGGAGAGACCTCCGCCAGGGGCAGCAAGAGTAAATATTCTGCGAGGAGTGCCTTCTCCACTGGTCACTGGAGAGCTCTGGGAGGAAGGTCAAGGTGTTGCCTCGGCTTTCCCTCTGCCTCCCCCTCTCCCCCCGCCCCCACCGTGGAGGCACCCGCCTAGCTAGGGTGTGAGGGTTTCCTCATGGGCACCCCCAGGTGGGGAGCTGCCTTCCCAACCTACCCCGGGCTCACCCAATCATCATCCAAAGATAATTCCACTCCTTCTCTGATGTCTAAGCAAGTCCAGCCAGCTCTACCTTCCAAATATAGTCAGGAACTGCCTCTCCAACCCCCCACCCCCTCCCAGTTTACCTCTCCAGTGCCTCCACTGGGCACACCTCTCTCCTGGCCAGCGCCTCCATGGCTGCTTCCCATGCAGCAGCCAGACGGTCCCCACCTCACCCAGAGTTCAGTGGGTGCCACATGAACCCACCCCATATCTTCCCAACGGACCTCACCTCCTACCACTCTTCTGCTGGCTTAGGGACCCCCTCAGAGACACCTTCCCCACTGCCTCACCTCCTAGCGCCCCGCCCACCCCATCCTTCCCTGCCCCACTCAGGCATGACTACCCTTTAAAAACAAAAACAAAAACAAAACAGTACTTAACACTATAATATTGTTTGTACGTTTATTTATTGCTTGTAATTTCTTATAGAATGTAAATTACATGAAGGCAGGGACCTTGTCTTCTTTTTTAAAAAAATTTTTAAATTTATTTGAGAGCGAGAGAGAAAACACGAATCAGGGGAGGGACAGAGGGTGAGGGAGGGGGAAAGAATCTTAAGCAGATTCTGCGCTGAATCAGGGACTGGGGGCTCGATCTCATGACCTTGAGATTATGACCTGAACCCAAACCAAGAGTTGGAGGCTTAACCCACTGAGCCACTCAGGTGCCCTTTCTTTGTATTCTTCACTGCTGTATTCTCAGAGCTTTGGCCCCAGAGCAAGTGCTCAGTAAATACTTGTTGAAATAAGGGAGGGAAGGAGGGAGGGAGGAAGGAAGGAAAGTGGGAGCCATACTTAAGACAGAGCCAGGAGCGCGGTGTGAAGTACCATTAGCACAGTTGCTCTCAAATACAAAAACAAGAAATTCCTCCTGCGAGGATCTGCAGAGACTGGGCACCTGTAGCTGGGAGTTCTAAACAGAAGCTCTGAATTTTGGATTTAGAGTCCTGGAGGAAAGCATTTTATAAAAGTTACTCTTCTAGGGGGACATGTTCATCTACCTGAACAAACCGAACTCAGGGAGCATCGTAATCCTTGCTTCCCCCTGCCCAGCAATGTTGGAGCAGGAGGGTAATTAGGGGTGAACTTCTGTCCCCCTGGTGTCCCGGAGAGTGGCAGAGGTTCCTACCCTGGAGCCTTTTAAGGAAAGGCTGTGGAATTTGGGGGGAGGTCTCAGGGGACTCTCCCAGGTTCTCTGTCACCCCGGGTGCTGGCTTCTGGGCTCCTACTAGAGGATAAAGGAGGCTGGACGCCTGCCTTTATTTCTCCGGTGCCCTTTCTGAAGCCAGATCATTTTTCACTGTCGTGAGCACTTACCTGGCCAGGACAGTCAGGCATGATGATGAGATGAAATGAATCTTCAGCACCCTGAGAGAGTCGGAGAAATAATTCCACCAACAGGCATGTGACCTTATTCCCCTGCCCTTCCCCCACCACCCCAGTCCCCTTCCTGGGAAGAGAAGGTTGGAGAGAATCATTTCATTGGGCCAGTGCTCACAAAGATAATTATTTAATCATTTCCCTCAGTCATCTTCCAGAAGGCCAGTCTCATTCTGTTTGTTATTTATAGGATGAGAGTCACCAACTTGGGGTGGGGAGGGGGATAGGGGGAGGAAAAGAGGGATGGGATGGGAGACATGGGGGAGGGCACATGAAGAAATGCTTGCTCACAATTGTTCTCTCCCCTTTTGCTTTTCCCCCAATTGCTTCAATATGTCTCTCTTCTCTTCCTTCCTTATCTCTCTCCCACCCATCTCACTCCCACCTCCTCCCCCCTCTTCTGTCTGCTTCTCTTTCTGCTTTAATAGCCCCCTCTCATCGTCCCACTCCCCTGCCTTGGCCCCCAGCCTGGCTCACAGACAAACTTGACCCCTAATAGTTTCTGACAGTGAGCTCACCCCTGTGCAGAGCAAGGTGCCCATCTTCCCCCATCAGCAACATCTTTCACTGGGCACACCCTGTGGGTTTCCATTAATGAACCCAGCCTCTGGCTGGAGGCAGCGGGGGTGTGAAGCTCAGACAAGAGCATCTCATTTTCGGGCCCTCACTGCCCCAGCTGGAAGTGTCCCCATGCACTATTTGTTTGGTATGGTTCTGAGATGGGGAGGCCAGTGTTCCCCTAGACACCTTCCCCATTCCTAGATGCCGTTCTCAGTGTTCAGTGCCCCACGGGCCTAAAGGGGGCTTTTGTTTAGGAGGTAAGACAGAGAAGCAGAAGGACTTTTGACCAAACTGCACCACTTCCGAGCTGTGTGATCCTGAGCCAACTACCTAACCTCTCTGTGCCTTGGTTTCCTCATCTGTAATGGCAGTAAGTCCTACCTTTCTCATAGGGCTCATGCAAGGATTACATGTGTTAATACTTGCCATACACTTAGAACAGTAGCTGGCACATTACAAGTACACATTCAATGTTCACTGTCATCAGTATCTACCATCTCAACCTGGGGATACAGACGTGAGGCACAGGAGATGCCGTCTGGCCTACACCCAAAGAGAACAAACCTGTTGACTTGCCGCTAACAAGTCTTAAACCTTGGGCATATTGCATTTCCTCCCCGAGTCTCAGTTTTACTATCTCTGCCATGCAGGTACTGAGAGAGCCTGGGTGCAGCAGTGTTGGGAAGCTGACATGAGCTAACGCGTGTTAAAATTCTAAGATTCTAAAGCCAGACCTTTTGAGTTCAAATCCCAGCTTGATGCCTTATTAGCTGTGTGATCTTGGACAAGTTACTTAACCTCTCTGTGCCTCAGATACTTCATCTGCTTATAACACTGCTGCCTCTGCCTCCCCTGCTGCCCACCAAGCTCATAGGGTAATTGGGAGGATGAAATGAGTTCATTTAAGGAGTTCATTAAGGACACTGTGCTTGGCACAGTGTCTGGCACAGAGCAGTGCCCTGGCAAGGGGCAAGGTTGGTTATTCCTGGTTACTTCCAGAAAATGCTTCTCTCCTGCCTTCTATCTCTGAAGGCTTTCTTCTCCTCTCTTCATGCTTTTTGTTAGGTGTCTTGAGGCAGAAGTTCTCAGTTTTTAACCAAAATCCAAGTCATTCTGATAGGCTCAGGCTAGCAATTACTACTTCGGGAGGCCGAAGGGGAGCTGGGTTTTTATGAGGGCCACCCATGTCAGGGACATTCTGGACAAGGGGACGAGGAGCTGAAACTCCTAGAACTGGGCCCTGGGGAAGCAGGTCCTGGCTAGGCCAGCAACTCCCTCTGTGACCTTGGACAAACTCCTTCTTTTTGGCCTCAGTTTTCTCACCTGTTGAATGGGAATGATCGTTCGCCCGCCTCCCACATTAGCACAAAACTCAAATAAGATAATCAGGAAGCAGATGTCCTGAGATTGGGGAAAGCACTCCAGAGCTCAAAGCTGCCTGTTGCATTTGGGTTCTATTGGTAACAAGGAAAAAACCTCACTCAAGGGTCCTCATGTCGTAGAGGGCTCACGGGCAAGGACCTAAGAAAGAAGGGCTATGAGTTTCTGAAAGGGCAGGGATCGAAGAGAGGCTCCAACTCTAGGTCAGGAGTGCATGGGCTCCCCATCTCTATGGTTCTACCACTCTCGAAGCCTCATCGAGAGTTGACTTCTTCAGCCTCCCAGGAAGAACCTTGTTCTACTCTTACATCTGCTTTCTCCGAGTTTTTCTGTCTTAAAACATTAACTTCTCCATGGCCTTGCTTGGCTTCTAGGTCCTCTCTCAACACCATGGGTCACAAACGCACTTGTCCATGGATCCAGGCCACTAATGTAATGGGTGCAGTGGGCCAGGTGGCAAGCAGATAGCATCTGTGCTATCTGAAGTGTGGTTGGTCATTCACCTGTTTGTTCTTAGTCAGGTCCCCCTTCCCTTCCCTGCTGTGTGCTGCATCGCAGGGTGGATCCCTGTAAACTACATTTCCCATGATCCTTAAACCACTGGCTTCCAGCTAGGTTCAACCAATAGGAGTTGCTGGTGGGAGACTTGGAGGGTGAGAAGAAGGGACAAGCCGGGGTGTTTTTCCACCTCTCTCTGTGGTGGATAATGTCTCTGGGAGCAGGTATTCTTGGTCTGAGACTCTTCTGCTGGCTGGCCCCTCTCTCCAGTCCTCACTTTGGCAGGGCAGGCCCTCCAAGGTTCTAGACTCTGCCAGCAGTGTCTATGCCTGAGCTGTTGTAAAATCACCTCCTCCCTCTGTGTCTTTTGTCCCAGTTGTTTTTGTTTGTTTGTTTTTGTTTTGTTTTGTTTTTAGCTCTCTAACATCTTTGTAGCTGAGTACCTGCATTAAATTCCCTCTGTTGAATTCCTGGATGTACTCTGAGTGACAGATAGAAGGGGAGCTCCTGCTGCGGGGCCAGCCAATGGCTGCCCAACAGGCACGTAGGCCTAGCCTTTCCTTATCTGATCTCTCAGGCAAAGGCGGCTATCTGGATTTCTAGATGATGTCTGAGTTTTACAGGGTAGCAGCTAATTTAAATTTTAAGCTTTTATTCTGAAGCCTGAATTAAACAAGTTTGCGGGTCCTAGTCTGCGACTCGGGTCTCTCTTTATCATGACTCTGTGTTTCTGAGACTCTTCTTCCCCTGGCATTTCCTGGCTTAGATCCCCAAGTAGGACCTAGGGTTGGTTAGCTCATGCATTTAGGCAGGGTTGTTGGCTTCTCAGTGGAATTGCTGCTTTAGGATCGCTGATCTCTCTTAGCCAAGCAGCCGTGTTTGGGGATGGTCACATGGGATAAAACCAAGTTGGTTAAGGAATATGTGGCTAGATATCTGAATGGGATGATAGTCATTTGGCAAAATGCTTGAGTCCCAATCCAGTGCTTTCTTGACTATCCTCTAGCTACCCAGCAACCAAGCACTTTTTTTTGGGGGGGGGGTGTCCAGAATCAAAGGCAGTACTATAATCCAGGTGTCCAGGCTTGGATGAGTCTATCTCTTCTGGTCTCAGGATTTCAGCTCATTTTTCTGGAAGATGAGAGGCTTGGACCTTCTTTCTGAAAATTATTCTAGGCCTAATGACCTATGGTTGTACAGTTGCTACTTCTGTGACTTCCATGAATATGTTCACTCATCTGTCCATTCATCATCCATTTATCCACCCATCACCCATCCATTCCTCCATCCACCTATCCATCCAATTCATCCATCCATCTGTCCATTCAACACATATTTATTAATTATTTACTGTGCACCAGGCATGTAGTAGGTGCTGGGTAAAATAAGGCAAACTAGGACTGCTCTAATGGAACTACATTCTAGTCAGGGGAGAGAGATAATAAATAAACAAATAAATACATATATCAGATACATTTTGAGTGATAGGTGGTATAAGAAAAATAGAATAGATGGATAGTACCAAGAATGGAAGGATGGTTTTGATTGGCTGGGCAGGAAAAGCATGTGTGAGAGGTGATTTCTGAGCTCAGATTTGAGAAAGGATTTGTGGGGAGAATATTCGAGATGGAGAATGTTCTAGATAGAGGGTTCAATAAGTTCAAAGCTACTGAGAGGAAAGGGAGGAGCAAAAAGAAGGCTGGAATGGTCAGAGCACAGAAGAGGGAAAATGTTAAGAGATGGGGTTGGAGATGGAGCAGGAGCCAGATTTTCCAGAGCCCTGTGGATCATAGAAGAACTTGAGGTTTGACTCTAAGTGCAATGGGAACCATTTCTGACCAATGAAAAGCATCCTTGCCTGTCATGTAGCTGTGAGCACTGTGATGGTGTTATTTCTTCACCGAGACCAGCACTAGCCAATGGGGCCAGGCCAGATCTCAGGAATGACCCTGTCAGGAAAGAGGGAGGTCCTGGAGATCCTGCCATTGAATGGTGACGGGAGCCAGACTGGCTTAGTCCAGTCTAGAAGAGGAGGGGGTAGGTGGAGGCTCTAGACATTGAGCTTGGCCTGGATGAAGCTCCAGACCCTCCCCTTTTCCCAGGCCTTGCACTCCAGTGTTTAGTGTTGGGGGTGGGGTATGACGTCAGGCAGATCAGGTGGTTAGGGCTGGGCCAGACTGCTCTGTTATTTACTAGCTGATGACCTTGCACAAGGTACTTACCTCCCTGAGCCCGTTTTCCCATCTCTAGCAAGGACACAATCACAGTGCCCTTCAATGACCATCCAAAGAATCCAATGATAATGCAAAGAAGAGCAGAACACATAGACCTCAATACATCTGAGCTATTTTTCATCTTCATATAGTCTTGTTATCTTTGTCAAGCACTAGCAATTCTAGACAATGTCAGTAATAAAATATACCTCCCCACCTCGACTGGTAAGTGGGTGGCCTTATAATTTACCATCCATCTTGGGGCGTGGGGACAAAAGAGATAAACTGAGACCTATAAGGTTCTATAGGGATCTGGCCCCCACCAACCTCTCTAACCTTATTTTTCGGTACCTTCTACTTCATTTAAATGAAATGGCCCACTCTGGGCTCCATGAATGTTCCAAGCTTCTCCCTGTGTTGGGGTACTGCCCAAGACCTGGAGAATGGACTTCTTTGGGGCAGGAAATTGGCACTGCAGCCAGGAGGAGGTCCCTGTCTGAGGGCTTCAGAGTACTTCCCTTGGCCTTCATCCAAAACCATGGGAACTCCTTAGAGTCTTGGGTTAAATCCTCAGACACCCTCCCTATGACCAAGCCTAGAGTAGGACAAGGTCTCTTTTACAACGTTCTGTTTCTTCCTATCTTTTATCACAAGGGCCATTGTTTTGTTATTCGTGGGATTACTATTTTCAGGCCCTTTCCCCAGCAGCCTCTGAATTCCATGACGTCAGAGACCATGTGCAATTTGTTCTTGCATGGATCCTCAACACCTAACATAGAGTGGGAATTCAGTAGGTGCCCACTAAGTATCGATCAAGGGAACAGAGGGCTGTATGATGGGGTTGAGTTTCCCAACCAGCCCCCACTCTTCCCACAGCCTCATTCTGACACTGGCAGCCTGGTCGGAAATACTGATCATATGCAGGCTAGAGATGCTCCTTATCAAAGTCAAGGCCAAGATCAGCGGGAAGGGATCTGGTCAAAGCAAAGGATCCAGATGTGCAAATTCCCTTCAATGAGGCAAATATGACCGAGTGATTCCATGCCAAGCATAACCGCTGCATCTGATTCCTCATTTCCATTAAAGGAATTGTAGCAGGTGCAAAAACTGGAGATTATCCCAAGAATTAAGATATGAAAAGCATGTTAGATCACTAAACTCCAATTAGGGAAATTAAATTGTGCACACTCCCCTCCTGACGCAATATCAGGAGCTTGCATTAGCTCTGGGCTCTGGTTCTAATAAAATTAGAGAATAACACTTTAATTGAATTGTGCTTAAAAGGATCATGCTGACAAATGTGATTGTATCTGGCTGGGATGCACACCTTCTCCGGCAATCATTAAATCCAATGAAATGCCAGTCTCGGGATCTTGACAGTTTTCTGAAACAATCTGTGAACCGTGCTGTATCTTGGAGTATCTAATCAATTTAGAGCCGCCTCATTAGGACTTGGCTGCTAACGGATACTTAAAAATCAAAGCAAATTACTGCACTCCATGGATAACTAGCTAATCATATCGATACAACATGGCTGGATTGTGTTGCAACAATTCATTTCCTCTTTAAGAAGCCACTGTCACCCATAATTTAGGGATTGAGATTCATAAACCTGATGCAGACAGCTCCGAAGTCAAGGATTTTCCTGAGCTCAGCACCCAGGGGTGTATGCCACCCCAGCTAGTGGGGTGAGCCAAAGCCAACTCCTGACTCCTTTGGTTTACGTTCTACTAACCCCAAGTTCATTTCTGGGTAATAAACCTAAGATCCTTACTGTACAAAAGAGGAATCGGGTAATTGGGGGTGGACAGCATCTTTCTGAAGATCACACAGTAAACTAGGATTTAGACCTTCTTGACATCACATCACATTTTCTAAAGTCATTTTTTTTTAGATTTTTTTTTTATTTATTTGACAGACAGATCATGAGTAGGCAGAGAGGCAGGCAGAGAGAGAGAGGAGGAGGAGGCAGGCTCCCTGCTGAGCAGAAAGCCCGACGTGGGACTCGATCCCAGGACCCTGAGATCATGACCTGAGCTGAAGGCAGAGGCTTTAACCATTGAGCCACCCAGGTGCCCCTAAAATCATTTTAATAGAAGTTTAGAACAGTGATTATACGTTCATTGATATTTTACTTGGGTCTTATTTCTTTTTCTTTTCTTTTTTTTAGCATTTTATTTATTTCTTTGAGAGAGAGTATGAGTTGGGGAGCAGAGGGAGAAGGAGAAGCAGACACCCTCCCCCATACCACTGAGCAGAGAGCCTGACTTGGGGCTGGATCCCAGGATCCCCAAAATAATGACCTGAGCTGAAGGCAGACACTTAACCAACTGAGCCACCCAGGGGCCCCTACTCGGGTCCTATACACTTACTAATAAGAAGCCCCACCAGTACCACCATCATCATCACAATACAAACAGCCTATGTTCGTAGAGGACTCACTGCAAAGTTAGGTCATTTCATTTCTTCAACAACCTTAGAAGTCCATTCTGTGATTATTGTGGTAGGCATTACTGCTGTTCACTGGGTATTTTGGACTGTCCCCTCTAGGACACATGGTAGGACTCTGCTTTCTGTCTCCCTGTGGTTGGATGGATCAGGAGACTCGTTCTGGCCAACGAACGTGAACAGAAGGGACCGGTGTTATCTATAGGTCACAACAGGATTGCTGGTTCAAGACCTTCTTCATGCGTTCTCCCTCTAGTACATCAACCAAGCAACATTTGAGTTGGCGACTGCTCCAAATGCAATGAGCAGAATCCTAGTTGACCCGCAATGGACCTGCTACCTGAGCAAGAAATAAACCTGGGTTGTTGGAAGCTGCTGAGCTTTGGGGGATGCTTAGTTATTGCAGGATAACCTAGCTTGTCCTGATTGGTAGAATTATCACCCCCGTTTTACAGGGGAGGAGCTAAAGCACACAGAGATTAGTGAAGGTGAGGTCGCCGGATTGAGGTACTCTCAATGATTTTCTCTCCAGCCCAGAAGTTTCCTTGGCTCCTGTTCTTTTTTTTTTTTTTTAAAGATTTTATTTACTTATTTAACAGCATAAGAGAGACAGTAAGAGAGGGAACACATGCAGGGGGAGTGGGAGAGGAGGAAGCAGGCTTCCCACTGAGCAGGGAGCCCAATGCAGGGCTCGATCCCAGGACCTGGAATCATGACCCCAGCCGAAGGCAGACGCCTAACGACTGAGGCACCCTGGCGCCCCAACTTTGTCTCCTGTTCTTTGTACTTCCCATCCTGTCTCCTTATTCGGTGGCAGCTCCCTGACACCAGCCTGCAAGGCTTACCGAGAATTACTTTTCAGAGACTCAGGTCAGACCTGTCCAGACCACTCACTCCCTGTCTCTCAGCTCATGCCTGGCCAGATACCCTTTTTGAGGATCTAAACTGAGCTGTCTGTATAGAAGTGCCTTTGGTGTTCTCCGAGATAAAGGCTGCTCAGCTGGTACTTGATGAGAACTGTGCTCTGCCAAAAAGGCCAGGTCTTTGACACAGAAGGTGTGGGCACAGTGAAGGTCAGGGCAGAGATATCTGATGGGGACTCTTCCTGACCACACTTCCCCCACCTCCAGCCCAACTCATTTGGCGCCAAGATGTATTCTGGGTGAGGAAGGAAGGCTCTGCTCTTGTGTTCCCTGGAGCAAGCCCCGCCATTGGCCTCACAGATGTTTGAGGGGTGTGGCTGGAGTGAGGGAGCCTGAGTCCCCGGCCCTAGAAGACGAGAGAGAGAGAGGGGAGAGAATTTGCAGAAATTGTATACAGCTTCAGGAAATGTATACCCTTTGTGAACCATATCGGAGTCAGTTAAGACGGTAATTGCAGACCTTCCCCGACACAGAGAGAGGGCAGGATGGCTGGGCCTGCTATTATCATATGCTTTCAAGCACAACAGCTTGTTTACAGGAGGGCTGTGGACTGTGGGACGATTGTCTGGTGGCTCCCGGGGCAAGGGCTGTTTGCCACCCCCCCAAACTTGCACTCAGGTCCGTGGCCATCAGTCTTTAGTGATGAGTCCTAAAGGCTCAGAGGGGATGCAGACAGCTAAGCAGGTTCCCTTATCAGCTCCTGTTCATGCTTCATGTCCTCCCCACCTGCCAGAGCCCCAGAGAAGGCCAGCATGCCCCAGCCGGGCTGCTCCGAAGGAAGGCACTCGGAGCCCGAAGGCAAGAAATCTGGGTCCCACTCTGGGCTCTTGCTCACCCACTGTGGGACCCTGGCACTTTCCATCTCCTATCACATTCTCAGTCTTGTCATTTAAAAATAGGAGTCACACTGGATTCACAATGTTCTGATTTAGATTATGTACCCAATTCTTTTGAGGGAGGGCATGCTTCTTGTGGATGCTGCGGTTTGACACAGATTATTTTTATTTTAAGATCACTTCAATATTCGATGTATGGTGCAAATGACAGAAAATAGTGGAGGCAAATAAAAGGAGAAAACGTATTAATGAAATGATATACAGTGACTTCTAGACTCTTGCTGAGGACCAGAGAACAAGCAACAAGAACTCATAACACCCAAACAAAGGCAGAACTCGCCCTACAGAGACTGACATGGGTCCTGTGTTGGCATACACACAGGTGTTGGCATAGGTGCCAGAGCTCTTTCTGTAGACATGACCTTCAGCCACCCTAGCTACCAACCTCCTCTGAAAGGGTTCTTTATACCCTTTTCTCCTTTTTCCCATCCCAAGTTTCTGATGCATCTGATTGGTGGGCCCGGGTCATGTGATTATTCTCTAGCTGCAAGGGAAGCTGGGAAAACAAATCCCTGATTTTAGCTTCTCCATTCAGAAGGAGACCCTGGTGGCAAAAACGATCAGCCAGTGTCCCCTACAAATTACAAATACAGAACTAACTTAGAGTCCTTGTATAGCAGTCTAATGCAAATATGTTTATGAATTAAATATAAACTTAGCCAAAAAAGCAGTAACATTTGGGATCCCTGGGTGGCTCAGTCAGTTGAGCATTGGACTGTTGATCTCAGGTCAGGTCTTGACCTCAGGGTCGTGAGTTCAAGCCCCATATTGGGCTCCACACAGAGTGTGGAACCTACTCAAATAAACAAACAAACAAAAAAGGCAGTAACATTCAAATTTCAAAATATACACATACAAATTTTAAAATAAAAGTATTTAAGGTGAAGAATAATTTTGTCTCACAGAACCAAATCACCACTTGACATAAGAATATGGTGCTGATTGTTATACCAATGCTCTTCTGGAGTTCCAGAAAGATTCTCGAGTCTGTCAATTGGTCCTCTTTTGGCACTATTGAATCTTTTCATAGTAATTTTATCTGTTTTATTTTCTTCTTAACCCTCAGTGATTACAGTTGTATTTCTTGACACCAACGTGACCATAAACATGAAGATAGATATGACGTTGGAAGGTGTGGTGGTTCTCAGTTATAAGGGGGTCTTCCCAGTGGCCAAAATATTCTAAGGATAATAATGGATGTGAAAACTCTTTACAGTCTCCAGCCCTCTCTGATCTGAAAGATTCTCCCACATGCTCCTCCTCAGACTTTGATATGGGGTGTACTAGCCCAAATTTCCAGTTCTACTTTCCTTCCGGATAGGCAGAAGAATTGCACTTCCTTCTGCCCTTAAAGTTAGGTGTGGCTTGTTCACCTACCCAGATCTCTGAATGTGTCACTTCTGGGTGGAAAGCATTTCAGAGCCAACTCATGATTCTCCACATTCCCTTCACCCTATCACGAGGGCCGGAGGTATTCTAGCTGGTGCCTCTTGTCAGCCTATGCGAATGAAGATGGGGCTGTGCTCCATGCCAACATATGATGCACATGTAGTGTGGGTGAACAAGTAAACCATTCCTGTCTTAAACCACTGAAATTGTTTGTTACGCAGCATGACCTAGCCTGCACTGACTGATGCGCTTAGTACGGTAGGGAGATGACAATTGCGGCTCTCTCATTTTTACACAACAAAGAACTCTGGTACAGAGAGTTTGAGAACCTTGCTCCAAGTCAGACAGCTAGAAAAATTAGGACATAAAACTCAAGTCCCCATCCAAGTCGTTCCAAAACTCGTGCTTCTCCCAGTAACCCACACAGCTAAGAATACAGTCTCTGTAGCAAGGAGGCAGGACTGAAGGAAAACATGGCATGTCTCAGTTGGCAGGAGTGCAGGTTTTGAGAGCCTATGCAAAAGATTGTCCCGAGTGCCAAGTACATTTCCACTTCAAAGTGTCCTAAGTTTAAGAGTGAGCCATTCTGAATGTTTAAATTTAAAAGGTCAGTTCTCAAATTCCCCCCAACAGCCAGGGAGGTTGACAAGATGATAGATGCTTTTGGAACTGGCAAAGCTTCCATTCCAAGAAGCCGTCCCTGGCTGTAAACCTGTTCACAAGGGTGATGTGTGTCCCCGGGTCTGTGAGTGGCCACACAGAGTGCTGGAGAAGGGCTCTCCTTTCTGCCTGTGGGCTCCACCCACCTCCATCTGAGCGGTGAGCCACTCATCCAAAGGCAGGACACGCGGCTTTTAAGACAGTGGCTCGGAAAAATATCAAGGCTCACTGTAGAGTTCACAGTCACTCCAACTATTGTGCTCATATTAGAGGAATAGGACTGGAAGTCAGCAGAAATTGCATAATTTAGCCATATTTTTTCCAAATGAAGCAGCATTCATGGGGGGGAAGGGGGCAGATTCAATTCTAATCTCCTTTTAAGAACCAGGTGATTCCTGGAGGTTTCTGGAGCATTTCCAACTCTCTCTCTCTCATATATATATATATATATATATATATATATATATATATACATACACATATATGTGTATATATATATGCATACACACACATATATAATACATAATATATTTATAATTATAAAATACATTTACACCTATTTACATATATATTTATATCCAGAGAGAGAGATTTATTTTAAGGAATTGGCTCAGGTTAATTGTGAGGACTGCTAGGTCCCACGTTCACAGGGCAAGTTGGCAGGCTGGAGATTCAGGGAAGAGTCTATGTTGCGGTCTTGAGCACAAAGGCTGGAAACTCAGAATTCCTCTGTTGGAATCTGGAGGCAGAATTCCTTTTTTGAGAAACCTCAGTCTTTGTTCTTAAGGTCTTCTACTGATTGGATGAGGCCGATCTCTTTCCTTAAAGTCAATTTCACACAAATGTTAACACATCTTAAAAAACGTCTTCACAGCAACATCGAAGGTTTGACCAAACAGTTGGTCACCACAGTCCAGCAAATTGACATAAGATTAACCATCACATCAGGATGCCTCCTGAGAGTGTGCAGTGGGGAGAGGCATGTCCGTGAACGATGAAGCCAGCTGAGGTCCTAGGAGCTATGACCACATATGATGTTTTCCACTTCTGATGTCTCCAAGCTCCTAGGTCCAGTTCCAGCTTCAGGAATCTCCTGATGAGTAATAGTGTTTGATGAGACTACTAATAATGACAGCAGATAGCATTTAGTCAAGTGGATTCTCTATATGCATGCCTTCATTTAACTCTTCAGTCCTGTGAAATAAATATTATTAATATTCCATTTTACAGAAGGGGAAATAGCCACAGAGAGATGAAGTTATAACAGTAAGGACTGGAACCCGCGTTTCTCTCATCCTCTAATCTACTTTTCCTCATAACCTTCCCCTACAGTCAACTTTGAAGGGAGTTGCCATTTTATTTTCTTCAGCATGGAGCCGGAAACACCAATATTCTGGGACTGAGCATGCTCAGTGTCTGCTTTCTGTCACATGGTACCATAAGCAATGGGTCCCAGATCCCTCCCCCTGCCCTAACTCCCCACAACCAGGCTCAGCTTAGTTCCTATCGGGGAACAAGACACTTACATACTTCCGTCTGCCAGAGCTCTTACCTTTTCTCGTTATGCATCCTCTCATCCATGTGACAACACTTGTATTCACCCTGTTCTAGGTGCTTAGGATGTAATAATGAGTAATAATGCTAGTAATGGTAGTGGTGGTGATGATGAAGAAGGCTTGAACTCGTGACAGAAGATCAAGACCTGAGCTGAAATCAAGAGTCTGAGGCTGAACCAACTGGGCCACCCAGTCGCCCCTAGAAACAACTCTTCTATATAAGCACTCTATGCCACATTGGGGGAGCTGATGCCAGCCACTTGCTAATTTCATAGCCATGCCAGCCTTCAGCGTACACAACCACACACATGGCCCATCACCCAACACCTCACACCAGGCCCTTTCGTGTCTGGGTAACTCAGAAGAAGGGGGTGGGGTGTGGGGGGTCCCAGGTCATGTCAGGGTGGAGATTAGGGAATTTGGTCTTGCTCTTCCTGCCTCAAGATCTTGTCTTCCTGCTGTCGGGGCATGAGTGTCCCTTGGCTGCTGCTAAGGAGTGGTATCCCCGCATTTTCCTCCTGTAGGGGGTGGGTTCTTGCTCAGTCTCATCTCTACAGGAACCCTTGAAAGAAGAGAAGCGGGACAGTGGCCTCTTCCTCTGGCCTTGCTGACTCTTTGGCCAGACGGAAGGTTCCAGAATGCAGTGTAAACATCTGGAGTTTCTTTCTTTCTATTTTTTTTTTTTTTACCCCCTCTGGGCTCCTTTGTCATAAATTAATTGACTGTCTATGTGTGGGTTTATTTCTGGTCTCTCCATTCTGTTCCATTGATCTATGTGTCTGTTTTCATTCTAATACCATACTGTTTTGATCGCTATAACTGTGTGATACAGTTTGAAATCAGGGCGTGTGATACCTCCAGCTTTGTTCCTCTTTCTTGAGATTTCATTGGCTATGTGGTATGTTCTGTGGCTCCACACACTTTAGGATTGTGTGTTTGACTTCCATGAAAAATGAAATCGAAATTTTGATGGGGGAGTGCACTGAATCTGTAGGTGGCTTTGGGAACTACGGACTTGTTAAACAAAATTAATTCTTCCAATCCATGAGTAGGAATATCTTTCTGTTTATTTGTGTCTTCTTCAATTTTTTTTTTCATCCATGGCTTCTATTTTCCAGCGAGGTCTTTTTCGCTTCCTTGGTTAAGTTTGTTCCTAGGTATTTTATTCTTTTTGTTATAGTTGTAAATGGGATTGTTTCCTTAATTTATTTTTCTGCTTGTTCATTATTAGTGTATAGAAATGCAACTGATTTTTGCATATTAATGTGTACCCCACAACTGTACTGAATTCTTTTATGTGTTGTAACAGCAAAGTTTCTTTCAGGTTTGCTACTTCTCAGAAAAGACAAGGTGGCAGAGAGAAAGGTTGGGAATGACGAGGTCCTTGCAAACCCAGACCTCTCCTGGGATTGTTCTCTTCTTCTCCCACCCCATACCACCACAGGTGATTTTTATCCTCCTGATTACTCTCTTTCTTAAAAAATTTTTTAAAAAATATTTCCACATCTTTCCATATGCAGGCATTTTTGAGCTCTGCAAAATGGTGGCCACGACCTGTCCCCAAGACACTGCTTCCTACAGAGTGGAGGGAAAAGGTTTCCACATGCAGATTGCTTCCTGTTCCCCCAATAGACCTTCTCTGAGGTTTTCCCAACTCAGTCACAGCAAGCCCAAAAAGGGGGCTAGGGATAGGATCAAGTCCCCGGAATGAAGGTAAGTGGGCGCCCCATCCAAAAGTTCCATACCAATGCTCTTTCTAGATCACCTGTGAGGCTGGCACACCCCTCACAGTGAGCGTTCATCTTCTTTGGACTCAGTTCAGTTTATTCCCATGTGGAGGAAGGACCATGTCCCCAATTAGCATGGCTTTGCTGCTGCGTACTGGGAGTTACTGCCATCCCCAACCCCCATGCTTATTGGGCTATGAAGCATTCTATTTCTCTCTTTCTGCTCCTACTTGAAGCTGGCTTCTCTTACAGGATTGTAAAGAGGTCTGTCTGTGCACCCCCCAAGGAAAGGACCCATTCCTAGTAGATGCTTTTGATTTTAAGTCTCCCCTTGAAAGAGGGCACAGGCTCCTACCATATGCGTTTTCTTATTTGATTCTTCCCACTAAATTGTGATGGATAGATCATAATCCCTGCTTTGTGCATTTGAGCAATTCTCGGTTCAGGGAAGTAAAGTCACTTTTCCAAGATCACCCAGCATATAAACAAGATTCAGAACCCAGGTAGGCAAAGGCTGTATAAGGTAAGGTAACACCTCAACACAGAACCCAGAGAACCTCAGTAGTTTAATACAGAAAAAGGTTAATTTCTCACTTGCTTCCAGTATCTCTAACTGGGAGGTTATCCTGCAATCTGGGGACTCAGACCCCTTCCCTCTTGTGACTCTGCACTTGACTCCCAATGTCACCCTGTGGTCCTTTTCTAGTCCAGCCAGCCAGAAAGGAAAAGAGCGTAGAGGATCATGCTGGGAAGGGACAGTTATGGGATGGTTTTGTGCACCCATCGCCCCCAGGTCAGACCGATTCCTCTCCATGCTGAACCAGCCTCAGAGTCTTCTCCACGCAGCTCTGTAGGAGGCTGCTGTTGATGGACTAAAGCTCACAGCTTAGGTGAAACTTTTCCTGCCACCACCTTGAGTCTAGTGGCTTGAGAGACACACATTTCTTCACTACACTGTGGAAATGGAGGGGAGGCATGGGGAGGGCACCATGACTGCATCAGGAAACATTGTGAAAGGCTTGGAAATAAACAGAAAAAGGGCGCCTGGGTGGCTGGCTCAGTGGGTTAAAGCCTCTGCCTTCAGCCCAGGTCATGATGTCAGGGTCCTGGAATTGAGCCCCATATCAGGCTCTCTGCTCAGCGGGGTGCCTGCTTCCCCCCGCCAACCCCCTGCCTGTCTCTCTGCCTACTTGCGATCTCTGTCTGTCAAATAAATAAATAAATAAAATCTTTTAAGATAAATAAAAAAATAAACAAACAGAAAAAAAAACAATGCTGTGTGTGCCGACTGGCCCATCCTTCTGGATTCCCCCTACACATCCTAGTCTTTGAGCTATTTCACGTCTGTAAAAACTGTAGAAAATAAATATATAAATAAATAATAATTCAAATACTTCCTGTCTAGAGGAATGCAAATGAATTTTATTTGGTCAGAAGGCGGTTGATTCACGACTCGTGGGTAGATTATTTTTGCATTTATTTCTAAATTCATTTCAGCTCTCTTGATCGCCCGTCCGTGTGGTTCTTTGGATGGCCCATGCTACAGCTGTAACATCTTAGTTGTCTCATTAATTAATGAATTAAATAAAATCTTTGACCCACATTCTGTATGTGTTTACATCTATATACATATATGTGTGTGTAGAGATGTCCTTGAATGACTTCAAGGCCCCACAGGAAGGGGGAAATCCTACGATGCATTAGAGCCCCCTCCTTCCCAGGAGCCGCACATTCACCATGGAAGAGAGGCAGAGCGAGGATTGTTCGCTCCATTTTGCAGCTGAGAAAACTGAGACCCGCAGTGGAGGGATTCTCAGATACCAGGGATCACAGGACTGGAAACGATGGGGCCGCGAATTCAAACCCAAGTGAGTCTGATCCTCATGCCCGTGTTTCTCATCCAACCATTTCTTGAAGAAAATGGGATATTGACGGTGGATATTAACACCTTTCTTACTTGGTAAATGATAAAACTGAGGCTCAGGGAAGTTCAATGCCTTTGAGATAAATCTGTATCCACAACCAATCTTGGACCTCTATTTTCTGGGACATCTTTTAGGTGATCCAAGTGAGCGTACTTTTCTAGCTCAGATGTTCCTTGAACATCTGTTCTAGGTTTTTGTTTTGTTTTATTTTAAAAGGCAGGGAAGATTACTAAGTGGTTTTGGTTCCTAAAATGCTCTCTGAACCTTTATTCATAGAAGCATAAGTGAGGCGGGAACCTGAGCCAAAGCGGGCAGCATCTGCCTTGTAGGGTGCAGGTCTGGGCCCTGGAAAGGGCCAGAAGCGACAGAGTTGGCACTGGACCCAGCTGTGGGGCCACGGGAAGGTCATGGTCTGCTGAGGTTCCTGCTCCCGGGGCTCTGCCCAGGGTTTGCTAAGGTAGAGCGGAGTCAGACTTGAGAGGTTTCTGGAACAGTGGAAGACTCCCAGGTTTTGGGGTCAGGCAGACTTGAGTTCAGATCCTGGCTCTGCCACTTCCCAACCAAACGTGAGACTTGAAACATTAAAGTCTGAAGCAGTCACTGAGATTTAACCATTATGTAAGGACCTATTTAGAAACTGTCCCTGCTCCCCTTCCCCCAGGGGATTTACTTGGAGACAAGTCCCAGAAACCAGCTTCAGGTAACAAAGCCCAGATACAAGGGTGGGTCAGGCCAGGTGGAGACATCCGATCAGTGGGGGGGATGCATACTGTCTCCCTGGTTACCAAGGAGTATGGACCCCGCCCTTTGGGAGCCTTTTGGGCGCCAATCCCAATCAAAGTGTAATAGGCTGGTTCAAATGTCTACTAGGGTAAATTGTAACTCAATTGGTCACCTACTATCACTGTGGAGTTTCCTGTGTGTGTTACAATCTCATTGGCCACCTGTGTGTGGCCAGGCCCGACCGCATGGCCTTTGCCCTTAAAAGCTAGTCTGTGAAACAGAGAAGGGTCACCCTCTCTTGTAAGAGGTGAAGTCCCTGAACGTTCGGTTAGATTCTTGATGCTTGGCGTGAAATAAAGCTTTGCTTGACCTTCGCTTTGTATCAATCTCGCTCCTTTAATCACGGACCCATTATAGGGGCATAACACATTACATGTCTGACATCTTTTTGGACCTCATCTTCTTCATCTGTAGGCTGGGATAATAACCCTAACTTCACAGGTGGACCCCGATCCAGCCCGCCTTCCACTCAACCCAGCCTTGTGCCTGTCACAGGGGCTTGAGGCCGCCGGGGCTGTCATCAGTGGCTGGCATGGAAGGTGGAGAGGCCTTGGGGCCACCTTGCTTTCTGTGTCTCCTTCCTCTCTCTGACAGTAAAGTTTCTTCACTTCTGCAAGGTGTCTGGCAAATCAAATGTCATTGGCTTCTGCTCACAAAGGGTAAGCAGGTGCTCCCTGAGCCTGAGCTGGGACCCCTCCCTGAGGACCCTCAAGCTGTGGGCCAACCATGTTATTTATTTCTTTGTCCCAAAGAAAAACCCACCCCTCCCGAAGTCCCAGATCGGCCCGTCTATTCTAGTCTATTCTCGAAGACTCTGCTGGGTGTTTGCGTCATCGGCCAAGCCCTTGTTTTTGACTCCCGAGGGCCTGCGGGAGTCCTCTATAAACTTTACCTCTTGTCAATGGTCCCCGTTCAGGAAAATTGGCTCCTTTGACACCGTTTTAGACAAACCATAATGTGTGTGGAGCTGAAAGAGGATCTATTTACAAGTCTGCAGGAAATAGCCCTGGGCAGAGGATGGTAATTGCAGGGTGAAGGTTCACCAGGGGCTCAGAGGGGAGAGAGGACTGCCCTGGGGAGAGGGTGCTGTGATGGGCAAAAGAGGGTGCAGGGGTCACCTCCATCCCCGGGACCTGCGGGGACAGGAAGAGCGTGGATGAAGAGTGCAGAGGTCTCTCCTTTCTCTTGCAAGCCTGCTGCCCCCTCGGCACCTTTGCATCGCACACCCTCTCACGGAATGCTCTCCCCCCCCCCCCCCGGGTGTATAAATGACTCACACTCTCACTACATTGGAATCCTGGTGCAGCCATGACTTTTCCTGATCACCATTCCTGGCCCCGGACCCAGTCACACACAGGCACACTCGTGTATAATGCACACACACACTTCCTATTTCTTGAACCCCATTTTATTCTTTTCATGACATCTACTCCCTCCAGGCAGGAATTCATTTATTTGTGTGCTGTCAATTCCTTCTGTATTGTAAATCCTGCCAGAACACGGGTCTTTCATTTGCTTCTTCCCTGGATCCCCCGTGTCTGGAGCAATTCCTCTGAGTAGATGGTCCTCCCTCGTGAAGTATTTAAGGAACGGGTTAACAAATGAACAAATGAACAAATGAGGGAATGAATGAGTAACTACATCCCAACATCAAGAACTTCTCAGGTTCTCTTGTTTGATGGGCCCCATCTACCCAGGTAGCGGGGGAGGGGGGGCTCAGGCAGTAGATCTTGACCTTCAAACTGAATAGATCACAGATCCAGGAGTGGGGTTGCCATTGGGTAGAAGCCTGGGGGAGTCACCAGAGAGCTGTTTACAAGGTGGTCAGAGCTAATGGTAGGAGGCCCAGGAAGTTGGGTGATCACCTGAGATCAAGGTGTAACTGAGTCAGAGTTCAGGAGGGTCCTCCTGCCCTTGTCACCCCAGGCCTACTTGCTCAGGAGATGAGGGTGATCACAGATGCCTGGGGTCCTCACTCCAGCCATCCTCGAGGAGCTGACCTTGGCTAGAGGGATTCAGGTGTGTAGACAAGGGCCAGAGGTGGTGGGGCGGCTGGGGAGGGTTGGAGGGACCTGGGGTCAGTGATGTCATCATGGATTTCTTCCAAACCATATCCTCAGCAGGGGGTCACTCTGACTGGGCTGGCCTTGCTCCACTTATAGCTGCTTCTCAACATCCCAGACAACTGTCCTCCACCTACCCACTACGTGACCTCGGCAGGCCACCGATCGCCACCTCCTACCCCCCACCCCCACCCCCACCCAGGGACCTCCTGACTAATGGTGGCCATGACTAACATTTGCCAAAACAAAAGGGCAGTCAGGAGGTTTTGGGCCCTCAGCAGCCTGTCTCCATGAGAGAGCAGGACCAGGCTCTCCTCACCTAGGAAGGGAGGCCAGGCCCATCGAGAGGGTAGAGGCCAGTCACCTCAGCCTGGCCTCCATATTTTTAGCATCTTCCCTCCTTCCCTCCCTCCCACAAGCCACTAGCCCACTCCTTGCCCAAATAACAGTCACCAAAATAGCTCTGGCAGTTGACTGAGGGGTACCGAGAGGGTCCCCTCCCTCCTGCTGGTCACTCAGGCCAGAGCAGAGGACTTGGGGCTGGGCGAGGCCCAAGCGGAGGCTGTTAATTGTACCTTTGGCCCGAATAAAAAATAGCTCTCCTCCGGGCTGATTGAAGCACTCGTTGCGGGAACCAGGTGACTGCGTCTCGCCAGGCTCACCAAGGACGGACGCCTCAGGGCCTGGACACGGCCCTCAGAGACAGAGCGGGACAGCATCCCCCTACCCTGAAGGTGGCAGCAAGGTGTGCCAAGGGACCAGAGAGAACGTCTTGCTCAGGTCTCCCTGGCACACGGAGGGCCAGTGGAAATACATGCACTAGGCTGTCACCTCCTCAGAGACACCTTGGCCGCCCACTTTGTGGCAACAGTTCCCTCGGCCCTTGGCACCTCACCTGTGTTCATTTTCCTCATGGTGTGGCTGGGTAGCCTGTATCTGTTCACCTATGTATTTCTTGCCCCCTCCCGAAAAGTCAGTCCCCCACGGCAGGGCACTGGTCGCCTCTGTCCCCTTCATGTCTTTAGCACACAGACTAATGGCTGGAGCTCACTAAAGTCATTAGGCAATAACTGAATGAAGAAGAAAGCTAAAACGGACAGTGGGTCTGGCCAGGTCCCGACTCCTGCAGTGTGGGACCAGACAGGAGAAGAGAGAGAAGCAAGATGCAAGTCCCCCTCCCTACACCCACCCCCTGCCTAAGTCAAATTCCCCAAAACAGCCCCCAGACTCCCGTGAGAACTAATCCCTCCTGTGTGCCCAGAACCCACTGTTCGTGTTCACGACAGCCCTGGGCAGCAGAGATGGTGACTTTTAGGAACAAGGACACGAGCACTCTTGGACCGCTTTATTTCTGTAACTTACCCTGGGAATCCTGGTGGTAACCCCGAAGTACGAGTGAGACCCCTTCTAATCCCCATTGTATAGATGAGGAAACTGAGATCCTGAGAAATGAAGCAACTTGGCCCAAATCGCAGGACCCCTGAGCATCAGAGCTGGAATGAGCCCAGGGAGGTGGCCTGGCCCCAAGAGACCTTGTCTTTGCTTTCCACACATACAGCCTGTTGTCTCATGAGCCTCTGATGTTCAGAGAGCTCAAGACCTTCCCCCGGCCAGGCTGGACTCTCGTCTCCCTGCTGCTGTTAGTCACATTATCTGCGGTGCCTGTCCATCTCTTTAACAGTTTCTAGAGGTTTCCTGCATGTCACCTCATTGGTCGTTCACGGCAACCCCCTGAGAGGTTGTCTTGCTCTCATTCCCTTCAGGCCCATGGTGTGTCCACTATGGTGGCCGTAGAGGCCCAGAGAAGGTGACTTGCTCAATGTTCGCGTGGGTAGAACCCCCGACTCACCCCGCTTTCTCCAGGCACCACCCCATTGGCCTCCCTTCCTGCCCCACAGTGCCTCTTGCCACTTGTGACTGACGCCTGTGTGACTATGGGTCCCTCAACTCTGGGGTTGGGCTGCCAGGAGCTCTTATCGCCACCGGGTGGCTGTTAAACACTTCTTTGACTTTTTACAAGCTTTGTCACCTTGCCACGTGCCAAGTTGCCTTTATGGCCGCACCATTAAGGCAAATCATCAAGATGAACAAGGAAACCTCCATGGGGCCAGAGAGTTCCATCCAAGAGCACAGGTGGAGAGATTTCCTGCCTCCCCTCCTGCTCTGGAAGGGTTCTCCGGAAGTCAGGGGCCCTGGGCCCTAGAGTCTTCTCTATTGATTTCTTTGTGCCCTAGATACCCAGTCTTGGCCATGGGGACACGCCTCTGTGGTTTAGGGTCTGGCTCTGATCACAAATGATAGGACACAGGGTTTTCAGGTGTGACTGCAGGGGGACCGCTCCTGACTCCTGGCCTTGTACAAATCTTTAAGTTTACAAGGTCGTCTTTCAATGTCAAATCTGTCTCTCTAGGATTCCCTGAGGCTTCGATTTAGTGACCCATGTGGGCCAGCCTGCCCTAACCCTGTCCAAAATCTGAACTTTTCTCTACCATTTCATTTTTTATTCATTCATTCATCCATTCATTCATTCATTCCCTGCTCAAATTTAGCTCCTCAATGTCCTTCCCTTTCTCTTTAACTAACCTTACATGCTTCTCTCTCTCTCTCCTTCCTCTACTTTTCTTCCTTATACGAGTAACTCCTTGATATTCCTCAACATCTTCACGTTGTCTGTCTTACTAGAATGTCAGTTCTCACCTCCGTAAGGGTCGGAGCCTTGTCCCCTCTGCTCCCCTCAGACTCCCCAGAGCTCAGCACAGCACCTGGCACAGAGGGGGAATTCAGGAGAGATTTGCTGAAAAATTCGGTTGCCCCCCATGGATGGAGTCAGACCACCCTGTTGGAAAGATCTCCTTGCCATTCCTCTCTAGGGGTCCAACCCAGAGACCTGGCTTCTCCACTGGCACTGGACACAGGCACGTAGACCACGCAGCTCTGGATCAGCAAACTTTTTCTGCAAGAGGTCTCATAGTCAATATCTTAGGCTCTGTGGGTCATCTAGCCTCTGGCAGTCACTCAACTCCTATAGCTTGAAAGAACCTAGAGACAAGATGGAAACTGAGTTTCAGGAAGTCTTCTTCTTTATGGACCCTTAAATTTCATGTAGTTTTCAGCTGCCCTGTCCTATTCTTCTTCCTTTTTTTTTTTTTTTTTTTTTTGCCATCGAAACATGTAAAAGCTATTTTTAGCTCACAGGCTGTAAAAAAAAAAGGCAGGTGGCAGGCAGGGTCGGCCCCTTGGGCCCTGGTTTATGGACCCCTGGAAGTAACTAGGAAACCCGAGTTTAAATCTCGCCTGATCCACAACTCACCAGGTAACCTTGAGCAGTTAGCTTTGTTTGCCTCTCTGGGGCTCCATTTCCCTACCTGGAAGAGGAGGGCCTAGAGCCGATGGTCTCCAAAGCTCTATCCCACTTGAATACTTAATGGTGGAAATTTCAGGGACTTTGCTGGGTAGGTGGAAGGACACAATTTCGCCAAAAGTAACCCCCCCGCCACTCGCCGCCTTCTGGGGTCCCACAAGCCCCATCATCTGGGAAGGGGAGAGGGTGTCTACTTGGCTATGCCTGGCTCCCCTGGAGGCTGAGTAGGTCTTGGAGTCTTAGGGACCCAGTGACCCATGGACAAAGGGGTTTTGGCTGAAACATCAGAAACCATCATCCCCACCTCTCCTTCCCATCTCCCAGCCGGGACCCCTCACTATTCATGCCTGCCTACCCCCCCCCCCCCTTACCCCATGCCTTGCTTAACAAAGACAAAGACAGCAGTTGACATTGTAATGCTGAAAATTGCTTGTTTCAGAACATCCCAGTAAACAAGCCCGTCTTTGTTTTAATCCCAGCCTAGCTTACTGTAGTTAATTATAGGAATTTGTGGCTATTTATGTGAACCGAGGACAGGCAAAAACATTCATTTGTCGGCCGTGTAAGTGCTGGGTGGGAATGGGCGCCAAGTACCATAGAGACCTAGGTAGCATTTGTCCTGGGGGTTGTGCAAGGTAGCCAAGGGCCAGGTGTGTAATTATGCGCTCTGCCCCCAAAGAGAGAGAAGACTGCCATAGAAAGTGACACCTAATGACTGTTTTCAGCCCGCAGTGGTTAACGGGAAAGGCCCTGTGTTTGAAGCCATTGCCTGAGATGCGGGCCTTTGCACCTGCCAGGTGAGCTCAGTTATTTCTGGGTCCCGACAGCTGCCTGCCCCATGTTCCTGTCCCCCGTGCTTGTGGGGAGAGGGGAGCAGGTAGCCAGAGTTTCCCAGGGGCTCGAGGACATGGGAGCGGGGTCACAGAAGCTGGCGGACATGGGTGCCGCCTTTTCTCCCTCTTCTCCAGCCCCAGAGGAGCCACAGTTAGTGAGGAATGTTAACAAAGAGGAGACAGAGCTGGCTAAACAGAGCCCCTACGACAATTCCTGGCCCAAACAGAGCTGCCCGGGCCCCCACCCGGACGAGAAAACAAGCCAGGCCTTTGTGCACACTCAATAATTATCACTGGAAATTATCCGAGTCGGGGCTGCTGAGTTGTGCTAGGGCGGCAGGCATGGAGGGGGGAGGAACTTCTAAAAGTTCTGGGTGACTGGGGTACAGGACCCGCTGCTCGGGCCAATCGTCTGGGATATTGCCTGCCTGAGAAACCCCCCGTGGGGCGGGGGGGGGGTCCAGGCACCCTGCTCCAGACTCCCCTTGGCCCAGACTTCTGCTCTGGGCCTGGCTATCGGGAGGCCCTGATAGCTCTGGTTATTGGCTCAGGCCTCATGTGCCAGCAACCTTGTACTAATGGTGGGTTTGGGCCTGTTCTCTGTCCTAAACTCTCATTCCCCTAGACGCCCACCCCCATCTCTGTGCCCTCACACGTCCCTTTCCCTGTGTCCTGGACCCCAAACTTCCACTTACTCCTTTTCCTCCTCTTTCCTCTAGATCCAGATCTTGTTTCCTCCAGGAAGCCTTCCAGGACTCCCCCACCCAATGCTTATCTCTTCTGGCCTGACCTTTCACAAGTTAGTGATTCACTATCCTGTATTCATCTCTAAGTGAAAGCATGTATAGCTGACCTTTGAATAGCAGGGTCTTTTTTTAAAAAAATACTTTATTTATTTGTTAGAGAGTGATAGAGCACAAGCAGGGGAGTGGCAGAGGGAGTGGGCATCCCTTAACTCTCCCAGAACTTAACTACTAATAGCCTAAGAGTCTACTGTCAACCAACAGCATAAATAGTTGAGTAACACGTATTTCATATGTTACATGTATTCTATACCGCATTCTTATAATAAAGCCAGCTACAGGAAAGAAAATGTTATTAAGAAAGTCATACGGGGGGCGCCTGGGTGGCTCAGTGGGTTAAGCCTCTGCCTTCGGCTCAGGTCATGATCCCAGGGTCCTGGGATGGAGCCCCACACGGGACCCTCTGCTCAGCAGGGAGCCTGCTTCCCCCTCTCTCTCTCTCTGCCTGCCTCTCTGCCTACTTGTGATCTCTGTCTGTCAAATAAATAAATAAAATCTTAAAAAAAAAAAAGAAAGCCATACGGAAAAGAAAACATATTTACAGCTCTATCCTGTATTTATTGAAAAAAATCCACCTGCAAGTGGACCCATGCAGTTCACACCCGTGTGGTTCGAGGGTCAAATGTTCATATTCCCACGTGTGCACGGGAGTGCGGTTCTGCCAGTGCAGTCATGAACTTCATAACCACTGAGTGTCGACTCTCTGCCAGGCACTGCACTAAGTGTTCTCTGGCCATTTATCATGTAAATCTTACAACAATCTTACAAGCGGACACTAACAGTATCCTTATTTTATACTTGCGTAAAATGAGGCACAGAGAGGTTAAGTACATCGGCTGAGGTCACAGAGCAGCAAAGAGCAGAGCCGGAGCCGGTGGTGAGCTGGAGCCGGCGGGGAAGGGCTTGTGAGATTTGGTCAGATGTATCTTCCCCCAAGTCTCCATCTAGTCACCCTGGTGTCTTGAGATCGGCCCCGGTGGTACTATTGATGCCTGGAGAACCATCAGCAAATGCCACCATTAAAGCTATGAGCCGCTCCCAGCACCCGTCCTGGAAAGTCGGTTGTCAGACACTGGGGAGCTCACCAGGGGTCTAGGTTCGTGCTGTTCCACCAAGCCTGTGCTTGCTGTATTATGATTTGGGATGTCTTTGTACCTCCCCTGCCGATCCCCATACTCCAGGGCGCTGTGGGGTACATTAGAGGTGGGCTTGTTCATCTGTCAGTGCAGAAGAGCAGGGACCGATTTCCCAGCTGCTGGAAAGGGGCAGGGGTCTTTGGCTGGAGGACTGTGACTTGGGTGGGGAGGAAACCTCACCCTCTTCCTTAGTGCCGGATGCCATTTGGTGTTCGGAGGTCCCTGTTAGTTCTTTGGGAGTCTAGGACCCCCAGGCCACCAACGGCTCCAAGAGAATGAGCGTCTCCCAGGCTTGACCTTGGCAAAGGCCCCTCACCTCTGTCCAGCTGCCAGGCGGAGCTGAGAACTGCAGACACAGACCAATTAGCGGCTAGCTTCATCTTTGCTTCAAAAAAGACGAGACAAGAAAAGCTGTGGATAATGTTAGAAAGGGTCAAAGTTAGCCCTTTCCTGACGGACCCAGCAGGGCCGCGCCTGGACAGCTGTCTCAGGAAGTTATTTCTGTTCCCTGCCTGGTGGCTTGGAGCAATTTGCTGGGTACCCATCGGTCGGCCAGAGAGGCCAAGAGGCTCTTGTCTTTGGGAGCTGCCATTTTACACCAGGGTAATGATGGTTTCTGGGCAAGAGAGATCAATAGGGGATAAAAATAGGCTTCTGTCACATCTGGACGCCTACTCCGGGTCCCTCGATGACTCAGAGGCACCCCCGTAAGCAGCCGGCATGGAAACCATTTGACACACCATGTCTGGCAAAACACTGCGGGGAGAAAGGGTCCTGTCCCAGCCCCCCAAGGTCCTGTAGCCCTGAGACCCAAATGGAGAGGCCATTTAAGAGAGTTCTGTGTGGAGGAGGACTTCATGTTGCCCACATTCTTGCCCAGTTTCCTTGGAGAAGGCCCCTCTCAGCTGTCCATGGAGCAGGAAGAGTGGGAGCCTGGACCAAAGGAAGCCAGTAAGTGCTTCTCAGGCCAAGTCTGGTGGATGCAAGGGATGAGAAGACACAGGCTCATCGTCCCTTAAGGAACTTGGTCCGGGGAGGAGACAGCCAGGGAAGCAGACAAATATTTCACAGAGTTAGCCCTGCAGGGGACTGTGAAGGCACAAGCATGTCCCCAGAGTCAGCAAACAAACAAACAAAATGACATAGAGTAAATGATTATTGTTATCTGGGTGGCAGCCAATTGAAATGCATCATTGCACTCGATCCTCAGATCGGCCCATTAACTTATTATTATACTTACCCATTTTCCAGACAATTAAACTGAGGCTCCGAGATCTACCATAACATGCCCAGAGTCACCAGGAAATGAGCAGGAAAGCCAGTACCCTGTCCCTGGGAGGGGACACCCTGACACTGGTCCTCTGTCTCCGTCCTTGCTGCCTTAGATCAGTGCTTGGCAAACTTCTTCACAAAGGACCAGACGGTAAATATTTCAAGCTGTGAGGGCCAGACAGTTTCTACAACAACTCATCTCTGTTGTTGTAGCGTGATGGCAGCATTAGATAATAGACCAACGGATAAGCATGGCTCTGTTCCAATAAAACTTTATTTACAAAAGCAGGTGTCAGGCTGGATTCGGCTCCCTGGTCTAGCCCTACTCTAGGGCCTTGACCTATATTTTATTATGAAACCGTCTTGAGGGAATTCAACTTCTGGAGCTTGGAAGTCTCTGGTAAGTTCCAGCATTTTCCACATTGTTGGATCTGGACTTTTCACTCCGTGCCTTGCTCTGGAGGATCACTGTCTAGTAAACATATAAACTTAAGACATATGCATAACTTTGTATTTTCTAGTAATTACATTAGAAAGAGAAAAAAGAAACAGGTAACATTAATTTTAATAACATATTTGATGTAACCCAGTGTATCAAAATTATGATGATTTCAGCAGGTCATTGATACAATAAATTACTAGTAAGATTTTTCACTTTCTTTTTTCATACTCATTCTTCAAATTCCAATGTGTATTTTAGACTCACAACACATCTCAATTCCTTCTTCCTTCTTTCAGGAGCTCAGCCAGCACACACGGCTAGTGGCTATCTTATGGGATAGTGCAGCTTTGAAATAAAGCTAAGGAATTTTTGCTGGTATAAAGTGAAATCCCTGGTATAAGTTGAAAACACAAGAACAACAGAAATGAGAAATTCCTGGATGGATCAGTGCATTAGTCAGGTTTCTCCAAAGAAACAGAACCATGGGATAAATATTAATGCGCATGCACATGGTTATTCATATATGTTTACAGTTGACCCTGGAACACCATAAACTTACATGCATATGCTTTTCTGTCCAGTACAAGACTGGAGATGCGTTTTCTCTTCCTTACAATTTTCTTAATAACACGTTCTTCTATCTAGCTTACTTTATTGTAAGAATACAGTGTAGAATACATATAACATGCAAAATATGCGAACACTGACTATTTATGTTATTGGTGAGGCTTCTGGTCAAATTTAAATTTGCGGGGCTGTGAAAAGTGATATATGAGTTTTCACTTACCTAAGAGGGTTAGTGCTCTAACCCTCTAATGACCTTAGATGTCAACTACACTTCAGTAATAAAAAAATTTTTAAGTACATACACATACATATATAAAGAATGTATCCATCCATATGTAAGGAATTGGTTTCTGTGGTTACAGGGGCTGACAATTCCCAGTCTCTGTAGTTGGTGAGCCAGAACCCTAGGATGGCTTACTGCACGGCTCTACTCTGAAAGCCGAGAGAGAGGGTGGGGACCCATGAAGAACTGATGTTTCAGTTCAAGTTCAGAGGCAGCAGCACAAATCAAAACAAAACAAAAACAATAACCAGTCAGGTGGGAGGAGTTGCTCCTTTCTCCAAGGAGTGCCCGCTTTTTTGTTCTAGTCAGGCCTTCCATGGGTTAGAGGAAAAGCCCACCCACATTGGGGAGGACAATCTGGTCAACTCAGTCCACCAATCCAAGTGTGACTCTCATCCAGAAACATCTTCACAAACACACTCAGGGTATTGTTTAACCAAATAACCAGGTACCCTATTACCTGGCCGAGGTGACATGTAGTATCAACATTCCCAATCTAGGAAGGCTTCCCAGAAGAAGAGTCATTTGAATTGGAATCTGAAAGCAGAGTTCGCTACAGAAAGAGCTGGGCATGGGGGTTCTGTGAAAAGGCCCGGAAGCAACAGAGCTTGGAGTTGTTACAGACATTGGTCTGGGGGGTGGTCGGCCAGTGAGGGGTCTAGGGTAGACATTGCGGGCTCCCAAGGTCTTGGGAAGAACATTTTGTTTTTTAAAGATTTATTTATTTATTATTTATTTATTTGAGAGAGAGAGAGAGAGAGAAACAGGGAGAGAGGAGATACAAGCAGGAGGAGTGGGAGAGGGAGAAGCAGGCTTCTCACTGAGCAGGGAGCCCGATGCGGGGCTCAATCCCAGAACCCTGGGATCATGACCTCAGCCAAAGGCAGGCGCTTCATGACTGAGCCACCCAGGCACCCCTTAGGAAGAACTTTGAACTTGATTCTGAAGACAGAGAGAAGTCATGAAAGATGGTAGCTCCTCGATAATCTCCATCAGATATCCCAAGGCCTCTCCAGATACAGGCACAATCTAGGGAACGATTCTAAGTGCAGCTCTGAGACAAACCCTCAAACCCTCAGCGTGTGGCTCCCAGACCAGCAGTACCAATCCCCTGGGGCTTGCTGGAAATGTAGCAACTTGGGCCAGAGCCCAGACTTGCTGAATCGGAATCTGCATTTTAACAAGATGTCCGGTGTCTGTGCGTGGATTTGGGACCAGGGACCTGAGTGACTTTGGCTTAGGTAGGAGGGGACCTTGCTGAACTCACTGTACTATATTTACCATCCTCTCCATCCTGCTTCCTGCCAGCAACACCCAGCCCTCCTTCCACCTCCCTACACCTCCCTGCTTCCTCAGCCCTTCTGCCCAGAGGGCTCAGAAAACGCTTCCTGCTCCTGCTGTAAAGGAGGCAAATTAAAGAGATGCCCTGGACCCCATTTCCCATTCCTTTGGTATTTTAAATATTCCATGTTTGGATTTCCTAAAGCTGTTTTAGATCTCTGCTTTTCTCTCCCAGGGCAAACATGGTAATGGCTGGTGCTGCCAGGGCTGAAGTGTTTTGCAGTAATCACTAAGCAAGTGGAGACCAGGAGGCCACTCACTTGACTTCAAAAGCCCCCACAGTGGGCCCAGCCTGCTGGGCACAGGGGCGCAGGTGAGGGAGGAGGAGGCATGTTACTTTGGGGCAATGGATTCTCATCACAGAGGGACGCATTTGATTGGTTTCCATCCTTGGCAAGTTCCCAGGAGCCCAACCCACATTTGTCATCCTGTTCATTTCATTCCTATCTGAGGTGGGCCATTGAGATGACTTTGTTTCACCTGCTTCTGGGTGGGAGCGAGAGCCCGCCTTTGCAACAGAATGTGGGGGCCTTCCTCAGTTTACCGCTCTGAGACTCAAGAGGTTCTGAGCACTGGCTGAAGATGTTCATGCCTGATGGTTGAGGCCTTTTTGGGAGTCCCCACTAGGTAGCCCTGTGGTCTGCTTACAGTAGAAGGAGGTCATAAGAAGACATTTAAAGTCTTATGACGACCATGAGTGGAAAGCGAAGTTGTCTGCAGGTTTTCTGAGTCCTGAAGCATTTGGGGGATTTGCATAAAAAGTAACTCTGAAGATTCCCATTGAATATGATAATTACCATTGAATGGCTTTTATTTTACCAACATCAAAATTATTTTAAAGAACAATTTTTCATCTTCAGACTTATCCTCCCTTGGGATAGTATTCTGAGCGTAAAGAAAGAAATTACTCTTGTGATATTCTGCAGATACCTGTCCGGCTCTGACCCAGGGTTGTAAGTTTGAGCTGCACACGAAGAGCAAGTCATGTAATTTTAACAGCAATTGTAATAATAATGATAGTAATGCACATTTGTTGAGCACCTCTGATGTGTCCCCATGCTAAGCACTTCATGTGTAAATGCACAGATCAGACTCACCTTTTCTCATACCCATTTTACAGATGAGATCAAAGAGGCACAGGGAGGTTAAGGGACATGTCCGAGGTCATGCAGCCTGGCCACGACAAATCCAGGATTCAAATGCACTCTGATTCTGATATGCTTCTGCGCTTTATCCTCATGTGGTTCTGCCTCTTGGTGATTTGTACAATCTTATTTGATCCTTGCAACCACCTTGAAAAAGAAATTATTATGACCTACATTTTACAGATGGAATAACGGAGTTTCCAAGAGGTTGTAAGAGCTTGGGAAGGGCAGGATGAAGACATTAACCCAGATCTTCTGGCTTCACATCTTCTGCTCTTTTCATTTTGTCGGAGCTGACAAACTCCGGGCCAGGCAGGAAACGTAAACCAGCAAAGCAGGCTACCAGGGAAACTGGGTGACCTGGAGGGCATGCATCATCTGGGGTAGGGGACACATGCCATTCGGGGAGTGGGAGGGGACAGCCGTCACACTGCTCCAGGGACTCTGCAAGGCAGGCAGTGGGCCTCTGGCTGCCCCATCCTCTGATTTTCTTTTTTTTTTTTTTTTAAGATTTTTTATTTATTTATTTGACAGAGAGAGATCACAAGTAGGCAGGGAGGCAGGCAGAGAGAGAGGGAGGGAAGCAGGCTCCCCGCTGAGCAAGAGCCCAATGCGGGACTCGATCCCAGGACCCTGAGATCATGACCTGAGCCGAAGGCAGCAGCTTAACCCACTGAGCCACTCAGGCGCCCCCATCCTCTGATTTTCTTAAAGAAACTCAGAAAGCTCTCAAATCTCAGTTATTATTTTTGTTTTGGTTTTTGTTTCTTTTTTTTTTTTTAAGATTTATTTATTTATTTTTGACGTTGCAGGGAGAGGCTGGGGGAGAAGGAAAGAGAGTCTCAAGCAGACTCTGTGCTGATCTCAGAGCCCGACACTGGGCTCGATCTCACGACCTTGAGATCATGACCTGAGCCAAAACCAAGAGTCAGATGCTCCGCTGACTGAGCCACCCAGGCGCCCCCGGAAGCCCAGATTTTTATGCAAAATCCCCCTCCTTGGAAATGTGGACAACTAATGACATTCTTCTAAGAAAACGTTCTGTTTCCAAGAAATCAGTCTGTGGATTGCAGGCAGCCCACGGGCTGCCTTGAATGACCAGCGCTCATGGGACCATTGAAACAGCCACTGAAATGGTGGGAAAACCGCCTTCTTTCTGTGCTCTGAATAAAGCCAGACCTTCACAACTTGGGATGGAGTAGAAGCTTCTGGACTCAAGTGCCCTCCATTAAAGTTCTTTCTCCAAGACCATTGTTAACTCTTTGCAATCAAGGTCCCCCTCTGCCATTCTACCCAGGTGGCATGGGGTGTTAAAATATTAAATTGATCGAAGCAGTTACGATCTCAAGATCCTGAGTAACTTCCCTCCCCCCAGACCCCTTCAGGATCCCTGATGTCTCATAATTCGAGCAAATCAAGTAGAATCTCTGACCCAGCCTGGGCCCCCCCGAATGTGCTCCTAAAAGCCTGCTGGGGCCCGAGAGAGGGAATCACTAGATATTTGGCATATGACCCCTGCTCGGTTACTCAAGGCCCCTTCTCTCAGTTGGTTCCTCTCTGACATTTAGGATCAGCCCTTTTCCAGTCTTTCTGACATGCTTCCACCCCACACCGGCCTCTTCCCACCTGTTCTGCCCAGACTGGGTCAGAGCAAGGGCCCACGTCACCCAGCCCAGCCTATTTCCCCGACCTCCTAACCACGGGAGAGGCAGACAGTGGGATTTTCATCTTGCAGAGAGAACGTTCTCCAAGGCCTCTGTGCATTTGATGAGCTCTTTCTCTGGGCGGAAAGCCGGGGACCCCTAAGGCAAAGTGCTCATTTTCAGGAAAATGGCAGGTGTGTGGGGATAAGGGAACTGGTTCTTTCAAACCCACAGAGCATAGGGGGTGGGACAGAGCTCCTTACTGGGAGGAATCATAGTTCCATGCTATCACGGAAGGATAGAAAGAGCTTCAAGTCTAGCTCATAAGCCGGCGTTATGCATTTCTATTACTTTCGCCTCTTGTGTGTCTGAAAAATTTTGTCCTCATTTGGACAAATTGGAAAAAATGATGTGGATGGGACAATCTTTCCCCAGGCACCTTCACCCCCTGAGGGAGAGACGCTGACGCTCATCCCCGAGGAAACGGGGTTCAGGAAAATCGGTTTTGAAGCCACTTGTAGCCTGGCGTGACACAGACCAAGGGAGACTGGGGAGGGAAGAGAGATGTGGCAGGTGGCTGCTGTCTGTCCTCTAGCTAGGGCATGCCCTTCGAATCAGAGAATTCAACGAAGTTGCATGTTCATTCTGTCTGATTTTTCTTGTCCATCTCCTCCTGCTAGAAGGTGGAATTCTGGTGGATGGGGACGGGTGTTGGGGTTGTGTTGGTTTTTTTTTTGTTTTTTTTTTTTGGCTGCGTCCCAAGTGCTCAGAACAGCACCCAGCACATAGGAGGTGCTCAATGATTTAAGTAAATGAATGACGACATACAGCCTTAGAGTTTGAAGGGGTTATCTCAACCTACTGCCTCTGTGTTGTAGGGGAAATCGAGGCCTGGGGAGAAGAGAGGGTTAGCTCACAGCCAGCTGGAGACAGAGCCTGGACCTGTAGGGTCTGTTCCTGATGCAGTATCAGGGAGGCTCTCATTACTGTCCTGCTTGGCTTCGTCTGTCTACCCCACGTGCTTGAGTATTTGTTGTGACATCCACCATCCCTCTGGCATCTTCCAGCATTTTCTGTCTCTTGGCTATGTCCTCCTGAAAACACAACGGGCTCTTCCAAGGGGCTGGTGGTGTTCTGAGCCTAGACCTGGAAGCTAGTTACTGGGGATGTTAGCTTATTGAGAGTTCTTTGAGCTGTGCCTTTCTGATATGTTTGTATTTCTGTTTATAGAGTAGACTTCAGTATAAACATCACCCACCTAAGACTAACACACGCATGTGTGCAGGTCCAAGTGCACACACACACAGAACCATAGATAGGTGTCTGTGCTGCTTTGAGAAACAGGATAGATACCGATAATATTATTAGTTAACCCTTACTGAAATCTGCTATGTACCAAGCACTTTTCTGAGCTCTTCAACATCGATTAACTCATTTAATCTGAATGATAACTACAAAGCAGGATTCTGTATTTAAAAAAAAAATCATTTTGTAAAAAAAGGAACTGAAATACCAGAAGGTAAAAGATTTGCCCAAGGTCACAAACGAGGACGTGCAGAGTCGGGGTTGACCCAGGCTGGCTGACCCCTTCCTTCAGGCTGCAACCATGTGTGTTACTTACCTAGGGTCTAAAGAAAGCCAAACCATGGATATCTAAGATCCATTATCAACAATCAAGGGTGGCTTCCTGGAAGAGGGGAGACTTCAGCCAGATCCCAAAGTAAGTGATGAGCTGAAGAAAGGAAAGAAGGGACCCGGCTCTTCCTGCTCAGATTCGACAAGTTATCACTTAGGCTGTATGGGCACTTCCCTATAGGTTATCTTTTTTTTTTTTTTTTTTTTTTTAAAGATTTTATTTATTTATTTGACAGAGAGAAATCACAAGTAAGCAGAGAGGCAGGCAGAGAGAGAGGAGGAAGCAGGCTCCCTGCTGAGCAGAAAGCCCGATGTGGGGCTCGAACCCAGGACCTGGGATCATGACCTGAGCCGAAGGCAGCGGCTTAACCCACTGAGCCACCCAGGCGCCCCCCTATAGGTTATCTTAACCGCAGTGCACAGCTCTGTGTAATGGGAAGTGTTCATCCCCATTTTATATATGGGGAAACTGAGGCAGGCCCTGAGCACTGACATGCCTTGCCCAGGGTTACCTGATAGGCAAGCAGCAGAACTGAATCTGCGTGTGTGTGTGTGTGTGTGTGTATGTGTGTATGCGTGTGTGTCCTGGTACCCAGGTAATCCTCTGGCCCAAACCCATGCTTCTTGAGGCCAAGAAGGAGTTCCTTTTCCCAGAAGCCCCTGCCACCCTCAACTGCCACGACTCCCCGCCCCTTGGACTTGACTTGCCCACCCCGGGTTCCTGAGGGAATAAAAACCTTTGACTGTTTCTTTAAACTGATCGTCAATTTCCCCTTTATGAAAATTAACACTAGATAGGAAATGTCTTGAAAAATACATCAAGGGGAGGCAAATGGCTTTTTGAGATCAATCCCAAACACCCATAGGTTTGGGCCGACTCCATTTGATTCCCTCTCCGAACCAGGGCCGGGGAGCCGAAGAAAAGCAGGAACCGAGCATCAGGCATCCTTCTGTGAGTAATCACATCCCCTGTGGCGGCCCAAGAAGCCACGCGGAGGGGTCTTCTCCCTCTGACTCCCCTTCCCTTCCACTCCACTCTCCTCAAGGTATTTCGACTTAATTTTGTTTAGGAATTTGAAAAGTAAGTGCAAGTGTGGCATGATTATAGACTTTATTTAAAGGTTTGATTTAGGTTTCTCTCTGTTCTTATATCAAAGATAAAGTGGAAGTGGTGATATCATGTTCAGGTAATGAGATTTTATATTAAAAAGAATAAATTAAGCTCATAAAACCGTAGGTGGAAGGGCCAGGAGGGGCTGGCGTTCACAGAGGAAGCCCATGCATTTATGTAACGAGTATCCACCATGATTGGGAGTCCAGATCGGGGCCTGGGCTTTTAAGTCAAGAGAGGTCTTTTCCCTGCGTCTTTTTTTTTTGGAAATTGTCCCCAGAGGTCGCCAGGGATGGGATTCCAGGGGCCCAGCATCCAGAAGCTGCCATTTATAGGCTGTGTGACCGGGGGCAAGTGGCTTACCCTCTCTGATCCCCACTTTTTCCTTTCCTCCAACGAGGAGCTCATACTGGCATCCACTCAGGGGGATGGCGGCACCATGGTGTGAGAAGGAGCATGTAGAGTAGACAGTGTCAGCGCTGAGAGAATGCCAACCGAGGAACTTTTCAGTGTCAGTTTCCTTACCTGGATGTTACTAACCTTCCAGTCCCACTATCAGAGCAAGTAAATGAAATAAGAAAATAAAGATCTTCGTAGGAAAACAGGTAACTATTATGTGTGTAAGGCAGTTACTGCTCAGACACTCAGTGCAGCGAGGCCCTGGGAAGAATCTCCCAACGTTTGTCAAGCAGGGTGCATTCCCTGCTGGAGGCTCCGCAGGGCAGGAGGCTGGTTTAAAAACCCATCAGAAATTCCAACCTTCCTTCTGCCCTCTCCCCCACTCTCCCGCCCCCCTTCCTTCCTTGTGAGCAATAAAACAAAATACAAAGAACAGGAATCAAATAAAGACTCTGAAACCGAGCCGTCTGTGGTCATTTTAAAACAGATCCTTTTTGAAAAGCCGGGTGACATTTTCCTTTAACGCCTGATTTTTTTTTAATGCCGGCTGCATTTTTTAAGCACCCGGCCGGCTTGTAACTCGCCGAGGCAGTACAGTGGCTGGGCCGACTGTACCATTTGATCATTAATTTATCACAGTTCTAGCAGTTTGTCTGACAGGTGATAGCACTTTCATCTAATGAGCCCACAGCCAGGGCGGGGGCGCGGGGGCCCAGGCCGGCCAGCCTGCAGGGTGAGCGCCATGCACTTGCTCTCTACCCGCCTGGTTTCGTTCCAGGGACCACCGAAGGGCCAGAAAACCGCTGTCTAATAAGGCTAGGGTCCTGCCAAGCAGATAAGGCTTGGGAGGCTCCCGCAGTGAGCCAAGGGCAAGATGAAACCTGGGGGGTGGGGGATGAAACCCAACTGTGGGTCAGACGAGAGTCCCTGTGTTGGTCAGGATGAGCTCGGTTGTGATGCTGTGACTAGTACCCCCTTGGCCCCTCATCTCAGAGGCTTCCCACAACACGGCTGATGTTTCTCTTAAGATTTTTATTTATTTATCTTGAGAGAGAGAAAGAGAGAGGGTGCGCACGAGTGAGGGGGAGGGAGAAGCAAGCCCCAGGCTGAGCAAGGAGACCAACGTGGGACTCGATCCCAGGACTCCAGGATCATGACCTGAGCTGAAGGCAGATGCTTAACCCACTGAGCCACCCAGGGTGACTACCCTGACGTAGCTGATTTTTCACTTGTGTGACACACCCACTGGGGGTTGGGGGGAATGTCTGTTCAATAGAGCCGCTCTGGGGGCCAATCCATGGAGCGTGATTCCACTGTGTGTCCTTAAACAAAAAGACTCTGTGTTTGCCAACAGCCCTGTTGACTACCATGGTCATCAGTTCTGCTCATAAGAAGAGCTCTGCCTCGGCCGTGTAGCCTGGATCCCTGGATCCATCCACTTTTCTCCATGCTCTACCAACCTCCACCCAGACTGCTGTCATCTCTCACCTCCACCATCTATGTCCCCTCCCAATGCATCCTTAGACCTGTTCTGGGCCCTGGGCCACAGCGGTCCTGTGGTTTAGAGTTGTTTTCTTGAATTTGTAAGTCTAAGTCTCCTTCTAGTTCCTGAAACCAGCTGGGGCCAGTGGTACCGCTGAGTACTCCAAGTCCTGGTAGGGACTCGTTTAATCATGGTGCCCATCTCTCTCCCCCACTGTGACCCAGACAGAAACCTGTCCCTGGAGCTTGCACATATTGGGTAGACCAGCTGCCCCAGGGAACTCCAGGACTCACACCTGTGGGGTCATCCTGGTGTCCACGACCTGGCTGTAGTTCCAAGAGGACAGTCTGGCGAACAGATTACTCGCAATGGTCAGTGAAGTATTTCTTTCATGCGATCCTGTGAGTTCTGGCCACCTGAATGGTGCTGACTCATTGATTTTGGATGACTCAAAATATTTATACGAATAGAGATCTGAAAAAATACTTGCAAAGGCCCCACATACCTTAGGATCCCTGGGCATACCCTGCTTCCCCCTTCCATCCTTGTTCTATTTAGATCCACACCCCATCCAGCAGCAGAGAAGACTTAAAATTCCCCCATGGATTCCTAACACATTGAGTAGACTTCCTATGATGACCGAAGAGGCCCTATGTCCCTGATTCTCACCCCAGTGTTCTATAGGATCACTTGGGGAGCTTTTGAAACAAAATGGTCTGGGCCCTAATCTAGACCAATTCCATCAGAATCTCTAGGGATGGGACCAAGAGAATGAATGGTATGGTTTGAGGAGCTTCCCACAGGATTCTAATGCTCAACTCAGCATGAGAATCTCCAACCTCAATGAACTGGCTTCTCATCACTACCTCATATTCCTCTCCTCCTCATCTCATGCTTTGCCAATCCTCTTGCCCCCTCTACTCCTAAATGTCAAATCCTCCCTCCTGTTCCCAGGACATTTGCACTTGCCGTTCCCTCTGCTTAGAATAACGTCTCGCCTCAAACATTGCCAAGGCTTCTGTTTTCTTGGCATTCTGCTCTCTGCCCAAACACTGCTATTGCAAAGATGCTTTCTTGACCTTCCAAGGTAGTGTCACCCCTCCCTGCCCCCAACCCTATCATTTTCAGGGCTGTACTTATTATCTCATCTTTTCTTGTTTATTTACTTGGTGTTGTTTATTATATACTGTGTGTTTTCTTTCACTAAAATATACTTTACGAGGGCAGGTCCTTTGTTAACTTTGTTCAGCCTGCATCCCCACCATTCTCCACACCTGGCATCTTGCTCAGTAAGTAGTCATTGAGTGAATCAATGTAAAGACCAGTATTTATAGAGAAGTTCTGGAACTTTAGTATCTTTGTCGATTTGTTTCAGAACTTAGTTCTGGGGAAAAGGTTGCCTCTCTTGAACAACCGGTAAGAGTGGATTTTCTCTGAACAGGTAATTGTCTAGATTGTGTAACTCTGGAATAATAAATTTAGCCCCGAGCTTCCTGGGATCCAAGGCAAAAAGGGTCAGATTAACCACAGAAACTATGTCGGTCCATGTGGCTGGTATATTTGCCTCTTCCTCCTCCTTCCCCATAGTCTTTGATTTTCCACGTCTATTTTCACAGCATCTGATTACAAGCTGTCTCAAATCCTTTTTGGAAGCAGGCAGAGTATAAATAGCTAGGAACACAAACAACTGATTCATGTGTGTAATGCCTATTTCACAGACGTGCAATACAAGTCCCGGGCAGGTGGGGCGGCTTGTCTGAGGTCACACGGCCTGGGCGAGAACCCACATCCCTTGAATTTCGGGCCAGTTTGCCCTCCCCTGCACGACACCAGAGGGGCCGTGCCCTGTGCTTTGTTTTGGCTCCTCAAAGTCTTCACACGGTGTTGATGACCTCACATTATATTATATTATTTTTTTTTGACCTCACATTATTGATACTTCTTCACCTAAACTGAACCCCAGAGAAATGAGGTCCTGGCCAAGGGTGGGCTCACAAGTTAGGGACAGAGCCTGGCCCCTGGAGGCAGTAGCTGGGAGTCTCTCTGTATTGATCTTTATCCTGGCGATGAACTTGACTCCCTCCTGGTAATGCATGATGCTCAGGGATGGGAAACCAGCTGCGACATTTGCCTAATGGGAAGAGGGAAGGGGAATCATTCTCTAATTCTCTGCTCAGTGGCCATAACTGCCTTCCACGGAAATTGTCATTGGCGAGGGAAACTCCGAGAAGACATGGGAAGTAACAACAATCCCAGGGCTCACTCAACGTAGTGATTTGACAAATAGATGTCCTATGGCCTGGGCCCTTTCACTGAAGCATCATTATGAACTGAAAGTGGACTTCAACTCCTCCAAACCAGAAACACGAGAGGGGACAGTACAACCGGAGGCAGAGGAATCAGAAGCCGGGACAGGGTTTTGTCCATCACATAAAAATGATGCCTGCCATTATGGAACACCAGCTGTGTGTCAGGCGTTGGCCTCGACTCATCAGATGTGTTTTTTTGTTTCGTTTTCCCTCCTTGGAAGGCATTGTTGTTGCTCTTATAAAGGGGACACTGAGGCTCAGAGAACTCCAAGTGACTTGCTGGAGGTTACATGGCAGTAAAAAAGGTTTACCCTGTGCTTCCTGAGCACCAGGGAATGTTCTAGTCTTTTTTCTTGCATTGACTCACTTCTCTGGGCAAAGCTCCCTTGGGGTAGGGTCTGACAGAACTCGAGGTGTGGAGGGTGAAGTGACCTCCTAAAATCATACATGACCATTGGCCATGTCAGGATTTGAACCCAGACCCTGAGAGGCCAGAGTCTGCACTCATAAGCCCTGTGCTGCAGAGAACCCTCACGAAGGGTTCAAGTCCAGCCTTCCCGGCTCCCACGCCCATCCCACTCTGCTCCAAGGTCTCCCCTGAGGACCTTATGGAGAATTCCTTCATCTGGCTGAAGGCTGATTTCCGGCCCCTGTGGTCGGCAGCTCGGAGCGGCCGGCTCTGGCCATCTGCACAGCAGAGACCAACCTGGGTCTAGCTGCAAACCCCGAGGTCTCACGAAGCTAAACCTTAAGCCATTCATTTGAACAGCCTCTATAGCTCTCTCAATGCTGGAACATGGGCCGGCAATGAGAATCACTGGCTTTTCTGAGAACTTGCTTCTGGTCCCCTTGGCCCAGGGAATGAAAACCATCTTGGGACGGGGAGCATGAATTAGTGGGAATCAGGAGAACCCCCTTGACCCATCTCAGCCACAGCTTCAGACCCCCCACCCCTTTGCTGCCCAGGCCAGCCATCTGTGGGAAGGAAGTGCCTCCGTACCTCTCTGCACCCCACCTTTGAGACAGCCCCATGCTGGAGCTGGATGTGACTGTGTTATGGGCAAGGAAATGGACCTCCTTCTTTAAAACACCCCCTAAAAGCTAGGCTGCTTCATCTCAGATCACAGAGGGAGCCACAGAGGCTGCGCCTAAGACCTACTTTCTTGAGCAATGAAGAATAATTCATAATCATTTATAATTAGCACACACAGCAGCAGTAATTTGCATGCAAAGCCCCTGGAAAGCGGGTTTTGTTCTGAAGGCCAAATCTGCCCCCTGCAGTCTCGTGTACAGGCTTGGCTCTGCAACCCATTGCCAAAGGCAGCCCAGAGGAGACTTGAGCGGGGTACGCCCAGGACGGATCTGTTCCTCTTTCGGTCCTTTTTCCGGTGAACATTCTTAACCTTGTGCTCCCAGCTTGGCTTGGGCTCAAATGCATATGGTTTTATGGTCCCCTGACCATCGTTGTGTAAATAACAGCGGTGGTCACAGCGGCATGGGACAGAGGACACTCTGGCCACCCCAGTGGTTCTCCACTGGGGGCAATCCTGGACCGCCAGCCCCAGGGGAGCTTCGCAATGTCTGGAGACATTTTTTGGATGTCACACGGGGAGGGAAGTGCCACCAGAATCTAGCCCGAGAGGCCAGAGTGTACAATGCAGAGGGCCCCCACCCCCTAACAAAGAATTCTCTGGCCCCAAATCTAAGTAGTGCCCAGGCAGAGAAACACTAGCTATGAGCGTCTAGAAAAGGTTAATCATGACTTATCTGTTTGCTGGTTGTTACTTTTATTAGGGTCTTCAGGCTCATCAAGAGGCAAATTCACCCTATTGTGTTTGAATTCTACTGGAAACTTCCCCAGAGTCCCGATACCCTGACATCACCCATCAATGTCACCTAAAGCAATGAGAGAATGCTTGTGTCCCTGGCTGAGCATGCGTAGATCTTCACCACTGTTTGCTAATTGTCCTTCTTGGCTCTGATGCCACCTACTCCAAGGGGGCTGTGGGCTTAAAACCAGAATCTCCTGAGTTGTGTCTGAACTGAGATGATCCACAGGGAGAGGTGGAGTTTTAAGTTGTTGAGTGAGATTGTGTTTTTATGCTGAGGAATTCAACTTAACCACATTGGCACGAACTTCTCGAAAAATTAAAACTAGCTTTACCTTGTGATCTAGCAATTCCACTGCTGGGTATATGTCCAGGAGAACTGACACAGGGACTCAGAGAAACACACATGCACCTGTCTTCATAGCAGCATTATTTCCAGTAACTGAAAGGCGGAAACAATGCAAGTGTCCATCCATGGGTAGACGGATTAACAAAATGCAATATATATAGACTTGGAACATTAGTTTTCCTCACAAAGGAAGGGAATTCTGACCCTGGCTACAACGTGGATGAACCCTGAGGACATTGTGCTAAGTAGAAGAGGCCGGTTACAAAAAGACAAATACCGTCTGATTCCACTTATAGGAGATATCCGGGCAGCAAATTCATGGAATGCATATGATAGTGGTTTCCTGGGGGAAAAGGGAGTGGACAGTTGCTTAAAGCGTATCAACAAGTTTGGAGATCAGGTGCCCAACGATGCTCATATACCGAACTGTGTACATTGCAATGGTCAATTTCATGTTCTGTGTATTTTACCGCAATTAAAGAGAAAAGAAAATACTAGAGAATAGGAGCCGGTAGAGATAAGTGAGGACCCAGCCGATGAGCAGAGGAGCCCTGGGGTAGGTAAGAAAGGAGTTCCTGGGGGCGTTTCAGGTGGACCATGGGTCAGACTATCTTAGAGGTGTCTAGGTAGACCACCTTGTTCCAAGACAGCGTCTACAGTGTGCAAAGCCAGGGAGAAGGTAGCCTTGCTTGAGCGGGAGAGGAGCAGCAAGGGAAATGGGAAGAGAAATTAACCCCCCCAAAAGCCCCTGTGGCCACCCTCCCAGTGCAGGATGGGCTTTCCCCCTAGAAATTTCCCCATCAGGGCAAGGACACTGCTAATCTTGTTCACCCTCCAGTCCCTAGAGCCTGGAATGGTATTTCAAACATAGTAGTTGCTCAGTAAATATTTGTGCGAGGGTTGGATGAATGCTCATTTTTGCAACCGAAGGTATTTTCCTGAGTCATCTTGGAGTGAGTCAGGCTCCCGACCCATGGTTCCATGGTTCCTGGACAGGATGAAGTCTAGAAGCCTCTGTGCTGTGTGCTGGGCTTTTAGCATTCTGAGCTGTTAGGTCCCAGCTTCATCTCACCTCATATCCTCCCCTCCAGCCTTCACTGAGTCCCAAAAATGCCCTGGGCTTTCTCACTCATGTGATTTTTTTCCCCCCAGAAAATGTTCAGCTTTTATAAAATGCTGAAAGTCTTTGCTTCCTTCCAGACTGGCCAGATGCCAAACAGAGGAGGAGTGGTATTCATGGGGGAAAAGACACGTTTTCCCCAAATCCTACACTATACCTTTCAACTCAGCGCCCCTTAATGAGATGATGGGAGGCAGGGGGTGACAAGGGGGTGACAAGGCCTTCTCATCCTAAGAACAGGCTGCCAGAGTTAACCCTTGTTGAGACTGATGGGATGGAGTAGGGGATGGGAGGGAGCCAGTGGAGAGGGTGGGTGGAAACCAGGATTAGAGGAGCCTTCCCAGGACTGACAGGCACCTGGGTGCACGGGCTCTGAGACGGATATCATGGAGGGGACAGTGGATGGCACCTGGGCTGACCCAGGCCCATAGGGGCAGGGCCCCACGTCATGGAGCTGGGAGCCCCCAGCACGAGGCTAGGCCCTGGGAGCATCCATAAAAGCACACTGCTCACGAGGGCAGTGGGGCTCATCGGTCGAGTGCAGACTCTGGAATGAGTCAGAGCCAACTTCAAATCTAGGCTGCTCTATCCTCTGTGATCTTCAAGAGGTTCCTCAGCTTGTCCATGCCTCGGTTTCCCCATCTGTAAAGTGGGAACAAGTGTGCCCACTGGATTGAGGTTGTGTGGGGACTGGAGCAGACAATGCAGAGAAAGGTATCCAGCACAGGTGTCTAGTTAGCTGGACGCAGGTAGTTAAACTCACAAGGTACTGGCGACTGTCAATGCTCATCATTGATGAAATGACGCTAAGTATTTGCCTAGCATTCTAGAGCTGACAGAGAACGTGGATACCCTTCACTGAACTAGGGAGATGGGTGGGTTGGCATTTTTATTACATTTCCTGCAGAGAGAGGGTGTGAGGTGGGGACAAGACACATGGGCTGGGTGAGATAAATGTGCCTATTTTGCAGATATGAAACCTGAGGCTCAGGAAGGCTTGAACTTGCCTCCAGCCAGTAAATGGCAGAATTAGTCTGACTCAAGTTGGTGTCTGTGTTAAGAGCACCAGAGGGGAGAAGGGAGGCCTGAGGAAGAGTGGACTCCCAGCTCCTCCTTCCCTACTCCCTCCTCTCCAGTGTGCAGTGCTGGCCGCTGAGGCAGGGAGGCTACGGCAGGCTGCAGGGGGAGGGGCCTGGGGTTCTTGCTGGTAATCGGGGGTGGCCTAGGCCCTACTATCCTCCTGGGGTGTTGCAAGGTCAGGCTTCGAAGGGTCTTTTGTGCCCCAGAGCCTCCTCTCCAGACTCTAAGAGGGCACTTGATCCCAATTACAGAAAGTGGCTGGGTCAGCCGTCACCTTGCATGATCTGAGCACCTCTGATGACAACTGATTAAAACCCAGACAGCACTCACCCCATCTTGGCCTTGAATCTGAGAGCCAGGGGGCCTCCTGGGCCTCAGAGTTGTGCCTGGCTGGGCACAGTCACCTCTGGTCAGCCCTGGCACTGCAGACGGTGGGACCACTGGCTTGGATCAGGGGCTTGTTGGTCATACGGACATGTTTATGGAAGTTGCCTCAAGGGACATCTGGCCTGGTGACACCCATCTCCTATTCTTTGTTCCATGAGCTGGGCCAGCATCCAGACAGCGAGGATCATACCTCGGCCTTTTAGACTCACCCATGCCACTGCGCCACAGAAGGAGGAGGAGGAGGCCGCTCAGTTCAGTGAGGACGGAGCTGACCATCCCTTTGATTGCTTGAAGAGTGCGTCTTGCCCGTCCCTACATCTCATTGTACTGGAGATGAGCTTTGCAGGCAGGCCGCCCTGCAGAGCTTGTGGAGAGTGGGAGCGTCCTGAGCAGAGGACAACAGAGAAGACAGCCTGTGTGGGCGAGGCAAGGGGACAGGGCGGGCTGAGTCACGCAGGGCAATCCCAGGGGAAGCACACCCTGTATCATGCCTGTCCATTAGCTGGGGCTATGTGCCGGGCCTAGCATGTGCTTTCACCTGCACCGCCCGCCCCCCCGGCCTCCCATGGGTCCTGGGAAAATCACCCCCACTTCATATGAGAAAGCTGAGGCCCAGGAAGGAAATTCTCTAGGGCCATGTGGGGAGATGGTAGTGAGGTGGCTCCTGGACCATGAGCTGGGCAGGGACCCAGGTCCAGAGATGTCCCTGGGTTGCTGGCCTGGCCTGTTGGCTTTCTCACACACTGGATGTGCTCCTTTCTCCCAACCCTTGTGCCTTTGGCTATCTTGGGCTCCAAGGTCATGGTTAATGCTCTTGCTCTCTGACCTCAAGCTGTAAGATGTACCGATTTCATGTGTGGCACTAAATCAGGGCGATTGTTTGGGTATTGAAGCAAAAGGTAGGTGGAGTCATTTGGGGAGTGGGTGTGCAGTAGGGTGTGCACTAGGACCCCTTAACTCATACAGTGCCTTTGTGCACATTAGCAGTGGCGCACCTTCCTCAGGGCAAACACAGCCCCTGTATCAGGCACTCTGTTGAAAACAATGGAGCAGCGGCTGAATTTCTTCTTCCATTATCTTTATTAGGGGTGCTTTGGTGCAGTGAACAACCTGCACAACTGTGCACAGTGGTCTTGAGGAACATGGTACCTCAGAGCCCCTAAAACTGAGCTTTGTCCCCCAACCCTATTCTTAGATCTCTACATTCTCTACTCTTCTTAGATCTGAACCTATCAAGTGTCCCTGGGTCAGCGACTTTGAAGCAGAACAGGTTTTCTGGAATTAGAGAGACTGGAGCAGCTGAATGAAATCACCTTGACCCTCCTCATGGCAGAGGCAGGGACACTGAGGCCCAGAAAGAGCCATGAATTACCCATGGCCACCCAGGGCTGGTGCCTTGCTACGTCCCCCACCTTAGGCAGGCCCAGCTAGACCCCTGTTCCCTCCAGAGGGATGTTTGAATTAAGGACTAACAGGAGGGGCTCTTTCCCTCCCTGCCTTGCAAAGTCAGGTTTTGATTATGGTTTATTGTGAGGCTGCATTCCATTCAGAGCTTTTCAGAAGAACACGTCCAATTCTTTGGCTCAGTCTGGTCCTAAAAATAGGCACCAGTGGAGGTGTTCCTTCTCCCTCCCACCCACATAGTGGAAGGAGCACTAACCCTTTCTCACTGCTTGCCCAGGTGAACTTGGCAAGTTAACCTCACCTCTGGATGCCCCAGCTGCTGTAGCTGTAGGATCGAGCTGCAGAATCAACCTTCTTTTGGTGAGATGAGCCCACGGAGGTGAGCAACTTCAAATGGCTTCAGCATAGAAGGTCCTGTAGCAGGTGGGACAGGTGGGACAGTCACCCAGAAGTGACTTTAACCTTTAAGGTGGTCCAATCATTTGTCCCAATATTTTATCATCTTAAGAACATAAAGTTGGACCAAGCACCATGGATTCACCAAAACATTTTTGGATCCTGCTCCAGGCAGTGGGATGACCTCCTAGATTAGGATAATAAGTCCCCTAGAGCTTTTCCCCCTCTGCCTGACAGAGAACCTTTGCTTTGTTCTAAAACAGCATTGTTGGGGCACCTGGGTGGCTCAGTTGGTTGGGCGACTGCCTTCGGCTCGGGTCAGGATCCTGGAGTCCCGGGATCGAGTCCCGCATCGGGCTCCCGGCTCCGCGGGGAGTCTGCTTCTCCCTCTGACCTTCTCCTCGCTCATGCTCTCTCTCACTGTCTCTCTCTCTCTCTCAAATAAATAAATAAAATATTAAAAAAAATAAAATAAAATAAAACAGTATTGTTGAACAGCGACGTAATGTGAACCATGTATGTAATTTTGAATTCTCTAGTAGCCACATTTTTAAAAAAAGCAAAATGAAACAGGTGAAGTTGATTTATTAATATAGTTTATTCAACTTAATATGTCCAAAATATTATCACTTCAACATGCAACCAATATTGAAATGTTAATGAGACACGTTACACTCTTTTTTTTTTCGTGTAAAGTCTTCAAAATCCAAAGTACTGGATTTTATGATGTTTGTATGTCTTAGTTCAGACCAACTGCATTTCAAGGGGTAATAGCCACATGTGGCTAGTGGGCTATCATACTGAACAGCCCTGTTCTTTTTTTTTTTTTTTAAGATTTTTATTTATTTATTGGACAGAGAGAGAGATCACAAGGAGGCAGAGAGGCAGGCAGAGAGAGAGGAGGAAGCAGGCTCTCTGAGGAGCAGAGAGCCCAATGTAGGGCTCAATCCCAGTACCCTGGGATCATGACCTGAGCCGAAGGCAGAGGCTTAACCCACTGAGCCACCTAGGTGCCCCTGAACAGCCCTGTTCTAAACCATCTACCTCCTCCTTGCTGGGTGACTTTGGGCAATTTACCCTCCTCTCTGGACCACTACCCTCTCTATATAATAAGAGCAGTGGACCAGAGCAAGGAGAGTAACTCTCTGGCATTTTCCCTGTCCCTCTTATTCTGCTGGGGGTGGACATCAATAATGGATAGCCAATCGCCGGTGGCCATCTTTCCCACGGAGTTGGGACCCTGCCAATGAACCTTCTTGTCGCAACAGACATTAGCAAATGATTGCAGCCTGCAAACCAAATGAACTCTCTTTGCTGCATTGGAATCTTGATGTCCTCCATGGGCTTGTGGACTCTGGGTTTCTACGATTCCATCCCTTTCATGTCTGTAAACCTGCCTCTTGCGTCCTCCCTGGCATTGTTGAAATCAGACCACGGATGCCCACTTCTCCGGTTTATCCTCGCCTACTTTACATGCTTTTTTGCAGCTTGGTCTTATCCTGCCAATGTCTTAGAACTAGGGCTATATGCCAGGCTCAGGGCTGGGCAGGAGTCAGGGGTGTAAAATCCATTCTGGGTTGTGAGCCTGTGTTCAGATGGGCATCTCCCTCTGTGAGGCCAAGCCTGGTGTTGGGGCCATCAGAACGCTGGTGCAGGCCCAGAACGTGGATGTCCAATTACAGAGGAGCCTGAAGATATCAGAAACAGACCAGCACTCATGCAACAGGCAGCTTGGGTTGCCTCAGGTAGCCAGAACTGTGGGGGCTATGAAGCTTACCCACATATTTAAAATTTTAGGCCATCGAAGGCCACCCTTTCTATATGCAATTTTTTTAATTTAACTTTTTTCATGGGAAAATTTTCTAAAATAGATCATATATATTCCTATTTCCTTGGAGAGCTCTGAACACTAACCTTTTATGGATGACTTCAAATATGAACATTCGTTATTGTTCTGTGGAAGACTGTTCTCTTTGCCCTGAATGTCCCAGTAGACTCTGTTTTTCCAGTCTCCTGTCTGCTTTTTTGTATTTCTTTCTCATTTTCCTATTGGGATGCACAGCAAATACTCCTGTGGATGGATACATAAAGCTAGTTTTAGCTAAACCAGAAGAAGCAGAGGAAGGAGAAGTAGACTGGACTGAGGCAGTCAGGGATAGCTTCCTGGAGGAGGTGAGACTGAGCTAGGCTGGGAAGGATAAAAACAAATAGAGTAAGGCAGGGATCCGGGGAAGAGGCTGTAGCAGAGGCAAAACCCTCAGATGATCACACTTCATCAGCTAAGGTGTGATGATAAAGAAAATGTGGGTTTCTTTTATTCGATCTTAAAGAAAATGGTATTTTTTTTCCCCCTTACCTGTCAACTTCTAATACTTCTGGGTAGAATCCTTACTAGGAGGGGTTTGGGGACTCTTTTTTTTTTTTAGGTTATTTATTTATTTGACAGAGAGAGAGCGAGAGCGAGTACAAGCAGGGAGAGAGGGAGAAGCAGGCTCAATGTGGGGCTCGATCCCAGGACCCAGAGATCATGACCTGAGCTGAAAGCAGATGCTTAATCCACTGAGCCACCCAGGCGCCCCAGGAGACTCTTGACCAGTATCTGTAATGCACTTGATTTTCCCATCTATAAAATGGGTCTTTCCTGGCTCCACTGAGTTACAAACTCTGAGTGAGAAACGCTTTGGAAACCGTCCTGTGCTCTAAAGAGGAAAGAGACAGGAGCATAGGTTTCAACTGAATGTTCACTCGAATAAATCTAGATGAAATTTGGATTACACAAGGGACACATGACTATATGTGGACATACCTACTACAGATTTGATTAAAGTTCCTTTGGCCATGGTCTCCTAGTCCTGGTCTCCTACCCCATTCCCTGGAGACAACCTCTGGTATCGTACAGCTGGAAATTCTTCCAGACGTGTTTCTGTGGATTTATTTAGATCTGCATGTACCTGTGAAAATAGATGGTATTTGTTTTGTTTTGTTTCGATTTGCTGTACGTTGGCTGAAAGTACTGTGCTTCTTTCCACCCAACAAGAGGCCTTCATGACCGCCCCTCGTGAGACCATGTACAACAACACTGTTCAACGGTTGCCCGGTGGTCTATGCTCTGCCCCCGCCATATTTGAATTTGACATTCCCCACCTGTTGGACTGTTAGCTTGTTTCCAGTTTTTCGACTTCTGTAAGTCACATTTTGTGATCATTTCTGCACACACCTTTTTATCCACAGTGGTGTTTTTTTTCTGGGGTAGCCACGAAGAGGTGTCACTTGTGGGTCATAGGATCTACGTGCATTTGGACTTTCAGGAACAGCCAAACCGTCCTCCCAACTAGCTGCACCCACTTCGACGGTGGCCGTGGGTCCCAACACAACCATGACCCCACGGCGACCTGAGCAGGAGGCATCCGCGCTCTGAGCCCTGCACTCGGGAGGGCCAAACTCCGTCCATCCTGCAGCCATGCCCCTCCCCATGGGGGGAGGAGTCTTCAGAGGCAGGCAGAGGCATCTGTGGGGTCAAGGAGAGGTACCCACGCTGAGCCTGCACCCCCATTTCTGGGGCTTCTTGCTCTTGGTTCCACAAATGTTGTGGATGGCTGTGATATGATCCACTTTCGCAATTTTGTTCCAGTATTTTCTAGCACAATCTTTCCAGAGTGTGTGTGTGTGTGTGTGTGTGTGTGTGTATGTTGGGGAGGGGGGCTTAGTTTTTCCTTTTTACAGAGCGGTTAGGAGACACGACCCCACGACCCCGCTAGTCAACCAGAATGCGGTTAACAGGAGCCCCGCTCAGCTCATTCCTGGGTCAGCCTCATCTTCACTTTTTTTTTTTTTTTCTCCTCCATACTAATTCCCAACCAATACGATTCTCCTGTTAAAAGGCTCTCTCTTCCTCGCCATCTCCAGGAAGGGGGAGCCCAATGTCTGGGGTGGGGGCTGCCTCCTGGGACTCATTTCCAGCCAACCCGGAGCACTTCAAAGGGGTTCCTTCCCAGGAAGCACGCTTTTCATGGAAATGAAACACACGGAGCAGGTGTCTCTCCTCCCCTAGCCCCTCTCGGGAGCTGAAGTAAACGGTGCAAATAAACCTCGGCACCAGTTAGCGACAGCTCCCGGAATTTAAAGGGACACGTAATCACTCCTAATACACATCCAGGGCAGAGAGCCGGATGTCGGATGTCGCTGATGGCAAAGAGCATGTTGGCAGGGAGAGGAGCCAGTAGCGCCCCAGCTCCCACTGACAAAGCTCGGGGCCCGCTTCCCAAACCCTCGCCAGACTCTCACGGACATCTTCCTCTTCCTTCCCCTCTTTCTCCTCACTGCCACCATCATCATGGACGTTGCTGGGTGTTGAGAACTTGATTGTGCCTCAGGCTCTGCGCAAGGAGCCCATTTAAACCTCCCACCAACCCTATGCAGGAGGAAATACTATCCCCATTTCACAGATAAAGAAACTGAGGCTCCGAGAGAGGACTGCTTGCCTGGATGACCGCACGCTCATTTGGGGCAGAGATGAAATGCAGGTGCAGGTTTCCCCGACTCTGAAGTCGGGCACCTCCTAGGGTTGCTCCTTGGCCCTAGCAAGGCTGAGCACGGGGGCAGAGAGGCTGCTGAAGACCAAAAGTTCCCGCGCTCATCCGGGCAGCCCCTCCACCCCAGCACTACTCGCATTAGGAGGATGGGGGTCCCCTCACTTCTAATCCCCTGGGCCCCAACTCCCCTGCCACTCAGTGGTACTGGGGCAAACAAGATAGAAAGTCCTAGAGAACCATACTCACCACTCTTCGTACTGGGGGACATGGCTGTTAGCGCTGACCTACGACTTAAGGAACTGGAAGAGGGGGTTTTCTGCTCCTAGACCCCTCCTCTGTGGGCCCCCCGAGGTGCCACCGGTGCTGAGTTGCACCACTGAGTAAGCCTGGCCCCACTTAGCTCCTCTTTGAAAAAGCAATGAGTCTGGAGACACATTTAGTCTCTGCCACCTTGGAGTGAATTAATTTGCATTGACAGAAGCCTGAGGGCAGCATGGAAGCTACTGGGCCCCTGGAAACATGAGAATGTGTGCCAAGAGGAAGGGAAACGGGCCTGGTGTGCATTACTGGAAAGTAGGCTCTGAAGACTCATAGTGACCCAGGGCTGTGCAGGCGTGGGGCTGGGGGAGCAAAGAGACCGCAATGAAGACCAACCAGACCCACGATGAAGCCTGTTTTATGCCAGTGTGGGGGACCAGGGGCTCCAGCAGGACTCACAATAGCTCTGGAAGGACAGGAGGCGGCTCAGAGAAATGAGGCTCAGAAAGGGAGAGCGGCTCGACCAAAGACACATAGCGATTTAGAGCCGAATCCAAACCCGGCCTCCATACACCCACGGCTCTGCGCATGCCCCGGGCTGCCCCTGCCTGGGCCAAGACCCTCTTGGGTCTCTCTCCCAGAGGTCCCTCTCCCATGCCTGGGAGAGGCCAGGGGTGGGGAGGGATGTCAGTGCCAGCTCTCGGCTCCAGCAGAAAGCCCTGCTTCTTAAGAACAGGAAGGATGATTTAGCCCCATTTAGCCAAGGGGGATAAAAAACTCAGAGGAGCATTGGGAGCGCACACGGGCAGGAGCAGGGGTAGAATTTGAACCCCGGACCCTCAGCCTCTAAATGTCATGCTCCAGAGATTCCTCTCTGGTCAAGAGGCCTCAGGCCACAGCGCCACACCCTCCCGTGCCCTGGGCACTGCACCCACTTTGGGCCCTTTTGAAGGCGTCTATAAGCGGCTCCCGCTGGCGTGTGGGCCTGTCTGCATGGGCGAGTAAGTGGCTTTGGTGACGAACGGGATGTCAGTCCTTCCCCCGTGCTATGTTTAGAAAGGTGTCAGCCCCAAAACAGCCTGTCTCAAAGGTCACCCAGGAGGTAATCACGAGTGTCTCTAAAACCCCATCTGACCTTCCCGCACCCAGACACGGGGGCCAGTAGGGTCGCCACGAGGGATGGGATTGGGTGCGGCCTGCACGCCCGGTGGGGCATGTGCCCTCCTCCAGGCCGAGCTGAGGAGGGCCCCAGGCAGAGAGCAGAGGCTGTGAGAGGGACTGTCACGCCCTCTCCTCCTTCAGATACTGGTGAGGACCCCCAGGAGAAGGTTGTGGAGGGCCGCGGGCCATTCTACGGATTCTCACACTCAGCACAGTGACACCCTTCTGACACACTCGCACGTGCACACTCATGTGTGTGTATGCCCATGGCCACAGCTGCACCCACGACAGAGAGAGAAGGAGTTTAAAGTATATTCTACAAACCCTTCACATGTCAAAGGTGGAATTATAATTTCTCATTTTTGTAGAGTCTTCAGTATTTCAAAAGTTCTGATTAAAAACATTACAAAAGATTTAAAAATCAAAAAACATACCAAGGTAGGTTCTCTAATTTAAATACACTGGAGCTCACTGCTGCATTACTGTGTGCCACCCAATTCATAATGATAACAATTATAATATATATAATAACTATATATTACCTAATAATTATAATTACTGTTAATTTGACGCAGGCCTCAGAATACAATTTCTCCACATGGCTTTGTTAAACTGAACTATATCTGGAGGTTGCAAGTCGCCTCTGGTTTTACATCTCCCCTTCTTCTGCTTTCCTTTGGATTCTATAAGTATATTTTTAGAATTTCATTTTAATATCTGTTGCCTTCTTAGCTCTATATATTAAATTTAAATTATATATTTAAATTATATATTTCAGCAGTTGCTCGAAGGACATCAGCATACATCCTTCACTCTCGACAGTGCACCGAGAGGGATGCTGTGTCACGTGATAGGAAATACAGAAACCTTGCGACCGTCGAGGTCTGTTTACCGTCCCTCCGCCACGGTCTCCTTCTATCCTTGACGTGTTGCTTGTTCTATGTAATCCATCTACCTGTATTATAAACCCCATACTACAAAGTTATTCTTTGATGCTTGAAACAATTCCATCTCTGTTAAAGAAATGAAGAGAAAAAACAGTCTTTTACCTTCAACCAGACATCTCTCATTTCTGCTGCTCTTTATTCTTTGTGACTGTCCAGATTCCTACCCGCTATTGTTTCCCTTTAGCCCGAAAAAGTCCCTTTAGGATTTTTTGTTTGTTTGTTTGTCGTATAGACCAGACAGGGACACACTTCCTTAACTTTTTAATCTGAAAATGCCTCTATTTCATCTTTATTATTTAAGGATATTTTCACTGAATATGGAATTCTGGCTTGGCATTTCCCCCCCGCCCCAGAACAGCAAAGATGGGATTCAAATACTTTCTGGCCTTTATAGTCTCTCATAAGACATTAGTGTGTTTTCAAATTGTTCTCTCCCTGTACCTAATATATTTGTTTTTTTTTTTGTTGTTGTTGTTGTTTTGTTTTTCTTTTCCTGGCTTCTTTTACGTAAAGGTAGAGATTTTCTCTTTATCATTAGTTCAGCAGTTTGACTATGACGGGCCTATGTGTAGTTTTCTCTGTATTTATCCTGCTTGGGATTCACGGAGCTTAAATCTATACATTTTCTGCTTTCACCACATTTGGGGAAATTCAACCATTACTTTTTAAAATATTATCTCCTCTACTTCTGTAATTCCAGTTTCATTTATTATAGACATTTTGATACAGAGCCATAAGTACCTGAGGCTTTATATTTTAAAATGCTTTTTTTTTTTTTAAGATTTTATTTATGTATTTGACAGAGATCATAAGCAGGCAGAGAGGCAGGCAGAGAGAGAGAGAAGGAAGCAGGCTCCCGCTGAGCAGAGAGCCCGATGTGGGGTTCAATTCCAGGACCCTGGGATCTTGACCTGAGCCGAAGGCAGAGGCTTTAACCCACTGAGCCACCCAGGCACCCCTAGAATGTATTTTAAAAATTTATTTGAGGGGGCACCTGGATGCCACTGTCAGTTAAGCATCTGACTCTTGATTTTGGCTCAGTTCCTAATCACAGGGTCATGGGATCTAGCCCCAGTGGGAAGTCTGCTTGGGAGTCTCTCTCTCCCTCTGCCCTGCCCCAACCGTGCTCTATCTCTTTCTTTCTCTCTCTCAAATAAAAAACAAATAAATAAATCATAAAAAAAATTTTTATTTGCGCATAGTTGACACACAATGGTACATTACTTTCAGGTATCTAGCCTAGTGATTCAACAAGTTTATATATTACGTTAGTGTACCTAGCAAGTGTAGCTACGATCTGTTACCATACAATTATTACAATATCATTGACTATAGTCACTGTGTTGTGCCTTTTATTTCTGTGACTGATTCCTTCCGTAACTGGAACCTGTGTCTCCCACTCCTCTTCACCCGTTTTGCCCACACTTCTACCCGCTTCCTGTTTTCTCTGTATTTATGAGTCTGATTCCAATTTTTAATTTTTTTTCAATCTTTGCTCTCTCTGTTCTTCAGAGAAAAACTTCTGCCAAGTCTAATAAGTTCATTTTTATTTCTAGTATTATACCGGTCAGTCCTAGAATTTCTATTTTTTTTTTTTAATAGTTTTGTTTCTCCACTCAGATTTCATTCATTGTGAACATACTTCCTTTTGGTCCATGAGCATAGTTACAATAGCTGTTTTAAAATTTGTGCCTGTTAAATCTAGCAACTGTGTCATTTCTGCATCAGTCCCCATTGATTATCTTTTCTCTCAAAGTGGGTCACAATTTTCTGGATCTCTTTTACATTGGCTAATTTCGGACTGTACTCAAGATGTTGTGAAGGTTAGACAGTGGTGACTCTCGACTCTGTTATATTCCTCTGAAGAGCACTGACTTTTATTTGTTTTAACAAGCAATTACCTGGGTTAGACTTAAGCCACAAATTCTGTCTTTTGGGGTAGGAATCAGGCCTCAGCTCATTTCTTTTACTGTGAGCTGGATTCTGCCCCAAGCATACATGGTTCACAGGGCCATCCAAATTTAGGCAGTTAATATACAGAGTTTAGAGGATCACTCCTCTGCTCGTCCTTTTCTGAGGTCCTTCTTTTGCTTTCTGGTGGCTATGGTTGTCTCAAACACCGTTCTCTGGTCTTCTGGCCACAGAAACTCTGGGTTTCAAAGTTTTACCTGTGCCCTGTGATGCTGACTTCAGCCTCTGCCTGGCACAGTGAATAAGTCCCTTTATACCATTCTCTTCTCTTAAGGTTTGACTCTCTGGGATCTACCTCTATTTGTTCACTCCTCAGTGCTTTTAGGTCAACGGTTTTTATATTTGTCCAAAGTTTATAATTGTTACCTGTAGAGAGGGCCTGGTAGGAACTAACTTGGATGTGCTGAAGGAGAAACTAACTTTCAATAGTGATTAATTTCATAATAGTTAAATATATAAACTTAAATTTATCAAACTGCCTTTTAAATTATGTCATCTTTTATTTTCATGTTGAGCTTCTCTCACTGATTTCATTTATCAAAAAATAAGATCTTAGTGTTTTCCAAGCTAAGAAAACTCTGGGCTATTATGATTTCTGGGGTCTCATCACTCCCAGCTTTGACTTCAGCATCCTGACATTGATTTACCTATACCGGCTCCTGTATAATTCCGGACACCAGGGACTAAGTCCTGCACTCCAACCTTTCTTAACCATCCCTGCCATCTGCAGACAAATTGTTAACTTTTCCAAAAGTCCTCACATCAATGGTTATACCTTAGCTTCATGGTGGTCCTAAGAACCCAGACGGGCAGATCGTGTCGTCATTTGATAGATAAGGAAACTGATGCCAGGGCGAGAATTAACTGCGCTGGGAGGCTAAAACCCAGGACTCCTAATTCCAGTCCATGTCCTCCCCCCTGACCTCACTGGGAGGAACAGAGAGGTTCGGGTTGCTCTTATGAGTAGGGTGTCGGCTGCCAGGGGAATGCCTGGGCCCCATCTCTCCAAGGCAAGAAAGCACTCTAGACTACCCTTCCAACTCTGCCTCTGTTCCTGCTTGGCCATGTGGGTTGAGACAGGCCATTTCACCTCTCCGAGTGTTGTCACCTCCCCTTCAGATAAACAGATGGGTTTGTAGAATTTCTAGTTCCTTTTAGGATTTTAACATTTTTCCACTTTCTAACATTTTATGCTTAGTTTTACCTGCCTCATAAGCCTGCACTTTTTTTGATGTCTGTCTCATTCATTTGTCCATTTAACAGACGTTTCTTGGTCATAGTCCTACAAGCCGGAATATCGGCCTGATCATCCCAGTCCTACAGTCCCTGAGCTCATGCTCCCCTGGGAGAGACAGAGGTGAGAAGAGGCAGCTTACAATCCCCTGCAGCGTGTGGTACCATAGGGCCAATCAGGGGACTGTGGCAGCGTCCAGGGAGGGACAGATCTCCCACACTTGGGCTGAGAGTGTGTGTGTAGGGGGGCGAAGGGCATGATCCCTGGTCACAGGAATGCCAGGTAAGCGGTAATAACAGTAATAAAAATGAACATTTATTGAACATCTCCCTTCAGGCTGACCAACCACCCTGGATTGCCTGGGACTGGAGAGTTTCCTGGAGTGACAGATTTTCAGGGCAAATACAGGAAGGTCTCATGTGTTGGACACTGTTCTAGGAAAATTCCATAAATAAACCTATAAAAACCTTACAATAAGTCTATGGCTGCTGTTATTTTCCTCTTTTTACAGCTGAGGTCTCCCCGTGCTTAGAGGGGAGTCTGCTTGAAAGGCTCTCTCTCTCCCTCTCCCACTGTCCCTCCGCCTCTCGCTCAAATAAATAAATAAATCTTTAAAAAATATATTGACCTTGATTGGTTTTGGCACACCCTTGGCTTTTGCACCTGAGGTGAGTGCCTCAGGAGGACATTTCTGGTGGAAGACTGTCGCCTTGGACAGACTGGGCAAAGCCCTCCCTTTGTCCTCTGAGAAGTGGCCTGCACGATCGGCTGCACGGTGGCCACACAGCTGGGGCACAGGTATGTGCAGTAGCTACTGTTGTCCCACAGGGGGGCTGCGAGCCTCCCTTTCTTTTCAGGACTCCAGAGCCCAGATCCAAGGTCTCTTTCCCGCCCCCTTCTGCCCACAGCTCCTCCACTCGCAGCCGGAGCTGGGGGTACTGGGGAAGAGGTGGCCTCAGATTGGGCGTTGCTATTTCAGGCCAGACGATGGCTTCCTTCTCTAGCCCAAATGAAACGCTTCCTCTCCCAAATTCCTGAGCCCTCTCATTAGCGGTTGTGTTTGTGGATAATAGCTATAATGAGGAGGCAATAAAAAAATCCAGAATGTGCTGCCCGGCGGCCTCTCCTTACCCCTTCCACAAGGAGCGCCTGCCAGCTCGGGCTGAGGCCTTAATGGCCCCACCGTGGACCCGGGGGCCGAGCGTGGGCACTTGGGTGACCACGGCATGATTTAATCCCCATTCGTTAAAAATGCCAGGCCACAGGCCAGGAGCCCAGGAAAATAAGTGGTGACAGGTGAGAGAAAAAGAGCCTCCCACCGGCCTCTGTAGCCACTTCAAAGGCCACGGCCCTGCCAGGTAATTGAGGCCTAATGGACACCGGGTCCGGGAAATGGCTTGGCCAGAGATGCTCCTGCACACGGGAATGAGGACAGGCAGGGGAGAAGGGAGAGGCTGGGCTGGCTGGGCCAGGCCCGGGACAGCCCCTGTAATTAAGCCAGCACCCAGCAAATACCTTTTCTGTCAGGCCTGTGTGTAGCGACGTTGGACTTCCATTTTGGGAGGTGGGCAGGGAGCCTCGGGCCAGAAGCAAGCAGGCCTCCTGGAGGGCGTCTCCTCATGCCCTGGCCTCTGCCAGGGTCTGGTTCTCCTGGCTCTCGAAGGGAGGAAGGCATTGGAGGAGTGTGCGTGTGTTTGCACGGGCATGTGTGTGTATTTGTCTGTGTCTGTGTGTGTGGATGTGTTATGTCTTTGTACCTTTGTGTCTCTTGTGCGCGCGCGTGTGTGTGTCTGTGTGTGTGTGTAGGACAAACCCCCATTCCCCAGCCCCGCCCGGCCCTCACCCCACCCCCTGCCATGTCTCTCTTGTCCTTCTTTCTACATTTGCTAGCTCACTTCTGGAATGGACTACAGCACCGGTATCCATCTGGGTTCCTAAAACAGTCCTCCCTTCCAGCTAGGTCTCCTGTTAAATTTCTAGAACTCCAGCTCAGGGCTGGAGGCTCGGCCGGTTGTTTGGATAGTGACTCTGGTCACCGGGGTGTAGGGAAGAGGGCCTGGCTGACCTTCCGGTGGAGTCCGTCTGGGGCTGCCCCAGCACTCAGACTCCCACAGAGCAGGCCGGAGAAGCAGGTGGCCCAGGGCTGGAGGAGCAATAAAGGAAAATACAGCCATTTCCATATTAAAGTCATTGGAGGACCTCCTCTGTGCGGTTCCCCCCACATCCACAGACGACTTTGACGATTGCTTCTTACAATATTCTGTCATGAAAATCAACTCACTTTTGAACCTAAATTCACTTTACAAAGAAACCTCTGATTGCTGCCAGAAATGGAAAAATCGATGTCATTTGGCATAAAGAGTGGATAATGATAAAAATGGGCGCCGTGAAAATAGAAGGCCGTTTTCAATTCCAGCTAGCTACTGTGACTGTTCCAGGTCCAAGGTCAAAGCGGGAAGAGGGGGGCATGGCTCTCCCTGGAAAAGAAACCCTAGCGGATGTTAGGAAGGTGTCAAGACATGCTGGAACTCAGAATGAATAGTGAGCCCATGTGCCTTTGCATGTGTGTGCGTCTCCTGGTGACGTCGCTAGAACTGACGGTCCATCACTGCTCGCTGCACAATGCGGAGAGCCAATGCCATCTGCCACTTCTCGTCATGCCAAGTCTACAGGTGGCACTGGGAGCATTAACACAACTGGGCAGCCAAATCCGCTGCACTGGGAAGGTTCACCTCGACCCTTGAGCTTGGTTTCCTCCTCCCCCAAACAGAGGAGAAATGGAACCTACCTGGGGGAGAACTGAAGGGAAAGGCTTTGTGCAAAGAACTAGGCCCACAGCACTCAAGGAGCTCTCACTGGGGTTGGGTTTTGAGTGCATTCCAGTATCTGGAGGCCTTGGGCCTGATGAGGAGCTCAGTGTGACACTGAGCTGGCCAGGTCTGGGGAGTCATGGGACCTTCCCTCCCTTGAGCCAGAGACAGAGAAGGATGCTGAAAGCAAATACTGAGAGCACAGAAGCCCTTTCTCTCGCGCGTTCAGCGACTGCCACAGCTTGGGGAGGAGCCCTTTTACAGGTAAGATGGCCCAGGCACTGGGGGGAACCTCACTAAGATCCCCCAGAAATAGAGATGAGGGGATGTCCCACTCGGAATGAAAAGACAGGTACCTTCTAAGCGTTTGCAGAATCATTCCCCGCTTAGTTAAGTACTGTGAAAGTTAAGTACTGTTAGTTAAGTACTTAGTTAGTTAGTTAGTACTTAGTTAAGTACTGAGCTAAGTACTGTTAGTAGCCATTTTACAGATCAGGCTGAGTCACCTGCCCAAGGTCGTTCAGCTCACTCCGCAGGTGGTGGAGCTGGGATTTGAGCCCAGCCAGGCTCTGAGCTCTTCCTCACCGGGACAGAGCTGCCTCTCTTCAGAGGCACATGCGTGTGGCCGTGGTGCATGCGACACGGATTTGATGGGTGTCCCTGCCTGAGTGAGTCAGCTCAGGCTGTCTGCAGCCCGGGCCATCACCGGGCAGCTCAGACCGAGAGCAGTTTATTTTGCAAAACCAAATCCTGCTCCTTTCAGTTTGTTAACATGAAAGCTGTCTCTAATTCCATGGACAAATACCACATTCTTTGAGCTACAATTGGCAGGCGCAGCCAGCATCGCCCCATTTCACATTCCTTCGAGTCACCAAGTGGAGCAGCCGGAGTGTGGCCATCATTCAGGATTCAGCTCTCGGGTTTCATGAGACAACATCAGAAATACCTCCGTAACCACCCGACTCCTCCGTGGCCTGGGGAGGGGGGCAAGGACGCAACCCAAGCTTCTGCCCAAGTGGGGGGCCAGGTTGGCGGCCCTCAGCCAGCCCAGACAAACGTTGGCTCTGTCGGCGCTGGGGCTCGGGGCCGCCTGCCCACATGGGCCCTCACTGCCCCCCACGAGAACAGGGAGTTTGGTTTATAAATATGCACGCTCACTTTCCCACTGGGATCAGGCATTTCTGTGGTCACGGGACAGGACCCCATCTGGTTGAATGCTGCCTTTGATGGAAGCCAGAGATGCCTGCGTGCTGGGAACAGGGATGGCAGGGATGGCCGTGGGCCCTATGCCCGAGCACTACTTGCCCCCCGCCCCAAACAGTGGGCACAGTGGCCCTTTAGGCCCGTGGAGGACCAGGGTGTTGAGCAAAGCATCTCCCATCTTTACTCACCATACTCCGCCTTCATGCATGGCCCACGTCTCTCCTGGACTGTCTGTCACAGCTCTATTTCCTCCGGAGTGTCCCGGAGGCCGTGGGCCCAAAGGGTAGCTCTGATTCTGGAGCTCCCGAAGCCCATCGGTACCCCTCCCCCGACCCAAAACAGAGTCTAAGAAATTCTAGGTTGCGCTCATCAGGAACTTTTGCAGGCCAGCTCTACCCTTGACCTCACATACAACCTAGGTACATGAGATGCTCAGGGGACCCTCCCCAGTCACCTGCGCTGGGGACCCTCCCCAGTCACCTAAGCTTTGGGCTTACTTTGGAGGTCACCCTCTGCCAGAATGCCTGGCAAGTTGACTTCTCCTCCACCCTTAACACTGGCTAGGAACCCCTCTCTTGGTTCTGCTTCTAGGCGGCCTACCCTAAGACAGTAAATGAATGAAAGAATGAATAATACATCCAGGGGAGCAGAATTGGGCAAGTTAAAAGTCTCCTAATGATTTTTTTTTTTTCAGATTGAACAGGGTTCGTCTTTCGGTTGACTGTAGTAAACATTTACGAGCATTCATTTACTCATTAGCTGGGCTACACACGCTAGAACCCATCTGTCGTATGTTGACACAACATTGTGTATAAGCATGTGCATTTACACCCATAGTCACACACCACGCACGCTTCCACATGCCCTGGTTCTTCCACACGTGAAGTCTAGCTCTCCATTCCCTGTCATAGAGCCACCAACTGATACTCTCTAAATGTTTTTGTACCCTATATAGAGTCACACGCAAACCTAGCTCCTATGTGTTTATGTACACACAGAGTCGTATGCTATGTATGTACATACCTGGTCTGTCCCCTTTCCATGTATGTATTCACAGTCTCCCTCCATACCTACATGCATGGGCGTCTACCTCTATACGCACGTCTCCGGTCAGAGGTCCTATTCATTTCCACTGTGGGGCACATACGCTCTGATTTCCAGGTAAAGTAGTAGCTTATTTCCTTAAAAAGAAACGCATAGTTGATTAATTTTCCCCCCTGAATTTCTCCCTTGTCACATGGGAGGAAAAAGTTGTTGTGTTTGTGTATTAGGCCCATTAGCCTAGATAAACTGTTGGCCTCCTGTAATGATTAATGACAGAACAGTGCTGTCTTTGCAAAAATAAATCATGCAGTGAGGAGAGGGAGGAAGATTGTATCTAACACCAGGGGATGGCTTATTAATCTCACTTCTGGAGGAATTCCTGAGTAAATCAGTCTCCTTTATTAATGATATTTCACTCTGCTCTGTGAGATATCTTTTACCCAGCCAGAAGGGCAATTATCTATTTAGGCCAGGAAACAATATTAGTTATTGCCTCGGCTCCAGGGCGAGGAGAAAAGCCAAGAGAAAAAGGAAGGGAGGAAAACACAGAGCAGAGGGCTCCTGTCCCCAGACTGGGGTCCCTCAAACCTCCAGGCACGTTCTCAGCCCTCCTTGTGTGGTGTGAATGAGTCTAAGTTGGGTCTGTGTGCATCTGAGTGGGGTGAAGGGACCTGAAATGGTTGTCCTATTCCCCTGCCTGAAATTGTCATTTGGTGAGCATCTCTGAGCACCTCCTACATGCAAGGCCGATGCCAGGGTCCTGAGGTCTCCTGGAAGGAAGACTGGGCCCACTCTTGCTCCTTGGTGGAGTCCTTTCTGCTTTGAAATTGTGTTTGCATCTAACCCTTCTCTGATGGTGGTTTGGGGAGACTAGCGGACCAGGTAGCAGGCCCGGATATGAAAAGGAGGTCCTTTCTACATTGAAACCACCATTGATCTCCAACTTATTAACTGTCTGGCACACAGTAGGCATTACACAGACACAGCGAGAAGAATGAGGCAACTTCTTTAGCAGGGCTACTAGGGCTACTAGTAATCAAAGTCACCAACGGGCTACCAGGAAAACCGACCTAAAGACATTTAGCCTATTTGCTCATTTCCCATTTCGGTCATTCATTCATTTAACATTTAAGGAGCAGCCACTGTATACCAGCACCTGTTGCTAGACTCTGGGAAATCAACGACAAGTAACACAGAGATTCTTGTGCTGCCCAAAGTTGACTGCTACTGGGAGAGTTGGGGAAAAGGCAAAATAACAACTCTACGAGGTGATAAGGGACAAATGAGTCCCATGTGCCTAGGGCAGTGGCAGGCCCAAAGTGTGTGTGTGCACATGTGTGTGTGCATGGCAGATGGGCGAAATCAAAGGGGGCAGGCTGTACAGCAACGCTGGGGTTTGACAGCAATCTTACCTGATTTCCAATGCTGGCTTAGCCCTTGATAAGGGACCTTGCACATGCACAGGTCACCTTGTCTCTCCCAGCTTCATTTTCCTTATCCGTAGCATGGTACTAATGACCGCAATTTCTTAGTAGCTTTGGTGCTGACCCCTTATTCTCCTCATGGTTTTTTTTTTTTTTTTTTTCCCATAAAGGATCAAATATGCAGAGATGGTCAATAAATAGAAGCTTTTAGAGATACAAATGAGGCCGAGTCTCTGTCCTGAGAGGTGATCCAATAGAATAATCATCCCGATTGTCGTTCTGGAGCACTTACTATAATTCAAATGTAATTCTAAGTGCTTTACACATGTCATCTGTCTGGATGAGTCAAATCCTGGAAAACTTGACAGATTGGGAATTATTCTGGATCAGGCATCCTGTGAGTGACCCAGACAGGAAAGAGCTTTGGGGAAAAGGCCGGATGGGAGAGCCCCAGGGATCATCATGGCCCTCAATCCTCAAAGAACAGACTGCTGACCTGCAGATTTGGAAATGCAGCAGAATCTCCCTGGCCCGCACCAGCAGGATCAGAAATCTGCATTTGGAGAGGTTCCACGCATTACGCATGAATGCAGTGTTCTAATGCGTTCACCTGTCCGGCCCAGGCCCAGGACGCCCCTATCCACCCCCCACGGCTCCAGCGATGGGCACCAACTATCCCCGGAGGTACTGCTTGTTCTGCAGTCCTATGATGCAAGACAGCGTAGTCGGGGAAGCCTTCCGGACAGAGGAGGGATCTGAGCGAGAAGGACATAGGGGGCCCTCGGGAAGGGCGCCTCAGCAGCACAGCGTCTCCTTCCACGGCCTGGAGGGAATGACTGGGGGTCTGGGGGTCGTCAAAGGGTGTGGTCATCTGAGCCCCAGGTAAGCCAGGCTTGATCCTTACAATGCTTGGGGCTCTAGGCCAGGCTCTCGCCTTGCATCAATGCCTATGACCTCCTTGTCCCCACCCTACGAGGTGGGCTTTGCTCTTGTGCCCACTTTACAACTCAGCAAACTGAGGCTCAGAGAGATTCTCTTGCCCTGGCAGCTCAGTGGCAGGGCCTGCGTTCCAATCCAGGTGTGACCCCGGCCCGCGTACAGCTTCTCCCACTCAGGTCCTCTTCCAGCATCCTCCCAGCCTTGGCCTTTCCTGGGCAGGGGTTGCGGTGAGGCCACCCCAGCTGGTCCCTTCCAGGAGCCTGGACCTGAGCCCCTGGTTCCAGGCCGGCGGTGGCAGCCGCAGAAGACAAGGCCCAGCCCCTCTCTGTCAGCACTTTAGCTCCCCCCAGCCCTCCCCTCCCCAGTAATTAAATAAGTCTCTGGAAGAGGAGCCTGTACAGTATGTCATAAAATCTCTCTGAACTACCTATATTTACCCCTGAAAGTGAATTCTTTATAAGACCCAGGATATCAAAGCGGCCAGGGATCAAAGTCGTTTTAATAAGCCAGCCGAATGCGCCTGCCCAGCCTGGCCTCCTCCCGCCGCCCCCCTCGGAAGGCACTTAGGACGCCCCTTGGGCCGTATTGTCACTCTGATTGCTCACTGCACACGCCTTCAGGGGAAGAGGAATGCCGCCCTGCTCAGTGCCTGGGACCTGCCCACCTGCCCCGCGCCGCCCCATTCTCTGCCTCAGCCCCTAGTTCCACCTCCTCGCCAGGGCCACCAACAGCAAGTCTCGCAGTGCGGGGAGGGTGGGAGCCCAGCGTTGGGAGCTGGCCCACCGATTTGCTGGGAGCCGTAAAGGGGGACCTAGGTGTAGCATTAAACAGCAGAACAAAGTCAGGGAAATCGTTCCCTTGGGGTTGGTTACTACAAAGCAGCCGAAGGAAGGCTCTTGGCGTGCTGGTCACCTTCTGTTCTTGATTTGGTGTTCTTGATCTGGGTGTGTTCAGTTTAAGAAAATTCATCAAGCTGAATAACTAAGACAAGTGTACGTTCCTGTTTATGGGTGATGCTTCAATAAAAACATTTTAAAAAAAATTGTAGCAGATAGCATACACTTCTGCTTGCCTGGATTCTCAGGAAATCTGGCCACCATCGACGGGAGCTAAGTCCAGCTCCAGCTGATCCCCCTGCCCACCCAGACGGCATCACACATCTCTACCACTGGCCTGCCCTGGTGGGAATTTCAGTGTGCGATCCCGGTCTAGTTGCAGCCTCTCATTGTACTAGTGGGGAAACTGAGGCCCAAAGGGAGCCCGATTTTTCACTTGTTGTTTTAGACCTGTGTTCTCACACCAAGAGTTGGCCAACTATGGCCTGTGGGCCAAAATGCTGTCTGCTGCCTGTTTTATAAATAAAGTTTTATTGGAAATAGTCACATCCATTTGCTTAAGTATTATCTGTGCCTGCTTGTGTACTGCATGGTTTTGCCTTGAGCAGTTGAGGCAGAGACCGTCTGTGGTCCACGAAACCCCACATATTTATGACTTGGACCTTTACAGAGAAAGTCAGCCGGCTTCTGCGTTACACAGCCATGCTTCCTGTATCACGTTCCATGGATAAATACAGTGTGGGATGTGATCAACTCGTCGTCTTCCAGGTCATCAGGCGAGCAAGGACTGGACCCCCGTTCCCAACCCCACTCCTCACCCTGTCCTGTCATGTGACTGCAAGCATTTCGGAGTTTCTTGGAGGGTGAGGCCCCAGGGTGGTGGGATGGTGGTTGCTGTGGTCATAACATCGCTATCTCACAGTTACTAAGGCCCGTTGTGCTCCGGGAACTGGGCTTAGCATTTTTCATGAGTTATTCCGTTTAATACTCACAGCTAACCTTTGAGGGAGGGGTGACTCTTACCCATTTGACCCGTAGGAGGAAATGAAGGCAGTGGAGACTTTAAAGAGGTTGGGTGAGTCCGCAGGCATTTTATCGAGCACCTTCTCTGTGCCACACTGTGTTTTCAGCTCTGGACCTAGAGCAGGGAACAAAACAGAGAGGCAAAGGGCTTCTCATCCGAGAAATTCCTTAACTTGCCCAAGGTCATACAGCTAGAATGTGTGGGGCTGAGAACAGAACTTTGTGTCCAGGAGTTATAAGCTCTCTTTATAAGGCAACAGAGAAGGAGTGGGAAAGGAGTAAAGGCCAAAGCCCCAGGACCTTGGCTCATGCCCCCTCTCCCAATGTCTCTAATTCAAACCCAGCAACCTCTAATCTAGAACTTGGCCAGTAACTGCTGCTCACAGGGGGCCCCCAGAGAGCTCGCAGGAGCTGAGAGGTTTTGCTAGGTCACCTTATTGCTTGGGGATCTAGAAATGTGTCAACTGACCCCTCTTGAGACTGAGTCCTGCCCTGTCATCTGAGACCTTCTTTCTCCAAGGGGGTTATATGGAAGAATCACCCAACCTGACAAACTTGCTTCCTGGAGCTCCAGAAGAATCCACTGGGAGACTGGATCCTGGTGCTTCCTTGGGACTTGAGCAGCAGCCTGTGGTGTCCAAAAATGGCAAGATGGTGGAAAGGATCCCCCTCTTGAGACCTTAAAAACGGCATCTCGATTGTGAAGGGCAGAGACGTGGGACATGGACCCAGCCTAGCTTGAGCTCCAGGCACTGCGGGCGAGCAGGTCCTTGACCCCAGAGGCCATGCCCCCAACCGTAACAATTCACCTGCCTTGGCCCTGCCTGTGCAGGGTCTCTCTGCTTTCCCTGCATTGGCTTGTTTCTTTCCCATTCTCTCTTCTGTCCCCCAAGCATTTGTGCAGGGAAATCTCTCCGCTAAGAGCATCCTCTCCTTGGCCTGGCAAAATCTTCCCCAGCCAAGGGGTCCCCTCCTCTTACAAGGCCCGGCTCCTGGTCACCACTCCTGGGCAGTGTCCCTGATGTTGCTACTTCTGTGTCCACCAGGACACCCACCCAGAGCCTTATGGCCCACTCTAAGGTGTCCCTGGGAGGCATTTTAGCGCAGAATGGGAGTTCCTGGAGGGCTGGGGTCATCTCTGGGTCCTCATCATCAGACAGGACCTGGCTCAGATGAGGGGAAAATATACTGAGTAAACACTTAGTTTTCTTATCTAGCACTCTAGACAGCTCTGGGCTTTGGGGGAAGGTTGTGTGTGTGGTGGAGGGAGGTTGGGTGCTGGATGGAGTAGCTTGATTAGGGCTGGGGACCATTTCTCTCTTAGGCCTATCTGCCAGCCCTGAGCTTTGGGAGGGAACCCCAGAAACCTTCTCAAATGTGTTCTCACCCTACTTCCTGGGCCCAGGCAGGGAGAGAGAGGGACACAGCCCCACTCATATCATGCAGAGAGGGTGGGCAAAGGGTCTTGGGGAAGTCCAGGAGGTAGGAGCTCCAGCAGGAAGAGAAGAGAAGTAAAGAACTACAAGTCTCTCACCAAGGAGGCAGAAGGTATTAATAATAGCTGGCTCTTCCCTTGGTCCTTACTAGGCAGCAAGCACTGTCTTGGGCACTTGACCTCCGTTAGCTTATTGAAATCCCACCGCAAACCTGCAAAGAAGAAACAAACATCTGCTTTTTTTTAGGGACAAAGAACCTAAGGGTCAAAGAAGTTAAGTACCTCGCTGAAGTCACACAGTTAGAACATCGTAGGACCAGAATCTGGCTCCTGAGTCTGGATACAACTCTCCCCAGTAACACACACACACACACACACACACACAAACACACACATACTTACACTATTGCTGCCAGTAACCAGCCCATCAGACTTTCACAGAGTTCAGGGTCATGGTGAAGTTAATGTTTCTATTCAGGGCCAAGACCCGGTGAGGCAGAATTTAAGCAGGTGCTGACTCTCGGGCACTGACGTGGCTCTCGCACAGGTCTGTACATGAGTGTTTCCTTAAATTTTGTACCCTGGATGCACCTTGATTGCCCGGATGTGTTCCCAGCCTGTCCTCATATCACAGATGAGGAAATCGAGCCTCTGGCCCAGGATGTGAGGTGTTCAGGGTCAGGAAGCATGATCTTGGTAGACCTAGGAATCAGATCCAGGGTTGCTGGGAAGCAGAACCTCTGCATGGGTCCCACCAGGATGCACAGGGCTAAGAGTGGCTTTGTGACAGTGACCAGAAAAGGTTCCATCAGGCCTCTCTCTGGGCACTTGTCCCCTGGGAATCCCTCACCCAGCCTCTGACCTTGTCCTCCCCAAACACCCATCTCCCCACCCAAAGAATGTCTATTTTCCATGTCCTGCAGGCCAGCCCAGGGCCCCAGGCACTATCCCCTGATATCCCTTCTTTCAAGATTTCAGAGATGGGCCTGTGGCTCAGGCTCAGGGAGGAAGGCACAACTGGCTGAGGTTGAAAACAAAACATTAAGTCCTCCACCTGACCCCCCACCCCACCTGCGTTCCGACTGCCTCTGGCCCATTCTCCCAGCTAAGCAGTAAGGACTGGCCCCTAGGAAGACCCCAGCAATCGTCAGAGGAGACCAAGGAGTCAGAATCATTAGATGATGCCTTCTTTTCCTGGGAAAAATGTGCCCTCACAAATTCTTGGAGACCAAGACCTGCTAGGGATCATATGCCCATTTAACAGGTGAAGAAATAGAGGCTCCAGCAGACAGCGAGCCACCCGAGGGCCCCAGCACAATGGCGTGCAAGCCTGGGCTGCATCCCAGCCTGCTGGAGCCATCCCTTCCTCCGGGAATGAGACGGAGTGGAACTAGCTCCTGGTGCCTCTGTGATGAGTTCGCGGATCTCATTTGAACCCCGTTTAGATCAAAGTGAGAATTGTTCCTGGCTAGGCTTTTAAAAAATGACTTTGCGGTTTTCAAAAGAAAACGCTCTGCTGACTTAGACATTAATAGCTCACTTAAAACTTGGGGAACTGCACTATTAACTTTTTTTTTCCTTTTTATTGACCCTCCCCCATTCTTACACCCTGCCCCTGAGTCCCTGGGGGACAGAGCCCAGGTACCTCTAGGACCTTGGCTCTGTGGCGGAGGTCACTCTTCCCAGAGGTCTTCCCTGAGCTCCACACCAGGAACAGGCTCTGCTGGGAGGCAAAAGCCAGCATCTGCTGGGAACAGGGGTCATGGTTATCTGCCATTCTCCGGGTAGCTCAGGGGACCTCCTGCCTCCAGGTTGCAGGTTGAAGGTTGGGGAGCAATTCCATAACCTAGACCGTAATGAGATTTCAAGATGGAAGGGGAGCTCCGACATAGAAACAGACCAATGCTTTTGTTCACATCGCCCCGCTGAAACCCCTCCATACCCACCCCCACCCCTCAAAATGGGAAAAATTGTAAAAAATGATAAATTGAGGTTTTGTGTGTGTGTCTTGTTTTAAACCAATATGATCTCAATTCTTTTGTGAGCTTTGAAAGTCCGTGCAGGAATTCCCCCCCTTGCTGTAAATACCCAGAGTCCGGGCCTTATGGCATGTGATCTGTAATAAACTTCAAAAGAACACCTTTGACATTTTAGATAACTTGCAAATGATGATGCAGAGAGATCTTTTGCCACTACAAAGAAAGAACAAAAGAACCGACATGAAAGAGAAATCAATAAACATATGGCAATTAATAAAACATTTTCTATGAATACCCTACAAAGAGTTTTACAACGGTATAAAAACCCAACAGTTGTTTCAATGTGGATTTAAGAAGTCTCAGCTGGCGTATTAAGACATCCGTGCAAGCAGCACACGAGAAGGCACAGAAAAACCGGGGCAGAGGCTGGACTTGTAAATCCATCAGAGGCCAAGGTACAGATCAGATGGGGAGATCGTCTGGAAAGGGGCCCGAGGAGTCAAGGGATGCCTTTGGTTTTGGGGGGACTGCAAATGTGAGGCAGAGGGAGAGGATGTCTTTTCTAATGATGAAGAAACCACTTTGGATGTTAGGCTGGGGTCCCCTCTACTTCATTGGCTAAGCCAAGCCTCAGGACTGTTTTCAGAGTTGGGCACTGTGACAGACCCCAGAGGCTTCCAGCTTCTCCCTGTCTGATATCAGCCATCCCCCGAGCCTGGGGCCAGGGTGGGATTCAAGAAATGAAGGAATTGACTAATCACGAAGGCATGGGCCCCAACCCATCAGAACGGACTTGGCTCTACAGAACCATGGATTATGAGCCCAGCTGAGTTCTCACTGCTGGGACTCCCCGCCCGGTGTTTGATTCCTGCCTCTGATGGTTGGAGCTCCCTGAGTGGCTTCTTTGGAGCTCTTTGGCCTCAGTTTCCCCTTCTATACAATGGGGACAGTGCTGTCTGCCCTTCCTCTCCTCCAGGCTTCCTGGATGCGCGTAGATGTTAGTGTGAACCTCAGAGCTTGGGTGAGGAGGAGAAGGGAGCCCATGCCTGGGTAGGCTGGCGCCTTGCAATTCATCTGCACAGTATCCTCCTCCTCCAGGAAATTCCACGGTCTTCTGGCCCTTCCTGTGTGTAAAGTTTCTGCTTGGCATCCTTTGCAAACTAAACTGAGTTAACAACTCCTACAGTTCTGGAGCTCGTGGCCTCTCCAGCCCGTCTTACCAGGGGCTGTGAAATGCTGGCGGGCAGAGGGGCTTCTCTGGAAATTTCAGAGAAGAGTTACAACTGGGCAGTCCATATAACACACATATAGCAAGCCGGAAGAGCCCAGAGGACAAGAGGGAGGGCAGGAGAACAAGGCAGAGACACAGAGACACAGAGACACGGGGGCTGAGATCGCCCTGTATGATCTATTCTCACACCAGGCGTTGTGTGCCTGTGTGTGTGCATGGGTTTGCATGTAGGCATGTGTACACGTGTGTGTGTGTGTGTGTGTGTGTGTGTGTGTGTGTGTGTGCTGCCTGAGAGGAAAGCAGCTTGCTTGAATAGAAAGGCCAAAAGTGTTTGACCGGCTGGGCTTAAATCCTCTGTAGTTGAGGTTTTCTTTTTTCTCCCTAACATCGCTAGGACCTAATCTCTCCAGCTGCAAAAGGGCGCCCACATCACAAGACTCCTAGGTTTTTCATAATAATTAAATCACCCGATCATGATCTAAAGGGTCCAGGACAGGCCTCACTACCTGGTTACTGTGAGTGATGTCATCTTAATGATGACAGGGCTGACGGGCCATCCTCCCTTTGAATGGGAAGGTGGGCTGGCCTGGCTCGGGCGTCCTGTGTTCCTCTGACTCTCTGCCCCCAATCCAGGCTGTTCTGCTCACTTGTATCAGCACAGACAGACCAGGTTGGAGGAGGTACATCCCATCTGTCTCCACCCCCCAACCCCCACGCCCCACCAGTGCCCCCTAATCCTCCAACACAAGTAGTCCTTAGTCATCCGGCTCCCTCTTCCATGCTTCAAATCCCAGTGCTCAGGACTTCCTGAGATTTCCTTCTCTGTCTGGACAGTTTTAAACTGCACATAGCTCTCCCTTGTCCCGGGGTTGGGCTGAACTCATTCTCTTTTGACTCAGTGGTTCTCAATCCCTTAAACCAACCGAGGTGAATCAGACACTCTGAAGCAGGGCCTCCAAGGAAATGTCCAGGCCTCACTATTCTGAAAGCTTGCCGGTGATTCTAGACGTATCCAGCTGGACAGCCATTGTCAGGCCTGGTGGCCCCTTCCAGGGAAGGCCCCAGGGCCCTCCCAGAGGTCTCCCCTGTTGCAAGCAGACGTTCCTTCTGGGCAGGGTCCCCGGCAGACTTGGGACCATGTTCAGGATTGGCTCACGACTCTTGAACGCAGCAGGTCGAGCCTGAGGGCAGAGGCAGTCCTGGAGGGCACTGATTTGCACAGTGCCCGCCGTGACCCTCGGCTTTCACGCCACGTGGGACACATGGTAGAAATACACATTCCCGGGCCCTACTCAAACCTACCAAATCCAAGTCAGTGGTGGTAAGGCCCCAGGATGTGGCATTTTCCTCAAGTTCATCCCCCAAAATGGGATTCTTGGCGTGTGAAAGTTCAAGAACCCATTCCGTAGGGTTGAGAGCGAAGATTCAGTAGATCCTGCCTTGCCTTTTATCACCTGAACAAACAAAGCACGTGACATCTTGTGCCTCAGTGTCTTTATCCGGAAAATAGGGTTTAACTGTAACTACCTTATCAGGTGAATACAAAGATTAAAGGAGTGATGAGTGTCAAGCCCAGAGCCTAGGATACGGTTCTTAGCCAGGGTTTAATATAGCGGATGACCTATATTAAGCTGTTAGGCTCTTCTCTTTCCTTGCATAACTTCTGAGTGCCTGTGAGCGCCAGGGTGAGCAGCAGCCACCCAGAATCTGAGGACAGGGGCAAACACCAAGGGATCCCCCCCTCTTCTTTTGCATCTGGACCAAGGAACCAAGAACGTTTTACTGGACTAGGGACTCAGCTATAGATCTTGTCCCCAGGCAGCGATTCCTATAACCCCCAGAGGGCAGGGACAGTGTTTCTCAGGGGGAGCCTGAACCAAGCCCACAGAACCCCACAGCATCGCTCTTCTTCCCAAGGGTGGGGTAGAGGGGCATGAGCTCACTCCCATCACATCACACAGGAGGCCAGGCCTCAAGGCAATCAAATGAAGAGGAGACATGGGGACAGCAGGGTCAGCCCCCGGACATCCTTTAAACTCACAGCGAACTTCATACTTGCCAAAATGTTTCCCATCATCCAAGGTCAGTAGAAGCACTCCCAACCAAGCTTCTAACCAACCTGCCAGATGAGCCACGATGATCCCTTTCTTCTCTAAATAGCCCGGCTCTTGCCCACCACAGCTCAAATATCCCAGCTGATACATCGCCCCGGAGTGGGCCCACACATGCGCATGCGCAGTGCGGAGCAGGGCACATCCATTCCCAGGGGGCTGAATTTATCCCCGAACCTGTTTATATGCCAGGTGCGCTTGTTCTTGTAATTAATTACATACTGACATTAACTATTACATAAGCCGATGAAATGGGAGTGCAAAACCACGGAGGTACAAGCTTTGGAAAGTTCTCAGCAAAGGCAATTTTCTAGGAAACTGTGCTGTCAAGTAAGGAGGGTGCAAAATAGTGAGAGAGGGCTGCGGAAGTGGTAAATAACTAGACGGAGTCTGCATTCAGGTGGCTTCGAGTGTGCACGGAAGCCCTTGCTCCACACCGAAGAACATTAGAAATCATCGCAAGAAGGTCATAGGTTTCATTCCCATAAGAATGATTACATGGGATTTCAGTGGGGAGGGTCATGCCCAGAAGAACTGCCTTGGCCCTACCAAAAAAAAATAATAATAATAATAACAGGGGCACCTGGGTGGCTCAGTCGGTTAACTGTCTGCCTTCAGCTCAGGTCATGATCCCAGGGTCCTGGGAGCGAGCCCCACATTAGGGTCCCTGCCCAGCAGGGTAACTACTTCTCCCTCTCCCTCGGCCCCTCCCTCCTGCTTGTGCTGTCTCTCTCTCCCTCAAATAAATAAAATCTTCAATTAATAATAGTAATAATAGCTTTAAAAATTTATGAATACCCATTTATCAAATTTAAGATAAGGTAAAATGCTTACAACAGATAAATAGGTATTATTTCTAGTGATTTCACACTGTCCTTTTTGCCTATTGGAATTACTGCCAAGCTAATCACTTGAGACAGTTCTGCTATTTCTTTTGAGGTCAGCAGGGCTCTGATTGCTAACCTGTGGTACAGCAGGGCTCTGATTGCTAACCTGTGGTATAGGTGAGAATCCAGAGACCAAACAGCACAAAATGGCTTGTCCATTAGCTCAGGCAGATGCAGGTTCAGCTGGATCCAGCTCCTCTGCTGTGTGGGAGATAATTCTAAGATGGTTCCCAAGATTCCTGTCTCCCTGGTGTACTCACCCTGTCCAGCTCCTTCCTGTGATGAGGTTTCTAATCATGGTGCCATGAGTGAATGAAAATGTGAGTATCCTGGTGGGCCTGACCTAATCAGGTGATGGCAAGGGTTCTAGAGTCCTTTCCCCTGCTGGCTTTAATGAAGATGAAAGCCACCATGAGCTGTACAGCTTCAAGGCAGTGAATTCTGGCAACAACCTGAATGAGCTTGGAAAGGAACCTTAAGAATTAAATGAGGAGCAGCCCCAGCCAGCACCTTGATAGGATTTAATGAAACCTCAGCAAACCCCTGCCCAGATTCCTGACTCACAGAAACTATGAGATAGTTGATTTGTATTGTGTTAGGCTGATAAATCTGTGGTCCTTTGTTACACAGCAATAGGAAACGAACACAGCCCCAAGGACCCCAAAATACAGTAGTTCCACCAGCCTTCCTGCCTGATGGAACTTTCCAGCCTTGGAAGACAGCAAGCCGTCCTTGTGAGGACAGACTCATCCAAGGTGACTTCTTACTTCTGGAGTGATGTCTTGCTTTTATTCCAGGCAAATTAATTTCCCATATGCAATTCAGTTTAAGTAAATTATTAGGAAGAAAGTCTCCTGCCTCCTTCCCACTCCAAGGGAAGGGCACTTGCATTAGCTTCTGTTTTTGAATTAAACATCAATAAAGTGGCCCATAATTAGTGTTCCTTCGGATGGAGCTTTTGTAAATTTCATACTCTGTAAGATCGTCGTCCTCTGCCTGATAAATTTACTTTTTCCAAGGTGTCCCGGTTCCTCACACCCTCCTCTCAGACACCAACTCAGCCTCTAATTGCCAGTCCCAGCTCAGCCCCTGGGCCCTGCTTTTAAAAATGAAAGCACCTGAAAAGGAACCACTTGGAACCATTTATTAGCTGCTCTGGGTGTCTTCTTCCCCCTCCAGGGAGATGGGAGGTCTCAGCCATTCTCACCAAACTGCACAGCTAAGGCAGAGGAGAGCTTTTATTTACTTTGTGACTCCCAGTTCCCAGCATAAGGCCTGGCAAGTCCTAGATGCATGGAAGATAATTGCAGAAGGAAGGTGGGGAGGAGAGGAGGGAAGGGAGAAGCAAAAGGAAGGAGGGAAGAGGGGAGAGAGGAGGGGGACAGGGAGGAGAGTGATCAGCCAGGAGGAGGGCCAGGGAAGAGGGGAATAAAAGAGAGGCAGGGAGGAGGAGGTTAGAGAGGAGGGGAGTCAGGGATGAAGAAGGGCAGGGAGGAGGGGAGGCAGAAGACAGCTCTTCCATTCTCACCAAGTGTGGTGGCCCACGTGCAAAACACTCACGACCTGGGTCCCAGGTGCCCTAGGCACGCCCTGTCCCACCGAAAGCTCACTGCAGAACTTCCTGGCCTCTCTTTCAGGTTATTGACTCTCTCAACTGGAGGGCTCTCTCCTGGCTGGAGGAGCCATATTCCAGACCCAGCAGGTGCCAAAGAGATAGAGCTAAGAGCAACTCCCCAGGAATGAGCCATGAGAACCCATGGCTACGCCCTCCAGCTGTCCTGCCCACGAGCTACATGATCCTCAGTGTGTGATACAGTCTTCAGAAAGCCCCCGAAACAATGAGCCTACATTTCCCCAGGGGTACCCTCTCAGTACTGCCCCCTTCATGGTATATCCCCCCACTGCTTTGTTCTTAAAGATTTTTTTTTAAAAGCAATCTCTACACCCAACGTGGGGTTTGAACTCACAACCCCGAGATCAAGAGCAACATTATCTTCTAACGGCACCCACCAGACACCCCTTCTGCTTTCCCTTCTCATGCCCCATGGACTCTCTGTTCATCTCGGCATCACCTCCTAAATGAACTTGCCCTTGCCTTGCCCCAGTCTCCTGTTGGGGAGCCCAGAGTAAAGGTCCCCTCCCACCCATCTCCTGCTCGGGGCACATCACACCCCTTTTGTTCCTTTTGGGCTCAGACAAGGCTTCAGAATCCTTCTCTGCCCAAAGCTCTGGGCAGCCATGATTAATCATCTCATGGGGCCATGAGTCCTAAATCTGAAAATACTGTCCCTGGACCTCCTTTCGTGGGGTCAATGGCAACCACTGTCCCTCCCCAAAGCCACTACGTAAACGTAACAGACCACACTTTCTGATAAAAGGCGTCTCGCGTGGAAAGCCCACAAACAATGACAACTCATAGCTATGAAGCTTTTACTCAACACCAGGTACCACCCAACATACTTCACACAGAATTAATATATTTTATCCTTGTGATAACAGTATGAGATAGATATCTTTGTCATCATTTTTTACATCGGAAAACTGAGGCACAGAGAAGTGAAGTTACCTGTTGAGGGTCACACAGCTTGTCAGTGGTGGGGCATGGATTCCAAGTCCGGTTGTCACGAAACGGTCCCGCCTCTGCTAGTTAAGATCCAAAATGCCAGGGGTGCCTGGGTGGCTCAGTCGGTTGAGTCTGCCTTCGGCTCTGGTCATGATCCCAGGGTCCTGGGATCAAGCCCTGCATCAGGTTCCTGCTTGGCAGGAAGCCTATTTCTCCCTCTCCCTCTGCCGCTCCCCTTGCTTGTGCTCTACCCCCCATCAAATAAATAAAGACATCTTTAGGAAAATAAATAAATAAATAAATAAAGATCCAAAATGCCTTTTGTCAGAGGGATGGAGCATTTCAGCTCATCTTAAATTATCAGACCTCGCACCTGCCTCAGGCACAGCACAGCCCGGGAGGGCCTGGGTTAGGGACCACGCCCACCTCTCTGACTGACCAGCAGCATACAGGGTAACCCTCACACTGAGCCACTTTGTACCCAGCCAGGGCTGTCCCAGGAGTGCATCGCATCTGGGATGGCGCTCAGAGACCACAGGCACAGGGATGAGGGGATCTCCTAATGGGTCCAGAGTGCCTGGCTGGAAATGAGACATGTCTATGCACCGCTGCGCAGCCCGGAGGCCTTCTTTCAGAAGGGAGCCCACTTGGTCACTTGCAGATTCATCTGTAAGCAGGAGACAGAAAATGGTTTCTGCATCTCAGATCTCCCCACTGTCTCCCTCCAGCGCTGCTCCCAGGGAGCCCGTCGCTACCGGAGACAGGAGAGAGACGGAGAGCACCCAGGTAGGGCTCAGCAAGTCCTTGAACTAATTAAGTGCCTGTCATTAGCAGACCTCCAGGGAGGCAGGGGCTGGCATCAGGACCCTGGCTGGAGACCTGTGGCAACCGTGAACACCGTGACTTCTGGAGATAATCCCAAGCCAGGCAAACCCAATACGACATAAAAATATACTCATGGCTGCAGCTGTGGGGTACTTTCCACGTGCTAGGCCTGGTGTCAGGAGTCTTACAAGTGCTGGTGGGGTAGTGAGAGCCTGCTTGGGTTCGGGTCCCACCGGCAGTTAAGCTGGGACCTTGACTTAGTTGCTTCCTGGCTCTGAGCTTGACCTTGCCCGCCTCGAAAATGAAGTGACTGGTAGGTCCTATTCTGAAGGTTTCTTCCCGAAAGAGATGATGTATGTGAAGGAGTTGAGATGAAGGGACAGTATTCCTGCTGTCGTGGGAGGGGGTCTGGGAGGAGCTGCGACTTTATCCCTATTTTATGGAGATGGAAACTGAGGCACTTGAAGTAAGACCTTCTGCCCGAAGTCAGCACCCAGAGGTCCTGGGCTTGACCATTGGGCCGGCCTGCAGGCTGGGAAGATAGGCTTCCTTGCGGTCGCCTGGGGGATGAGGGAGGTGGCCGAGCAACTGAGGGCTCCCCAGTGCTGCGGGCAAGTGAAAGGGCAGTATGTTAGATTTGATCATTAGTAGCTGTGAGTCATTCCTGCTCAGTGATCCTCTAGTGGATGAGGGCAGTTCCGCCTCTGGGAGCTCAGTAACGTGTAGAATCACTCTGGTGATTTATTTTGTCCTAGATGCTTTGACACCCAGCTCCCTTGACACCCAGATAAAGCCTTTGTAAGAATTAGATAAGAGCTTCCAGACCTTTGGGAAGGACTCCTGGATGGATTTTAGCTCCCACTTGTCCCCTTGGCCAAGAGTCTTCTGGCAGTGTGCAGCCTGCACAACTGCACATGGCAGCCTTGAGATGTCTGACATTCTACCCTCAGCCCCTTCTTCCTTGGGATGTGCATGGCGGGCCCCTGGAGTGCTTATAAGAAAGAGGTCATCCTTGGATTGGGGTTGGGCACAGACAGATCTTACCCTGAATCCTGAGAGCTTCACTCAAAGGAGGCTCAGCAGAAGCGGCCAATGGAGGCCAAGGGAGGGCCCTTCTGCTCTCTATAAGCCTGAGCACATCTGTGTCCCAACTCTGAGGACTCAAGGAGGAGCCCCTCCTCAAGGGTTTGAGTGGGTCTGGGTTGGCGATGGAGTCCGTGCCTCACCACTGCTGTTCTGTACCACACAGGAGGACCCATGGAAACACTTCCCAAGCCCCTTCGAAATCAGAGCCATCAGGGTCAGAGCATGAGCCATCCAAAGAGAAAGAGGACACAGGAAATCGAGTCTTGGAACCTGCCATCCCACTACCACGGGCTGCTCTCACAGGCTGACAACTTCCTCTGGCTCTCACTGCAGGCACACAGTCCTGAGGACAGAAGACAAAGCTGAGGGTCATAGTGGGGAAACGGCTGGACAAAACTTGCAGGATCCAGAATACTTGCAGCCTCTAGGGTCCACGGAGTTGGCCCCAAGGGCCAGAAGCCAGGGGCTGTAGCTTTCTATTCCAGTGCGTTGACAACCCTTCCCAAAACCATTCAGCAGGACTGGGGGCAGAAGGACAGGTACTTTGTTATGGCAAAAGGGATTTTACATCAATGCCGAGTAGCCAAAGGGGTGGACTGTGATGGTCACTGAGTTACTGTCTCAGCCATAACGCTGCCCTCAGCCTCGAGACACAAGGACTGCAGCCCCACCAGCCACCTTCCTGCTCCACGTTAGGCTCTGCAGATCTGGTGGCCCGAGGGAGACTGCGAGGCTGGACGGTGGGGAGGGACCTGGCTGCCCCTTCCTGTTGCCATCCTGTGCCTCCTGTCGAAGTCCTATTGCCGCTCGCTAGTGCCTCCTGAGGGCATCTCCCCAGCCGTGTCTCTTCACCATGCCAGCAGGCTTTCCTGTCCCAGGGGAGCAGCTGAGCCCAGTTGGCAATTTTTAAATTTTCTTCTTCTTCTTCTTTTTTTAAAGGTATTTATTTATTTATTTATGTGAATGGGGGATGGGGAGCAGTGGGAGAAGGGCAAGCCAACTCCATGCTGAGTGCAGAGCCTAATGCAACACTCCATCCCAGGACCCTGATGGATTCCTTGCCAAGGGGCTCTGCATCTAAGCTTCTACATTTTCATAATTCCACCCTCCTCTCTGCTTTCCTAGCTCAAGGGTCGGTAGTCACTTCTTGAAGTTGCCAATGTTATGAAAACTTTTAGTGTTCTTTTTACCTTTTTAGTTCTAATCCCTGGCTAAGAATTCTTTATTCGAAATCCTTTCTGTTCGAGTACCAGGTTTCTGTCTCCTAATGACCCTGAGTGCGACACACCCTAAGGTCTCCCTCTTGGTATGCCCAAATCCTCCCCCACTCATCTGAGCCCAACCTCAGTGCCACTTCCTCCAGGAAGACCTCCAGGTTTTCTCCAGTCAGGAGGCATCAGTCCCTGCTCTGAGCTTTCTGACACTTCCCTTGTCTTAGGGCACCAACCTCTTCCTACTATGCATCCTAGCAGCTGGTGCATGGGTCTAACCTAGACTATTCTCCTGGGCTCCCCAAGTCTGAGATTCTTTGTCTTACCGTTTCTTGGTAACTTCCAGGGCCTAACACAGTGCTGGGCTCAGAATGGGTGCTCAGTTTATATTTGTTCAATTAATGCAAAATAACTTCTAAATTCTGTCCAACTTTGTGCCAAGAAAACAGAGTTTAAGAAAATGAAAATGGTCCTCAAAACATGAAATTCCTTTGTCCCCAGCCATTGGGACACCCTTGTTCCCTGTTTCCTCTTCTACCCCATCACCTGCTGGGTGGAGCAGAAGGTGATTCTGCACCCACATAGCCATGCAGAAGCAGACTTGCATGCACATCATCAAATGTGAGCACACAACCAAAAAAACCCTAATTTATATTTTATTTACATTTTCTCTTCTTTCCACTCTTACTTTTTAAGGAGGATCTTGAGGAAAAGTCTTTGTTTTGCTGATGGGAGAGGTGCGAACCAGGCCAAGGAAATCTAAAAGAGGGATAATCTCTGCTTCTGAGCTTCAGGCGTTGTCTAGGGAAAGTGGGGTGCAATAAGGAAAACATTGAGGGGGGCCTGCTGATAGGAGGGGGAGCAAAGAGAGGAGGGGAAGACGAGGCAGCCCCCCCCCACCCAGGCACTTTGGAAGAAGACAGAGATGTTTATAGTGGCTTTCCAAGAAATCTGGAGTGCCATAAGGGATGTCAAGCCTCTTGATCGCTCCAGGAAACCTTCAGTAAAACGGACAGTCGTCCTCAGTGCTTTGGAGGTGCATGACACTATGTTCTGTTTTATGGAAACAATGACACTTAGGACTTACTTTCAGATGAGCACTGAGAGGAGAACATGGCTGGCCCCAACACGTAGTTGGTCCAGCTACCATGTCACATATGCGAGCACAAACATGCACACTTAGGTCTATGTGCCCCTCTGTACATTGTAGACACATGTAAGCGCACATAGTCACAGTCACGGCCATGTGCATGTGCACTGGTCCTGGCAAACAGCCGTGCAAGGCCATGCCATGTAAGTACTCACAGGGTGTGTGACACCTCGCCACACGTGCTGTCACACACCTGTGCAGTGCATAACTATTCGCGAGGACACACACCTGTACTGTGCATGTACACCTTTCACCTTTAAAACTTCCCAGAGCACAGACGAACAAACACACGCACCAGGCACATACACAAATGCACCATGCACGCACACGTGTACATAACCACACGTGTTCACGTGTGCACCTTTGTGCGATCACGCCTGCCACACACACTGCACTGCACGTGCACAGAGTGCACCGTGTGTGCATTCACAAATACCACATGCACCTATGCACACACACACACATCCCCTGCATATGCCCACACGCACGTTTGTATACGTTATACATGCAGCATCGCTGCAAGCATGTGCGTCTGCACACACATGCACCACATGTAAGTACAAGCACACCGCAATTCACGCTCACATGCATGTGTAACCTCACACATGCCCACACCCACGCCACGCACGCATGGACGAATGCACCCCCCCAGGCGCACACACGTGCAGAGTAACTGGGCGTATGAGTGTTCGCACAATCCCACGCCGCATATCACATCACACGTGCACACACGCACACAGACCATGGGACAGGCATGCGAGCGTACTGATGCCTTCTCACAAATGGCACACACAGGGACGCGCAACCACACACGCCCACAGCTCACGTGCAGGGGCACGCACACATGCGTGGTGCACATCCTCCCCCATGCACGCTTAGCCCCCCGGAGCATGCGTGCATGCGGGCGGGCGCACACACACAGGCCAGCCCTGCCGAGCGGGCTGTAATTGCTCCCAGCCCCGGAGTCCCGCAAATCGCTCTTGCCGGGCGTCGGGCTGCCGCCCCTGATTAATCGCCTCTCCCCCCTGGCCACCCCTCACGCCCCCCGCGCCCAAGCCCCCCTGCCCCCTCCGCACTGCGGTCTCCGTCCCGGCCCTGGCCCAGGCTCGTAATCAAAAGGCAGATTTCCGCGCCGGGCACCTGTTTGCGGGGCTGCGCCTCCTCCCGCTGCCGTGTTTTATCTCCGCGCGGCGGTGAATAATTCATGGCCCCGGGTCTGCTTTGCAGTCAAACGCGCTGCGTTCTGTCCGGCGCCGCCGCCGCCGCCGCCGCCCGCCGGCCGCTGTGATTTATTATTTACTAACGCGCGGCCGCGCCGTGTAAGGTGAGCATTGTGGCTGCTCGCAGAACTGTTACAATCTGGCCTCGTTAGTGGCCTTTCTTGCTGCCTCTCCAAACAGCGGCCCCGCTTATTGATTTTCCCGCGGAACCTCTGCCATGAAATCCCACCGCTGCTGCTCTCAAAGCTGTTGCTATAAAGGCGGACTTGGCCCTTCTTCTCGAGAACAAGAACTCGTGTTTGGATGCGCTTTCTTCTTTCATCCATTGTGTCTTCTCCTCCGCCGCGGCGTCCCCCATTAGCGCGTCCCCCCTCCGCCCCCTCCCTTCCCCGCGACGCCTGGTGAGGCACGGCAGAGGCGGGCTTTTCTTAAGCCGGCGATGGGCCCAGGGGGGGTGGGAAGGCGGAGGGGCTTTTCAAGGTGGCAGCCGAGAGAGAGACACGGAGCCGGCCTGGGAGAAGAAGTTTGCCTGCCTTGGAAGTTTTCAAACGCGGAGAGGAGGCTGAGCCGGGGAGAGGATGGGCTGGCTGGCGGCTGGCCACTTCCTCTCCCTGGGGCCGTGCAGGCGCAGTCTCTGGGGGCTTCTTCAGAAGAGAAGCCCCGGGAAGGGAGGAAGGCCTGGGGGTGGGTGTGGTGTTCCTACCGGGTGCCAGGCGCTTGCTGGGATTTTCGAATTTATATAATTCTCAGGACAGTCGCAGGGAGGAGGTGTGAGAGCTGAGGTGTGAGAGCTAAGGTGTGGACAAGGGCATGTCCCAGGGCTAGCAAGAGGGGGTTCTGGGATTTGATCCTGAGGCCCACGCCACCACAGATGGCCTGCCTTCTCAGCCACCCTACACCAGGGCGAGGTGATGACAGGGCCAAACTTTGGTGTGGACAAGGAGTGACCCTGGGAGCTTTCCAGGTCATCCCCTCCACTTCTCATAGCCCAAGGGAACCACCCCAGACACAACCCTCCTTCCTTGGACCCTCATCAGGCCCCCAATCCACCCTGACAGACACCTCTTTGAATGGGGGGGGGGCGCGCGCAGCAGGTCTCGGAATGCTATGGTTCCCTGAGGGGGAAAACCCGGCCTGATAGGTTTGGCTGAATCTCTAGGAGGTCAGAGCAGATCTGGAAGTCTCTTAAATAGCATTGCACATTTTGGTGAAGCAGGGGCTCTGGGCACAACACCCAGACATGGCAGGGGATCCTGGAGATTTGAGCCCCCCTGGGAGTACAGAGCCAATCTCACCCACTCACTGGGCTCCGCGGCCCATTCACCATGAGAGGGCAAAGGTGCCTGAACTTTTCCTTCCTTCCCCTCGTTCTGTTCTCTGCTGCAGGTGTCAAAGAAGGGTCTCCAGAACTCTCTGATGAAATTGACCTGGGGGTAAGGACAGGGGATGAATGAATGGTGGTGGTGCTTCTCCTGAGCAGGATGAATTTCCAGGTCTCTTTGTGCAGCCCTGGAACCACTGGAAAAGGAGTTAATCCAAGCACAATACGTACACATGTTCCTCTCTTGCCCACAAAGCATTTTCCTGGGAGGCTCATTTTCATTGTTTGGTTTTGTTTCGTGTATTTGTGAGCAATCATGTCTGGAGCACACAGGCAAGGTTCGAAGTACCTGGGGACAAGGTGATCATGAAGAGAAACAAAATCTTCATCCTCGTGAATCTTATACATTGAATGGGAAAACAGATCATTGTTTTAAATGGGACAAAGGTGTTGTTATTAGCTACTGCCTTAGTCTCTTCAGGATGCTCCAACAAAATATTGCAGATTGGGGGTCTTATAAACAGTAGAAATTTATTTCTTACAGTTTGGGAAGCCGAAAGCCCAAGATCATGGTGCCAGCCCAGCTGGGTCCCGGTAAGGACCTTCTTCCACGTTTGCCAATTTCTTGCTATGTCGTCCTGTGGTGGAAGGTGGGTGAGCTCCCTGGGGCATCTCTTATAAGGGCACTAATCCCACTCATGGAGGCTCCACCCTCATACCCTAATCCCTTCCCCAAATCCCATTTCTCTATACCTAAAACCTGGGGTGCTAAATTTTCAACATAGGAATTTGGGGAGGACACAAACATTCAGCATAGCTACTACGATGTTTCACCAGCTGCTGGATTTGTTCTCTGCCCTTCTCTGCCTTGCTCCATGCCCAGGCAGGCTGAATCCCATGTACTGTAGCTCTCAGCTCACCGGTGCTCTGATTTCTGGTGGTTTGAGCCAGTGGAGACACTGGCTAGAGTTGGAGGGCAGGTGGTGAAGGGAGAGGTCAGGGTATTTCTCCCCCGTTTCCTCCCTGCTTTGGCACTGTGGTTCTGGTTCTTACTAAGAAAACCCTCCACCACGATGCCAGTTCCTTCTGGTCTCAGTGCTGCCCCTCCTTTCCCTGCCTCCTTCAGACCTAGGAACACTAACAGCTTTACTGTTGTCAAACCTTGGTGTCTCGGCATCCCTAGACCCTGCCCACACCATTGTAAATAGTACCCTCTTAAATTCTCTTTAAATCCCAGACAAGTGTGCCTTTTGTTCCCTCCAAAGACCTTGCCTGTTAACACAGGAATATCTAATATGAATAGGATATCACAGAAATTAAGCCAGAATTGAGGAGAGGGTGATAGCTGTGTGATTTTGGAGAGGGTGGTCAGGGATAACTTCTCCAAGGAAATGACATTGAGCAAAGAAATGAAAGTGAGGGGGCTACCACGTCAGTATCTGGGTAAGAACAGCCATGGCAAGGGCACAGCCTGTGCAAAGGCCCTGAAGCATGTTATATTGGTATAGTTAAGACACATCAAGAAGACTAGTATGGCTGAGCAAGTGGAGAGAGGCGAGGTGGGTAGGAGATTGGGGATGGCCAGATCCTTGGATGTGAGTGAAGTTCTGCAGACAGTGATGGGATTAATGATCCCTTTATGTAGGATCAGAAAACTGAGACTTGGAGAAGGCCAGAAGCAGGCCTGAGGCCACATAGAGATTAATACTGTAAATTGATACATGTAGACCCTCACCACCATGCTTACTGTTCTGTGATGTCCTGGGAGCTGGCACGCCAAGGGGGAGCCTCGGGGGAAGGTGTCAGCCTGCAGCAGAGTCCACCAAATGGCCATACAACTGGTCCTGGCCACTGGGTTGGGCTTCTAGTTTCTTTCATGACTTGGCTGCTTGGCACTGCAGTCTGTTTCTTACTTGGCCTTTGTGGTAGGCTGAATAATACCTACTTCCCCAAATGTGCAAATGTAGTCCAGGATCCCCATGAATATGTTACTTTACACTGCAAAAAGGACTTCATAGATGTGATCAAATGAAGGACCCTGAAGTGGCTAGTAGCCTAGATTACCCAGGCAAGCCCACTGATATAATCACTGATATAGATTTGTCTTTTATAAAGGGAGGTAGAGGGGAAGGGAGTATCAGGAGAGGAAGAAAGATAATGTATCAGTGGAAGCAAAAGAGAAAAGGCAAAGTGACAGGAAGAAGCAATCATGAGCCACAGAAAGCAGGTGACTTCCAGAAGCTACACAAGGCAAGGAAATGATGCTCTCCTAGAGCTTCCAGAAGGAACCAGCCCCGTGACATCTTGGCTTTAGCCCAGTGAAACTGATTTTGGATTTCTGGCCTCCAGAGCTGGAAAAGAATATGTTTGTGTGTTTAGGCCGCTGAGTTTGTGATACCTTGTCACAACAAAAATAATAATTCAAAGTAATACACAATTCAAAGTAATACACAAAGTAATACAAAGTATTACATATACACATACACATACAAAGTATTGCTGTCCCAACAGCAATAGTAATTCAAAGTATTACACAAAGTAATACAGACCCAAGTCTGATCATACCACTCTTCTGCTCAAAATCCTTCCATGATTCCCCATTGCAGTGTCAAAGCCAGGGGCATCCACAAGCCACAGTGTGCTGTATTTCCAAAATCCACTCTGTCCCCAGCCACCTTGTTTCTTGTCCTCCTGCTGCTGCCAGCCTTATTCACTATGCTCCAGCCACACTGGCCTCCTTGCTATTCCTTAATCACCTCAGGGCCTTTGCACTGGCTGTTTGGTCTCTGGTCAGATGCCGCCTTCCTTGATGCCTACTTTGTCTGCCCTCCTCCCCACTTCACCCCGCTCATTCCTGACGCCCTGGCATGGGGGGCAGTCAGGCAGGCAGAGGCCCTGCCCTGCCTTGTATTTATCCCCCCGCATGTACTGATCAGTCCCTGTGCTGGATGCTGGACTGACTTGGTAGCTCCTCTGGGCCTTCTCCGCCTTCATACCATTAATATTTTGTACCAGATCAATTCTTCCTTGTGTGGAGTCTCCTATACTTTGTGGGATGTTCAACAGCATCCATGGCCTCTGTTCACTAAATGCCTACAGCACTTCCCTTACCCCGCCCCCAAGTTATAACAGCCAGCCATGTCCCCAGGCATCACCATATGTCACCTGGGGGAAAATTGCCTTGGTTGAGAACCACTGGGCTTGACACTCAGGTGCCTTGCATTCAACCACAAACCCAGTGAAGGAAATGGTCGATGACAGTCCACTGTGGTGATTACAATGGAGAAATGTAGAACTTTGCCTAAGGCTGGTCCAGGCTCTGCTCACACACTTCAGGGATGGAAATCTCATTATCTACTGAGGCTTTGTCTTCCTTGAATTCATCACTGTTTGAATCCAAAACCTGCCTCCTGTGGCTCCCATCATTAGATCTGTTGATGTCTCCAAAAGACGATGGCTGCTCCCTTTTATATGCAAAGAAACACCTGAGTCTTGGCCAATTGGGGCAGGGCCCTGGGGAGTTTGTCAGGCCACCAGGGTCTCCATGACCACCTCTGTGCCTGCATGACCTTGGAGATCCTGCATGACCTTGGAGGTCTAAAAGAGATTTCTAATCATCTAACCTCGGGCCCGCACCACAAATAAGCAATTGGGGGCTAAAAAGAAAAGAGACTTGCTTGAGGTCCCACAGAACATCGACAACACAGAGAAGACTAGAATCGTGTGTTCAGTCTCTGATCATGCTTCTTACCTTCTCTATTTACCTCAATTACCATGTTTTCCTTCACTCCCAGAACATGCCAGGGACATGCAATGTGTGTGCAGAGGGCCAGGGGCTGTGTGTCAAAGCAAGAGTCCCTGCCCATTCCTCTGCCACACTAGGGACACATGTTGGACCATGTAGCCCAGTTCCCTCAGTAACTTCCCTCCTCCAGACACTGCTGACTTTCATGTTATTTGAGTATGAACCACTTAAAGTAAAAGAATAAACCATTAGACAAGAAAGCAAACCTTTTTAAAAAGCAAATATTAACTCTACTGATAATAAAAGATATAACAGAAAGGACATCAGTCCTGGTATACCAGATGACTCAGCTAGAATAGTATTTCCAAAGTCATAATTATGTGAATATTTAATGCTATTTCAACCAAATCTCTATTGGGATGATGTGGGAAGGGACAGGGGTATGGGGCTGGAAGGGTGGAGGATCTTCTGTAAGAAATCTAAGGCTTCAGCTTTTGTAACCATAAAGTCAGCACAGATATCTAAAAACGAACAAGTGAAAAAATAGCTAAAGACGTCCATTCCCAGCCAAAATGGAGTAACAGGGACTAGCTTTATGCTCCATGAAACAATGATAAAACTGGACAAAATATATGAAGCAATGGTTTTTTAAATCATTAAACGTGAGGCAGTGAAGGGCACAATCCCTGAGAGATGGGGAACAAATGAGGTAAGCCCATATGACCCAGCTTACAGAGGATTTCCAGACCATAGCACAGGGAGAGGAAACCCAGGAGGGAAACAGTGTTTTCCTGAGCTGAGGAGGTGGAGGGACGAATTCCAGAAAGAATCAAAGTGCACAGGGAAAATCATGGAAGAGGAGGGAGTTTGCACACAGATCTGCAGAAGGTACCCTGAAGCTGTCATAGGATACTGATCAGCAGGTACATGTAAGGAAGCTCCCCAAGGTGGGAAAAGTACCACCCAGAAGAATTAAGGAGATTAGTATTTGCAGCTCACGTAGGGCCCACAATGATACCTTTTCCCACCAGCCAGAGTAGAAATTCCTCCTAATTCTTAGAGCATTGAGTAGAATACTCAGAAGGGTCTTGCCTCGATAGCAAAGAATAATTAGCCCTAGACTAAACATGCTTGGGTCCTGACAGAGACAAAGAAGTTCATTTCATAATGATAACAGAGTCCATTTATCAAGAGGGTATAGTAATCCTAAACATTTATGCACTTAATAACAGAGCTTCCAAATACATGAAGGGAAACCTGATAGCACTGTAAAGAGAAATAGATAAATCCACAATTATAGTTGGAAATTTCAATGCCCCTCTCTCAAGTATTGATAGAGGAAGTAGACAGAAAATCAGTAAGGCCCATAAGATTTGTACACTGGCATCAATCAACTTGACCTGATTGGCATTTATAGAACATTCCATCCAACAACAGCAGTATACACATCCTTCACAAATGCACACAGAACATTCACCAAAATAGACCCTATTCCGGGCCATAAAACTAGTCTTAAGAAATTTAAAAAGATTCAAAAATATGTTCTTTGACCACGTGGAATTATATTAGAACTCAATTACAGAAAAAATATCTGGAAAACCTCTAAATATTTGACAACTGAATGACACACTTTGAAATAAACCATGGACCGAAGAAGAAATGAAAGGAAAATTAGATTGTTTGAAATTATTGTGAATGAAAAGACAAAACAGAAAGGTATGAGACAGCATAGAGAGAAATTTACAGCCCTTAATATGTATATTACAAAAGAGTAAGGGGCTCACATCAATGACATTAGCTTCGATCTTAAGGAACTGAAAAAAATTGAAAGAACAAATTAAACCCAAAGTAAGCACAAAAAACTGAACAAAAAGATCAAAGTGGAAATCAATAAAACAGTAAACAGAAAAACAATATAGAAAACCATTAACACCAAAAGCTGAAAATTTGAGATCAATAAAATTCATAAAACTTTAGCCAGGCTTATCAGAAATAAAGAAAGAAGATACAAATTATCTTTATTAACATTGAGAGAGGTGAAATTACTACAGATTCTACAGATAATCATAGGCTAGTAAGAGATTATGATTATGAATAACTTTATACCAATAATTCAATAATTTTCATAAAATAGACAAACTTCTTATAAAACACAAAGTAACCAAAGTTCACTCAAAACAAATGGATATTCTGAATAATCATATTTATTTTAAAAATTGAACTCTTGTTTAAAAAAAAGTCCTTCTCATAATGAAAACTTCAGACCAAAAATTCGTTCACTGATGAACTCTACTAAATACTAAATAAGGAAATAATGCCAATTCTACAAAAACTCTTTCATGAAATTTAAAAGGAGGGAATATTTCCCAATTGTCATACACCAGCATTAGCCTGATACCAAAACCAGAGAGAATATTATTTGAAGAGAAAACTGAAGATGAATATCCCTCATGAACATAAAGACAAAAATTAATAACAACATTCTAGCAATGTATAAAAAGAATACTATAACATGACCAAAGTGGGATTTAATCCCAGAAATGAAAGGTTGGGTTAATATTTGAGGATAAATCAATGTAATTCAGCATACTAACAGATTTTTAAAAATATGAACATTTCAATAGATGCATGCCAAACAGTCAGCAAAATCCAACATCAATTCCTGATTTTAAAAAAATTGCAGCAAACTATGGGTAGAAGTAAATTTCCTCAACTTGGCCAGAGTATGTATAGAAAGCCACAGCTGACATCATACTTAATAGTGAAGTGCTGATCGCTTTCCCCTACAGTCAAGAACAAAGCAAGGATGTCTACTCTCTCATTGCTATTTAATATTATTCTAGAGGGTCTAGCCAGTGTGATAAGGCAAGAAAAAAGATTAAAAACCATCTATATTGAAAATGAAGAAATGCAACATTCACTATTCACAGGTGACATATGTATGTAGAAAATCCAATGACATCTACAAAAAAGCTAATAAAATTACTAAGTGAATGTAACAAAGTTCTAGCATTCAACATCAATACACCAAAATCAATTGTATCTCTATATACTTCACAGAATAATTGAAAATTAGAATAAAATCTACTATGTGCTAGAAAACATGAAATACTTAACGATAAATCACAACCATGTACAAGATCTGTGCACTGAAACTACAAAATATTGATAAAAATTATAAATAAAAATGAAATTGTTAGAGAGATGTTTGTTGGTTAAAAGAATTAATATTGTTAGGATATCAATTCTCCCCAAATTGATCTATCAATTCAATGCAATCCCAATAAGACAGCAAGTTGCTTTGTGGAAATTTACAAGCTGAATCTAAATTTATACAGAAATGCAAAGGACCTGAAGTAGCCAAAACACTTTTGAAAATGAAGATCAAAGTCAGAGAACTCACATTAAGTAATCAATACAGTAATCAATACAGCATGGTATTGGTGTTAAGATAGACAAATAGGTCAATCCAGCAGATCAAAGGCTATATAAACAGACCCACTCATATATGGCCAACTGATTTGCAACAAAAGCGCAAAGAGAGTTAATGAAGAAAGAAGAGTCTTTGCAAGAAATGATGGAGAGTAATTGGATATCTATATGCAAACAAATGAACCTTGATCCATACTTCTCATCATGTGTAACTATTAATCATAGGCTAAAATGGACTGAATACCAAATGTATTACCAAAATGTAATACCAAAAACTATAGAATTCAAGAAAAAAAAAAAGGAGAAAAATCTTTTGTGACTTTGGGTTAGATCAGAAATTCCTTAGAAAAGGCATCAAAAACATGCTCCCTAACAGATAAAAATCGATTAGCTGAACAGCATCAAAATGAAGGACTTCTGCTCTTTGAAAGGCACTATGAAAAGACAAGACATAGGTTATGAGAAAATATTTACAAGTCATATATCTGATACAGGACTTGTATCCAAAATACACTAGGAGTTCTCAAAACTTAGTAAGAAAGCGAATCACCCAGCCCAAAGAAGAGTCCAAGATTTGAACAGACACTTCACCAAGGAAGATACACAGATGTCAAGGAAAGCCATGAAAATATTCTGACCATTGTTATTTATTAGGCAAGTGCCAATTAAAACCAGGAGGAGATACCACTATGCTCCTCCTAGAATGGCTGGAAGTAAAAAGGGCACACCGAAGTTGGCAAGAGTGTGGGACAATCTAAAGTCTCGTACACTGCTGGTGGAAAAGTAAAATGGTACTTACTAGTAGGAGTTCGGTAGTTTCTTCAAAACGTGATACACACACCTCTCATATGATTGGATTATTCTACTTCGAGGATTCATCCGAGAGAAATGAAAGCCTATGTCCACACACAGACTTGTGCAGGAGTGTTCACAGTTGAAAACTGGAAACAATGTAAACGTCCTTCAAGTTATCAGATAAACAAATGGACGTATATCCATGTCCGGATGATAATACAGGGCTCATCGATAAAACCTGTTAGCTGGTTGTTAACCCGACCACATGGACAAAGCATCAAAATTGGGATACCAAATGAAAGAAGCCAAATAAAAAAGAGAACATACGGTATGACCAGATTTGTATAAACTTTTAGAAAATGCAAGCAAATTGGCCATGACCAAAAGATTGTGGGTCACCTGGGGATGGCAGGAAGCAGGGGGAGACCAGAGAGAGGGATTGCCAAGGAGCAGGAGGAAATTTGAGGAGGTGATGGATGTGCTCACTATCTTGACCATGGTCATGGTTTGATGGGTACAAGCACACCTCTGAATGTATCAAATTATATGCTTTAAATAGGCACAGTTTATGATACTTCGGTAACACTCTGCTAGAGCTGTTAAATCAAACAATAGTGGAATATTCCATAGAAGTGTAGTAAATAGTAGAAGAAGGAGTTCTAGGAGTTGAAAGTGGATGCTTTGGGGGAGTAGAAGTTGCAGGCAAGGAGGGCAGAGGTGGAAACAGAAGACCCTTATTCTTTATTAAACCTTGTAACATCAGAACCTTTGTTTATTAAAAATTATTCATTAATTTTTATTTTATCACTTATGTTTAATAATTAATCTGAAATTTAAAATCACATTCAGTGACTACTTTGATACTTTTGACACTTCCTTTTTTTTTAAATTTTATTTATTCAAGAGAAACAGAGCGTGAGATAGAGCATGAAGTGGGGGGAGGGGCAGAGGGAGAGGGAGAAGCAGATGCCTCACTGAGCAGGGAGCCTGACTCAGGGCTCCATCCCAGGACCCTGGGGTCATGACCTGAACCAAAGGCTGATGCTTAACTGACTGAGCCAACCAGGGGGCCCAATATTTCTTCTTAATTAAAAAAAAATTAAGTCCACACATATACACACACATACACACACACCCCTTCCCTTCGGAAAACTTCCCTTCTCTTAGGCGCCCCAAAAGATGTGAAGCTTCTGTTATTTCTCCTCTGGGCCGTTGGTAGCTGGGCTATGTTTGTTCACTCTGAGGGATGAATTCTACAGCCAGATTGCTATCCATCAGACTCTGATTGGGCAGCTGCACTAAGGGAGCAGAGGTTAGGACTGGAAGGGGAGCAGGAGCCAGGAAGGATGTTTCTGGGGCCCTGGAGGATCTGGTGTTAGAGGCTTACCAAGGCAAGTCAAGAACAACTCAGGAATAACGGGATCCCAGACAGCAGGTGGAGCAAAGTAGGCAGGATCCCAGGTAGCCAGTGGACAACAGGTGAAGAGATCCCAGGAGGCATGTTCAGCGGGGCCTGTGCACCCTGGCACTGGCTAATGGGAAAGCTTCCTCCCCTCTCTGGGGTTGTTTGCCCTGGTTTATTGGCCGATGCCAAGCCTCAGTGCCAAGGCACTTAGCAGAGGGGTGGTAAATCACAAGAAGGAAACAAATCAGCTCTGGGCCCCCAACTGCCTGCTTATAAATCCCAGCTCTGTTCCTCCCTGGCTGTGTGATGGACTTGACCTCTCTTCCCCCTCTGTAAAATGGGCCCAGTGCCAGTGCATGACTCACAGGGGTGTTTGTAAGGATATGAGCCAACACATGTCAGCTGCTGTCTGGTCAGAGTCAGGACCCAGTGACTGGTGCTGTCCCTGTTACCATGTCCGAGCTGCCCACAGGGCCGGGAGCCTGGGTTCGAAACCCAGCTCAGCCACTTGATACCTCACAAGCTTGGGCAAGCTGCTTTCCCACTTGGGGCCCCCAGTTTCTTACCCACAAAACAAAGGTCATAACAGCTACCCTACAAGGTTGTCAGGAAGGTAGAAGGAGCTCCACGCTTTGAGCAGGGTCTGGCCCAGACTGAGGCCTCAGCAAATGGGGACCACGATGATTCTTCCATCATTAACCTCTCAGCTGGGGTTAGGCCCCTCGTGTCCTCCCCACTCTCTACCCTGGCTCTGCAGCCGCTCTTTTTTTACACACCCAGACTTACTTCAGTTGTTGGAATGTATAAAGATCTCTGAATTCAGGTCTCAAGAAGTAAAGTGCGGCGGAAAGACCTTGGACTTCAGATTTTAATAGACTGTGTGACCTTTGGCAAGTTACTCAACCTCTCTGGGCCTCACTTTCTTCCTCTATCCAGAGGCATGATTATGTCATCACAGGGCCGTTGTGAGAATTAAGGAAGATAAAGTGTGTAAAATGTCTAGCGCACAGTAGGCACTCTATAAACAACACCACTCCCCAACCCCTCTCCATCCTTCTCTCTATTCACTGAGTGAATACAATGATGCCTAAGACAGAGGCCACCCAGATTTCTCCCCCAGGCAGGCCTGCCGGAGTGGCGGACATATCCATTATAGATGCCTCCCATCCCGATAAATATTTCAATGCAAATAAATAAAGGATGCCATGGGTCTCTCAGCAAGTGACTCTTCACGGCTCAGTGCACACAGTGTCTCTCCCTGATTCCTGCTCAAAGTCAAGATATCTCCAGGGATCCTTCACCGCCGGCTCTAGCTGGACACAATGTGTGCCAACGTGGGGCTGGAAAGAGACAACTAACTCCCGCCTTGCAAAAGGGAGGTGAATTCTTACTTTGGGGTGGCCTGAGGGACACTGGGGAATCCAAGCTTCTGTATCACTGGGGCCTACACTCGAGGGACATCCACCAACTCGTCCCATCAACTAAACCCAGAGGAGTGACAGGGACGGTGCTCCCACAGGTCCAGCCTTGCCCCTGCCATGAAAAGTGGCAACCAAAGGTATCTTCAAAGGAGTTAATTAGATGGTAAATGAAGGGTCACCTTCCAGGCTAATGGGTCACGCTATCCCACCTTTCCCCCCAAGGATGAAGGCAAGAGGCACACATTTGACTCGTTCATTCATTCATTCATTCATTCATTTATTCACATATTCAATAACAGGTTATGAGTCCCCGCCACGTGCCTAGGGCTTAAAACACAGTGTTGGGAAAGTGGACAAGTCCCCTCCTTGTGGGGAGCAGGGTTCTAAGATGGCCCACAAGATTCCTGCCTCCCCTCCACTCCCCACAGTGTAGATGTCCTGTGAGCACTGGCAGACCTCAGGAATCCAAAGGGATTTCACCCTGTGATTAGGTCATGCTAGCTAGCAAAGGTGAGGGGCTTTTTTTTTTTTTTTCAGGTGTAATTGAGGTCTCAAATAGGTAGATTTGAATTCATGTTGAGTTCATCAAAAGGGATTTTTGTTCTGAGTGGGCCTGACTCCATCAGGTGAAGGTCTTTAAAGAAGACAGGGTCCATCTTGAAGAAAGAAGAGCTTTTCCTCTGGCTTTGAACAAGTAAGCTCTCATAGGGAAGAGGGTGTGTAAAAAGGCCACATGGCAAGGAATGGTTCTAGAAGCTCTAGAAGTTCTAGAAGCTACGAGCATCCCCTATCTCCCCCAACCCCCCCCAGCCAACAGGCAGCAAGAGAGCAAGGACCTCAGGCCCACGGCTGCAAGAAACTGAGTCCTGTGGTGCCTGCCCGGCACCTTGAATGCAGTCTCGTGAGGCTGGGATGGCACAGGGATGAGCCAGGAGGCTATGGCTCTGCTAGTGGAGACCTGGCCAAGGGGCAGGAGTCAGGCAGGAGTCAAGGAGAATCCAGAACAGGGGAGGAGGAGAAGGGGGAGGAGGAAGCAAATTCTAGGTGAATGGAACAGCATGCCAAAAGGCCCGGTGCTAAGTGGCTGAGCCACAGCGGGAGGTGAGGAGGGACTTTGAAGGTCCCACCCTGGCACTGAGACTTGATTCTGGGGACAATGACATGCCGAGAGCAACTTTCAGGAGACTGTACTGGCCTGTGGGTGGACAGCAGATTGAAGTGGACCATGCTGGAGGCTGTGAGACCGGTTGTGGGGCTGCTGCGGACCACACAGAGAGAGGAGAAGGTGAGGGCTAGGAACGTGGCAGGCGACATGTTTGAAAAACATTAAGCAGGGGAAGCACATAGCACCAGATGAAAACATGGGTGGCTGTCAAGAGGGAGAGGATACCAGAGAAAGGTTCAATTTTCTGGGTAGATAATGGTGTCATTTGCTGAGATGGGGAGGCTGAGGAAGGGGCAGATACGGGGAAGAGGAGGCAAAATGAATAATAATAGAAAAATCCACAAAACAATGGTGTAAGCCTGGTGTGAGTCAGGACTGTTCAGAGGTGTTTTGCCTACATGAACCCTTTTAATCCTCCCTACAACCCAATGGGATAAGTACTGTCTTTATTCCCATTTTAAAGATGGACAAACTGAGGCACAAAGGGGGACAGTAGCTACTCCAAGGCTGCCCAGCCAGCAAGTGTCAAGGGTAGGATTTGAATACAGCCACTCTGGTTGCCCAGCAGGTTCAAGGGCAGAACTGTGAGGACCCCCAGCTGCTGGGTTTCTGGCCTGTGAGGGTGGGATTTCTACTCAGATCATCCCTGAAGCCTGCCTGGGAGCTGAACGGGCAGTGAGATCGACTCCATGACCTGTGGCGACTCTTCCAGCTTCACGGGTCAGGTCTGATTAGAAGTCCTATGGGAGACGAACCCCACCTGATGTGTCCCCAGAGAGACAAAACAAAACAAGGGAAATAAAAGGCCCTCAAACTGAGGAGGGGTATCTTGTAGAGTGGGTGATAATGGCGTGGCATAAGGGGACCCCCAAGGAAGAACAGAAAGTCCCTCTCCTACCCAGACTCTCACACAGACAAACATGGATAGACAGCACCAAGATGACAGGAAAGGAACAGGCCAGAAGGAGCGGGAAATCCACAAGGGGACATCAGAGAAGGGGTCCTAAAGGAAGTGGCATCTCAGCTGTATCTCGTCAACAGAGAGGATTTCAATAGGCAGAGGAGAGACATCATTCCCAGCTAGAGGTTCAGCATGGACAAAGGCCCTGAGGTAGGACCTTGATTGTGTCTACCTCCCTCACTAGGCTAAGTGTACATCTCAGACACAGGCACCATGTTTCTTTTTTATCCACTCTACTCAGTGTTTATTTAATGGACATTGCAAAGGGGGAAAGAGAAGTCAAGATTTCCCTGCCTGGGCTCTTGGAAGTCCCAGTCCATGGGTCCTAGACATGTGTGGGGTGGACCCAGGGCCTGGGCAGGCAGGAGGAAGGACGGTGTTTATGTCCTCAGGGCCCTTCGATTATAAGGGAGAGAAGCCTGAGTTTTTGGGCTGTGGCTCTTGTTCCATCTCTCAGACCCACTTTGCTCTGTCCTGGCCTCGCCTTCTGAGGGGCTCTCCCCATGGGTGACAAGATGGCTCTTGTGCTGCTTCCTGGAGAGTTTCAGAGCCCAGTGGACAAAGATGGCATTTCCCCCCTGGTTCCCATTTGGGGTCATATTGACCAGGCTTGAGACCTGCATTCATCCAAATAAGAACCACAAGGCTATGGGAGAGGGGAGGGTTTTTCTGCAGAAGGAAATTATACTGGAGTTAACCACAGAAGGGCGGATGGGTCCAGAGCCCCAACAAGAATGGTTGTCCACACAGTGGCTCATTGCTAAACTCTCCCGGCAACCAAAGGAGGCTTGCTAAGTATGTCCCAAGTGCAGTGACTGGCAGCCTTAGTCCCCCTCTGCCCCCCAGAACCCTCCATGTTGACTCTTTTTGCCTCTATGTACTGGAGTCCCTGGAAGTCCCTGAGTGGCCTCTCCCTACCCTCCTTGCTATGCTACCTGAAATTCAAACCTTTTCACAAGCATGATAGTGGCTCATCCCTGGTGTAAACACATCTAGTACTTACAACAATCTCAGGCTCACAGCAGCCCTGTGAGATAGGTCCCAGTGTTTTACAGATGAGGAAACTGAGGCACAGAGAGGCCAAGTAACTTTTCCAAGTTTCCACAGCCAGCCAGGGGCAGAGCTGGGATTCAAACCTTGATGGTCTGGTCCAGATTCATGCTCTTAACCAGCACGCCACAGCCCCTGTCATTGTTGCTAATAGAACGGGGTCCTAAGTTGCAATGTGCACATAAGGACCTATGGGGACACTATCTACCTTGTTAATATTTTCCTACCCAAGAAGAGATAAAGTACCGTGGGCCCACAAGACAAACTCATTCATCCATCTACCCACATCCATCCACTCATCCATCCACCTACCCACCCATCCAGTCAGCCAGCTTCCCCTCCTTTCACCTCCCACCCATCCATCCACACATCCGTCCATCCACCCATCCACTCATCCATCCATCCATCCACCCATCCACTCATCCATCCATCCATCCACCCATCCATCCATCTATCCATCCATCCATCCACACGTCCATCCATCCACCCATCCACTCATCACTCATCCACTCATCCATCCATCCAACCACTTATCCTTCCTCCCTCCTTCCCTTCATCGTCCCTCCCTCCATTCCTCCTTCTCTCTTTTCTAACTACCCTTCCTCCCTTTGCTGCACTGAAAGACTGTTAACTATGCCTTCCTGTAGCTCAGGTATCCAGAGATTGTTCCCAGCATGGGCTCAGAGTCCTGGGGGGGTGGCTGGGCCCCTGCCCTCAGCAGGAAAAAGTGCAAGCTCACTTCCTCAGAGAAGGCCCTAGCTTCACACGTCTTATCAGACTCCAGCCTACTGCTCAAAGCAAAAAAAAAAACCCCAAAAAAACAAAACAAAAAAATCCCCAAAACCTCAGGATGGAAGCAATTTCTGGGAACTGGGATGGGTCTTTCCTTCAGCCCCTACCTGCTGCACAGGAGACAGACAGACAGACAGAGGCTGTGACCGTGTACAGGTGCAGAAGTGGAGCCCCCAACCCAGCCTGCACACTTCCGGAAACACAGCGAGATCTGGGGCGTCAATTATTTAAACCCTAATTAACATAGCTCTGCATGTCTTTTTGGGGGGTGCACTCAGAACACACAGCATTGTTATCGTGGAAGAAAAGAGAGAATGAAATATTGATGGGGGCCGGCTTTGTTCTCGGCTCAGCAAGAGCAGGCTGGTTGTAGGAAGCAGCTTCCCGCCGTTGCTGCAACTTTAATTAGGAAGGTCGGTGGCTTCTCCAGCGTCTTGGATTCCTTTAATTTCCACAGAGGGAAGCGGCTTCTGAATTTTATTGAACACAGTTGAATTTTTATTTTCAAAAATCAAAACAGAAACAGTTCTTGGCATCTGTTATGAGCGCTGGGTGTTATTTGCTCTTTAGAGATAAAGTTGTTTTTATATGGGGAGAGAGAGCCAGGGAAAACGGGGCCGGAGATTTGTCCTGGGAAAGATACTCAGCTGGGAGATGGTAGTCAGCAGAAAAATAAACTCGACTCGACCCAGCTCGGCCTGGGCTCCCGGCACTCTGGCTGGCCTGAGAAATCCATTTGACGATGAATAAGTTTGAGCTGAGGTTGAGGTGGTGGTTAACTCTTGGGGCACTGGAGTCTGACTCTGGCTCCAGAAGTTTCTAGGGGCAGGAAATCAAGGGGAGAGAAGTCGCTGAGGCCCTAGGTTCTGGGGGAAGGCCACGGCAGACCCCTGGGAGGAAGGGGAAGCAGGGAGTTGCAAGGAGGAACCTGGGGGACTGGGTGGGGAGGAGCGGGAAGGGCAGAGCAGAATGCGGATGCTGGAAAGGAGGGTCCCTGGTGACAACATCAAAGGCCAGAGCAGTCTCTGAATGTTCAGTTCCAGGTCTGCATGGGCTCACCCACTCCAGAAGTGATATAGGAGCTGAAAGTGGGATGGAAGGGAAGGTAGGAAGGGAGGGAGGGAGGGAAGAAGGGCAATGTATTTCAAGGTCAAGAATGACAAGGAAGGCATTCCAGGCAGAGGGCACAGCCTCTGCAAAGGTGTGGAAGGATGTGAACGTGGATCGGAAATGTACTTGAGTCATAGCAGAGGAAGCAGACGAATATGAGGTCTGCCCCAGTGCCAAGGTCTCTGCAGGCTCAGTGTCGAGATGCCAAGCAGACCAAGGGGCCTTGAGCTGGAGCGGCTCAGCCTGATCCCCTGGGAGCAGGGATGTGGGTGCCTAGCACACACCCCCTTATTTAATTCATGCCAAACTCTGCATGTAGTCCTCATATCCTCCTTTCTGCATGGATTATGAGTTGCAAGCGATGGTGGCGTGGTAGCATGGAATGAAGTCACTTGTGTAGCCACAAGCATGTCCCAGTTGCAACTGAGCTCGGCTGGTGTGGTTACTCAACAGACTGGGGCATGCCTACTGTAAGAGACGCTATCAGAGCTCCATCCCCTGCCCCCAGGGGTCCTTTCCCCATCTTGATGTGCACTAAATTCCACTTCTGGGTGTGCATGCTCTCCCACTAGCCCCCACCTGAGTCTTTTTGTTTCTGGAACATACTCTGTTTGGCTGGAAGTGTCTGGCATGTGCCTCCTTCTAGAGCAGCATGATGGGTGTGGGATACAAAAGCTTTCCCCTCTTCTGCCCCTGGCCAGGACAACTCAGATGCGGAACCCCAAGTACCCCCTGTAAAATGTTGCTTGCTATGCGCCCTCTCTTGGCCTCCTCCCCTTCCCTGTCCTACTTGCACACTCCCTATGGATTGCTCCCAGAAATGCTTCCTAGACATCATTTTCACTTGACTCTGTCTCAGGGTCTGCCTTGGGGAACACGATGGCATACTGGCCATTGTTTCCCTCCTGGGCCTCGCAGTGTTAAATAAGTCACGCACACGCATCCATCCACACCACCCATGACCACGAAGATCCCAAGCAATAATCTAGTTGCTGGAGAAGCCACAGAGAGCAAAACTGTTAGGAGCCCCTCCCCCTCGAGGAGCCAATACTCCCATGGGGGAGACGGACAACACAAACATTAAGCAAATGAGGTAGTCAGGAAAGTCATCTCTAACTTTTGCCTAGACATGGAGAGAAGTTAGAAAGATTGCAAGCCGTGACAATAACCCACATAAGAAATTAAGAGTGGTCCAGGGAGAAGCAATAGCATGTGCAAAGGTCCTGAGGCAGGATATATTTGGACTGTTCAAGGAATATCCAGGAGGCCAGTTTGGCAGGGGCTGAGTTTATGTGGGGGAGAATAAAAGATGAGGGTCAGCGAGGAATGGGGTGTAGTAACGCTAGGCCCTTACTTCCCACTGCATACACATCAGCTTTTATTTTGAATGTGGTGGGAACCAGCAGGAGGTTCTCTATCTTTGTTTCATGCAGAGTAATTCCAACCCCATTCAGAAGCCCAAGAGAGAGCTGGCCTCCCCCAAGTGAACTTCCAAAGAACAGAGCTACCTAGGTGGAGACTGCCATCTCCTTAAAAGTCTTCTTGCACCAGCGGCCACAAGAATGGATTTTTCTGCATCTTGTTACATGTGCGTGCACACAGACACGGAAGGGATCACACACCCACATGCTTGTGATGCTGCCTCTTCTTCTCTCACTCCCTTATTTATTCAACAAGCATTCACTGGGCTCCTCGACCCATCAGGTGCTCCTTGGGAGCACGCTGGTGAGCAAAAGAAAAACAGGGGCCTGCCCAAGCAGGCCTCACATTCCAGGGGAGAGGGAAGGGGATAATAAACAAATGATCAGAAATACATGTAAAACAGACTTCCAAGAGTGCCAGGTCTTCTACAGAAAAATAAAACAGGTTGTGGATCTCAGCTGGGAAGACTTAGCCCCCAGGACACGTTTGATAACATTTGAAGACATTTTGGATTGTGATAACCTTTGGGGGATGGGTGCTCCTGGCATCTAGTGAGTTGAGGCCAGAGATGCTGTGAAATATCCTCTAAGGTCCAGAACAGTTCCCACAACAAAGAATCACCCAGGGCGAAACATAATAGTGCTGAGCTTGAGAAGCTGTAGATCAGAGGAAAGACAGTGACAGGGAAGAACCCCCAAAGCCAGAAGGGCCTGGAAAGACCAGTGGAGGAGGTCACATTTTGGCAGAGACACAAAGGAAAATGGGAAAAGCTTTCCAGGCACAGGGAACAGCCAGCTCGAAAGCTCTGAGAGGGCAAAGTGTTTGATGTGGTCAAGGAATACAGGTAGACATAGCTCATCCTTTTTAAAAACTTCAGGATATATTACTTTGAGATAGCGACCTCGAGAAACACAGATTTCACCTTGGAATCATTTCTAAACATCCTCTTCCCCAAAAAACCGAGGTGTACCTATTCACTGGAAGAGCTGGGGCAATTTCTACCCTACACCAGCATCCAAGCTGGGCACCTTGGTGGGAAAAGGGAACTTCCCTCTAGGATAGAACTCTTGACCCCTTGGACTTAGATCAGGGCCTGGGGATCAGGGAGGGGAGTCCCTCTTGCTCACAACCCTGTCGGGAGATAATTCCTTCCATCTGCAAAATTAGGGCAAGACACCCGCAAAGCATTTTGCACCATGATGATTGGCTTTCCATCTCATAGCAACCTGGAAAAGTTAGTGGGTCCAGTGACATCACCCCAATCCTCTATTTTTTAGGGGCAGCTGAGGCTCAGGAGAAGCCAGGACTTGTCCAAGGTTTATAGACAGCCAGAGCAGGGGCTGGGGCCAGCCTTGTTTGCCAGCCCCGCTCCGATTTTACAAACAAGGCTCAGCTCTGAGAGCCTCTGTTTCCCAGGCCCACACCCTCTTTGCTGTGACATTTCCTCTTCCCCGCTCGAGGGCCCAGCCTCGCTGGAGGCTTTGATTAAAAATGCACCTCCTAATCTCATCAGAGGCCAGAAAAATGCATATATGCAAATCAACATCTGCTCCTCTACTCGGGGAAGGATCTTCCCAGAGTGCTCTGGGAAAAGGGGCCCAGCCCACTGAACTCTGAAGGGAAGGCTCCAGAACATCCGAAAGTCACTTCAAAATCCCTGGGTCCCTGATGAAAATTCACTCTTAATGTAATTGGAGGTTATACTTGAAGGAGCAAGAGAGGAGGGGTCCCAGCGTGGCGTACCTCAAGCTGTGGCTCCTTCTTTTTTTTTTTTTTAAAGATTTTATTCACTTGACAGAGAGAGAGATCACAAGTAGAGAAAGAGAGAGAGAGAGGAGGAAGCAGGCTCCCTGCCTAGCAGACAGCCCGATGTGGGACTCGATCCCAGAACCCCGAGATCAGGACCTGAGCTGAAGGCAGAGGCTTAACCCACTGAGCCACCCAGGCAGCCCCGCTGTGGCTCTTTCATAAGCCAGCCATTTCCACCTTACAGAAGACATGATGGTCTGATCCCTGGTCTAGGGGAGCCCGCCCCTCTGGCTGACAAGGGAGTCACAGCCGGGGGTCACTTCTCGGCTCTGATCGGTATCTTCTTTGCCAACTGGAAGGCATAGGACACTTTCTCAAGAGAACTACTGTACACATGCCTAGGGCCCACAACACCAGCTGCTGTAACAAGTGACCCTCCAAGTCTCTCCGGCTTAAGACCGTGAAACTCCATGCAAAGTCTGCAATGGTGGCAGGGAATGGGGGTGAGGCTAGTCCTGGACTCCGTGAAAACATTCATGGTAGGCTTCTTCTGCCTGGTGGCCCGGCTCGCCTCTGGGAGCTGAGCCTCCGTGGAGCACCACTGGGAGGGACGGCGGGCCAGGCCTGGAAGTGACGCGTATCACATCATGTCCACACTCTAGTGTCCCCAACTTAGTTCCATGGCCTTGCCTCACTGCAAGGGAGGCTGGGAGATACAATCTAGCAGGACAGCCGGGAGGAAGAGGAGAAGGTAGAAAGGAATGCTCAGGAGAGGTGTCTGTCACAGCCCTTCTCTCGGACAACTTTGGCATTGAAGGGCCCTCACAGTGCTGACTGGCTTAAGCCCCTTTGGCTGTAAGTAACAGAAAGAGCATTGTGACATTTACTGGTAGAACATTAAGGAATCACAGGACTGGGGTATGGCGGGGCTTCTCTGGAAGGCCAGGGAACAGCCACCATGGCCACGGGGTCACAGCAGGAATGGTCTGGTCAGGAGGCAGGCCATAACCTGGGTGAGGGGAGTCACTTGTATCTTCATCCTTGCGTCACAGGTTCCATGAATCGAGTCCCTGTGAGTGCACCCGGTGGGCCACACGGAGATCCCACACCTGACCCCCAGCTTAGAGAGAAGAGAGGACTGACCTTTTCTGGTGGCTTCCACACAGCAGACAACACACCTGCCTGTGTCATTCCACCCAAGGTACCCCTCTGAGGAGAGGGGTGATCTCCACAGAGGAATCAGGATGCCGACTTTGGGAGACCAGAGGCTGGGACCCCAGAGAGTCTGTTACCAAGATTCAATCTCTTCTATTTTTGGTGGGCCCCCTGGGGATCAGAGAGCAGAGGTCAGAAAGGAGGCAGAATTGAATTCCCGGTCTTCCCGTGGTTTCGGTGACCAGCTTCCAGTCAGTGGTGGATGGAATCTGACGCCATTTTCCTTTTTCAAAGCCTATGAGGCCCCATGTCTCTCTTCTGAGGTTTCTGCCTTGTCAGAGTCTGAAGCCACCTGATTTATCTAGGTGAAAGAAATTTACCTTTCAGGGTGGCCTAGGTGGGCGGGGGGGAGGGGTTACAGAAGAAAGGCTGGAAGGCAGAAACACCTGTTGGAGCCATCATAGGGGGTAGCCTCAGGGACAGCCATAGAACTGGCACTGAGATACGCTGTTGGCTTCTGTGTTTCTCCTTGTTCCCCAACACTTCGGACCCTATTTTTGCTTGGGGTGGAGGGAATATATATTTGTATGTGATTATATTCCAAGAATGTGGTAGACATGAGCTGTTGTGCCTTCCCAACATCCTCGCAGCCTGCCGTTGGAAAGAAAACCCCGATTGCCTTTGGGGATTCCCCCCCCCCGCACTTCAGGTTCTGTGCTCACATGCGGCTGATCTGAGCCCCCAGCAACAGGCGGCATGGGCCTGATCACGCAGAACCCAGCCATTGGTTCAGGGGTGGGCACGTGACCTGGTGTGGGCCAGTCAAATGGAATCCCAGAGCAATGGGCCAGAGACCCTCTCTTTCTGTCGTAGATAAAAAGGTAGATCAGCCTAGAGCTGCTGGTGGCCATTGTTCCTGACAAAGGATGAAGCAGGCCAAGGAAGACAGATTGAAAGACTCAGAGCAGTAGGTCCCTGATTTGATGGGATGAATGGTGTCCCCTGCAAAAATTCGTATGTTGAAGCCTCAACCCCCAATGTGACTGTGTTTGGAGGTCAGGCCTTTCAAGAGGTAATGAGAGCCAAACCAGGTCATAGTGGGGGGGTTCCACCCCAATAGGCCTGTTGTCCATGTAGTAAGAGTAGAGATGCTTTACCTGCGCAGAGGAAAAGAACTTTGAGGAGTCAAGAAGACAGTCCTCAGGAGAAACCAGTTCTGCCTGCACCTTGACCTTGAACTTCCAGCCTCCAGAACTGTGAGGAAATAGAGTTCTGTTGTTTCAGATGCCCTGTCTGTGGTATTGGTTATGGTTGGCCAAGCTGACCAATACACCTGCTGACATCAATTAATGCCTGGGCCAGCTGTGCCCGACATCTGACAAGCTTATTCTGAACATTTCAGTCATGTGAGCCCACCAATTCCCTTTTGTCTTAAGCTAGTTTCACTCAGATTTTCTTTTTTAAAAAGATTTTATTTATTTATTTATTTATTTATTTATTTATTTATCTGAGATAGAGAGGGAGAGGGTGCTTACATGAGAGAGAGAGAGCTCACGAATGGTGAGGGGAGAGGGAGAAGAAGGCTCTCCACTGAGCAATGAGGCCGCCGTGGAGCTCTGTCTCAAGACCCTGGGATCATGGCCTGAGCCAAAGGTAGACACTTAACCGACTGAGCCACCCAGGTGCCCTGACTTAGATTTTCTCTACTTGCAAATTGCAGATAAAGAATTCCCCATTATTACAAAATATTAACACTGGTAGTCTCAAGGTATTGGATTAGGGGTATTTTCTTTTCTTTTTATTTTACTGCTCTGGATTTTATAAAATGCATTTGGATTACTTCTGTATTTTTTTAAAGGGTTTATATAAGGAAAATATTTGTGTTTTTCTGCCATGCCTCAAGGCCAAATGAATTTCTCCTTCCAGGTGCCACTGAAGGCCCAGTGGGAGCACTTTAAGGGATAGGAAGGTCACCACCTGTGAAGGCCATCTTATGCAGCAGTGACCAGATCCTGGCATGCTTTATTCCAATGCATTTTCACAAAGGCTCAGCCGAGTAGGTCCTGTCCATATCCCCTCAGGCATAGATGAGAAGACAGATGTTCTAGGAGATGATGTCTTAGCTAAGGCCACCCCAGGAGTAAGTTGCAAGGTGGGGATTTGGCTCTGGATTTTCCTGATGCCAAAGTTCACTTTTTGCTGCAGCAGATAAACAAGCTGACATCCTGATCACAAAGCCCTGAGGACTGGTGGTGATGGAAGGGGGCCCTTATGCTGTGATGATGATACCTAGACTACATCAAGGTCTCCGTGCTTGGGGTGTAGGGGAACACGGAGCAAAAGCCAGTGAGATTTCTCTGAGTCAGTTCCAAAAAACTGATCAAGTCAATCACTAGTGTGTTGTTTTTAAAATATGTGCATGTATTTACACGTCTGTACATCTGTGTGTGCATATAGATCTCAGTCTGTGTCATAGTTACATTTATATCCTTATAATTATACCTATTGGGTTGAATCACATGAAATTGACAGTATTAGGCCACTTTCGTTCTATAAAAATGGCTCTTCTAAACACTTTAGCTTTATACATATACTTCATCTATAACTACATCTATCACAACACCAAAAAACTCACAAAGACTTCTCCAGTTCTGAATCTGGGGCTTCAGGGGTCTGACTGCTCTGGGATGGAAAGGAAGCAAGGCCTTGGGGACCTTGGGGTCAAGGAAGCCCAAAGATGGCTGCCCAGCTGTCCTGGCCTCTGAGAAAGCTGGTCCCCTCCCCTCCCTCTGCTGACCGGGAAGGAGGCCCTCATTAACCCGCCACTGTCCCCTCTACAGCAGAAAGGACTGATCAATAACCCTTTTGCCACTGGCTTGTGTTGATGGGCAAAACAGAGGCAGCTCACAGGGGTTGGGCCCCAGGCCTGTGTCCCCTGGGATGAGGTCAGAGGCTGCAAGACAGAGCCAGGACAGAGGGAGGAGGCCTGCTGTAAGCTCTGCTCCGGGCCTGTTTGGTTTCTCCCTTCCTGTTCCCTGGCTTGGGCAAGGGAGCTCCCTCCAGTCCAGCCCACCCATGCCAATCCCCTCGAAGGCTCAGTTAGTCTGGCCTCCGGGCGCCCCCTTCTCAGTCCCACAGGCCTCTGGCGGCCCAGCTGAGCCCCCGGCCGCCTCCTCTGGCCACGGGGCTGTTTGTGGAGCCGTCCCAGCCAGCTCTGAGCCTCTGTCTTCCTATTTAGACAAACAAACAAAAGCCGGTTTGGTTACCACGGGCGGGCTGTGAGGCGTCCAACACAAACCGAGGCCGCCCGCCTGGCGTCTCCAAACGCCCCGGGTTCGGTTCAGGCAGTCCCAGGATATTTGCCTCATTCCTGCTCTGGCCTCGTTACCCATTCTCCATGCCTCAGTGACACACCTCCTCCAGCCCCTTTATGGAAGCTGTGGGGGAATGGGGCCTAGAAGAAGAAGGCCGGGGCCCTGAAGTCTCCGGGTCCTGGCCGAGACTAGAATGTTCTGATATCCTTGAAGAGCTGGAATGTCCTGCTTCAGAAGGGCTTAGAGAGAGCCTTGTCTGACACCCATTTAACAGATGGGAAAACCGAGGCCAGAGACAAGGGACTTTCCAAGGTTATAGAGTGTACTGGGGACAAAGACTTCAAAATCCACAAGCAGGGTCTGGAGTGATCTACACAGTAGAATTTGAGGTGTACCTCCTGATGGATTTTTTTCTTCCACAAGGGCCTGGATATCTTGGATTTCTATTGTTAGAGCTCTATTCCTCGAATCCAGATGTGCTGGTAAAAATCTCCTTGATAATGAGTTAAGGAAAGCAAGCAAGGTACAGACAAATGTCTATAAAAGTGTTTGGTATCCTGTGTTAGTGTGTGTGTCTGTGTGTGTGTGTGTGTGTGTGTGTATGATTTTTTAAAAATCACACACACACACACACACACACACACACATGCTCGGATGAATACTTCTGGCAGTGTATCCAAGAAACTACTAGCAGAGGTGCCTCTGGGGAGAAAGGCAGAAGATACAATTGTTCAAAGACTGACTTTCCACTGTATGCTCTTCTGCACACTTCTTGCTCAGTACATTTTCACTTTGCAGTCATAAAAATAAGGGCACATGCTCCCATCGTCCTCACTGGCTATGAGCAAGTACTGTTCTTGGTGTTTTATGGTCAGATTTCATCCTTCTAATAACCCCACCGAGGCATTTTAATATTATCCCCATTGCACAGACAGGAAGACTGAGGCATGAACAACCTGTTTGAGGCCACGCAGTCAGCAGGAGGTAGCCCTGAAATTTGAACCCTGATTGCCCAAAGTGCAGACACGTCACATCTGTATTAGTCCGCCACTCCATAAACAGTGACTTGACAAGACATGAGAAGGTGCATTTCTTGGGGGTGGAAACAAGGAGGGGAGGTAACTCTGCTTCACACAAGCTTTCAGACGACTCAATGACCATCAGACTCACTGGCCAGTGCCCGGTGGAAGAGAAGGGGGTGGGACGGGGCAGGAGCCCCACACATGTGGGGGTGGTAGGGAGGAAATGGCTCTGGAGCTGTGGGTACTAGGAGGCTGGGGAGAAAAAGGATATGTCCTTGGGGACACATGTCTGCCAAAAACTTGCCCATCACCATTCTTCCGACCAATCACAGATGGCTGGGAAGGATCCAGGACCAGCACCCCAGATGAAGGAAGAAGCTGGTTTTCAGGGACTCACTCCTTCAGCAAGAGCAATGGGAGGGTCTTGGTTCTAGTGCTGCCTCCTCAAATTTCCAACCCTGGAAGAATAATAAATATTAATAGAGTAATAGTAGTAATAAGAGTATTTTGGCAGATTAAAGATGGCTACAGATTCTTTGACATCCTCCTATGGCACGCTGAGGTATCTGGTTCTTCTTGAACCTGGGTGCCCTGTTACTCCTTTGAGGGATCCAATATGGTGGAAGGACAGGGTGCTCGTTCCCAGGCTTGGGCCTTTAGAGACAGCAGCTTCTACTTACTCTTGGCACCCTGAGCCACATGTGAGAACCCACCCAATCCTCTAGAGAGACCACATGAAGAGGGGTAGGAGCTCAGAGGAGCCCAGCCTTCCCAGGAATGTGAGTTAAGGCATCTTGGAACCTCCAAACTAGCCCAGTCACCCACTAAATACCACCAAGGGACCCTAGGCAATACCACTTAGAGCAAAAGAATTGTCTAGCAGAGCCCCACTCAGATTCCCAACTCAGCTCACCATCTCCCAGGTCATGAAAGAGAATATTGACCCCAACCTGGGGCGCTTGGCCTGCCCCCATCATCACACTGTGCTACGCAGAGAAGGCATTTATATTTGGGACTTCTGATTTAATGAAGCAGGCTTCACCTGCTTTTCACCTAATTTGCTGTGAGGGTTTAATTACAGGAGTGTCCCAAATTTGTTCATGCTTCTTCTGTCTCCATCCTTTGGTGTATCCCTTCACATGACTTGCTTTGCCAATGGGACAGTGGCAGACATCTCTGATGCAAGCAGAGTCTTGAAAAGCCTTGAAGCATGGGGGCTTACCTTCTCATCGCTCTTGAAATCCTGCAACTTGGGCGAGGGGGCTAGAGGATGACAAGCTACAAAAAAGGAAGCCCCAGTTCTCCCAAATATCCCAGCGGGGCCCATCACCAGCCAGCCAGCCCCAGCTGGTCCACTGGCTGACTGCAGATAAGTTCAGCCAAGATGAACCAAATCTGGCCCAGACTAGAAGGAATTCCCAGCTCATCTCGGCCAAATTGCTGTCACGCAGAACTGTGAATTAATAGAAAGCTGTTTTTAAAAGTCACTAAATTTGGGGGAGGTTTTGTTACACAGCAAAAACAAATTCATACACCTGCTAACCAAGTATCTGACAAACCCAGGGAAGTCAAAGAGAAATGCAGGGAAGTATTTGGAAACGGCTTCCAGATCCACATCCTCACATTGAAAAACAGGCTAGTATAGGATCCCTTTCAAATGGCGGGGGTCCTGACTTGCCCGTTCCCACCATTCCACCCCCCATTCCTAGCCCCCATTTTCCCCTAAGCCCTTGAGTGCCTGGTGTATTTGTGACCTCGCCATCCTACAAAGAGCCCAGGTAAAAGCCCAGTGTGACTGGTTCATATTTTCTCACCTTAATTAAAAGTCCAAATGGGACTATCGGCAGGTTGGGCCCTCATCTGAAAATTAAGCCATATTCCCATTACTAGGAACATCTAATTAAAACATCCGTTAAAAGTCCATTTAACAATAAGTTAATGGGGAAAGCCAGGAGGAATTCAATTAGATTTTATTTCTGTAAAATTAATATTAGTAACTTTTTAAAAAATGTCCCCAGTGCTGATTGTTATTCATAAAAGGTTCTCTGAGCCTCAGGATGGGAGTCTTGGAGATCAGGTTGAACTCAAGTGGGATTCTAGCGGAAGACAAAAGAGCTAATGTACTAAGTTCTGGATGAAGAAGAGGGAGTCCTTGGCTTTGCACCCAAAGCTTCCCATAACCCTATCCCAGGAGGCTCCAGGCTGGGAATCTGGAGACCTGGGTTCTGGCCTGGGGACTTTGGCCAAGCCACTCGGGCTTTTTTGATCCAGCTTGCCCTTCTGTCGAACAGGAGTACCAAATATGGTTCTGACTTACTGTATCATGGGTGTGTTTTGAGGCCATAAGATAATGAAGATAAATGAACTTTAAGTGAGAAACTTGGCCCAAAGGGAGGGAGGAGGAAGAGGAATGAGGCTGGAGCCACACCACCTTCAACCTACAGTCTACACTGGGAGACACTCAACCAGAATGCAGCGGGCACTCGATTAATGGCAGCCATCATCTTTATTGTATCAGCGGGTTAGATTTGCCAAAGAAACTAGGTAATCACTTTATTTTTTGGCAAAATAAAAAACTGCCTGCTCATTTGAAAATGGAAAAAATGGAAATACAAAGGGAAACCATCCTAAATTCTTCTGCTAAGGAATAACCACTGTTCACATGATTGCCTATTACTCCTGCTGTTTCATTCACATATACGCTCATGGAACATTACGTAGATTGATAGAAAGATGGACAGATGGATCAAAATGGAAACAAGTTATTGAAATGGACTCTTACTGTACATTAAAGAAGCTGTGTACGCTATTTTATCCTAAAGCCATGGAATATGTTTAACTTGAATTCAATGGAAGAGGAATAAAATTGTGAAATGAAAATATTGTTGAATATTTCATTTCAAGAGATATCCTTTCCTAAAAGAATCATGGTTTAAGAAAAAAAAAATACAAGACTGTAAAAACATGAAAATCTCAGTCCAGGAAAATGGTCTGAAGGTGTCCCCCAAAATTCACCTGTTGAGACCTAACTCACAAGGTGATGGTATTAGGAGCTGGGGCTTTAGGGAGGGTGATGAGGTCATGAGGGCGAACTCTCAGAAATGGGATTATGCCCTTATAAAAGAGATCCTAGAAAGCCTCCCTCTGCCTTGTGAGGACACAACAAGAAGTTAGCATCTGTAACTCCAAAGAAGTTCCTCACCACAACTGGGTCAGTCTGGCTCCCTGATCCTGGACTTCCAGCCTCCAGAACTTCGAGAATAAATTTCTGTTATTCATCAACCACCCACTCAATGGTATTCCACTATAGCAGCCCAAAGGGGTCAAGCCATCTAAGGGAAGCTTTTGGCTCCAAGTAATGAAAAAGTAGCCCACGCTCACCTGAACAGTAAGGGAATTTATGTGTTTGCAGAAATGATCTGATCCAGTGATCAGAATCAGGCTGTTCAATGATTTTAAGGGTTTGAGTCCTTCTTCTCTTCTCTCTGCTACTCCAGACTCTTGCTCCAGAATGCTTTCTTCATAGCTGGTTGCTCAGATGATATAGAACAGTGACTCACCTACCTCCCCTGCTTTAATTGGATCCTTACAACCTCTCAAAAGGAAGATACTATTAGTATTTCTCTTCTGTAAATGAGAAAAATGAGGCTTAGAGAGGTTGAGTGACTTCTCAAAGGGGCTGAACCTGAATCCCAAAGAAGCGGTCTGGGACAGATTATATTATGGACACTGAGGGTTCCCCCTTGGTCATGTGACTTTGCGGTACCTCTCAATGAAAGAGTGTAGTTCCCCCCTCTTTGCCTTCGGGTCCAGTCCTGTGACTTTCTTTGGCCAAGATCATGAGACAGAAGCTGACCATGTGACAGTTTCAAGTCTTACCCTTAAGAGGTTTTTCTTTACTTGCAGGAACCTTCTCTGGCTAGCTCACAGAACCAAGCAGGATAACAAAAGAAGAGGAACAGAATTCACACACATCTCCAGGTAAAGCAGAACTGCCCCAACTCCACAGTCTAGATTGGCTGCTTCATTGAGGAACCACAAACACATTAGCAAAAGTGGTTGCAGTGCACCCCACCCCACCCCACCCCCACCACACAAAGGCATTAGCTAAACTAATTCTTATTGTTACAAGTCACTGAGAGTTTGTTCCCCATCTCCCCCCACCACTTTTTGTTGTTGTTGTTATGCAGCATTATCGTGGCAATAGCTAACTGATACAGTCTGACTCCAGAGCCTGTGTGCTCTCCACTGCCAGGTCACACCAACCATGTCTGCTGTATACTTCCCTTCCGCTAGATGGAGACCATTGTCCCTGAGTGAGGAGAGGGCTGGAGGCCGAGAGAGATGACTCAGGGCTGGGCAGCGGGCCTCAGAAGGACTCTGGGGCTGGCAAGGGGCTGTATCTCTCAGGCTCGTCTGAGCAACTAGCCAGTGCTGAGCCTCTCAATTATGCGTTGCTTTCGATCCACAGGGCCTGCAAAAGTCACAGTGCATTGTTGTCAGCAAGGCATACCTCTGGCTTCCTCTGGATGCTTTCTCTTTACCTTCCTCTCTCAACACTGGGCTGCCTTATACCTCTGGAAACCAAGCTTTTTGAGGAGCTGTTCCAGAAGAAACCTAGAAAAGAGTAGGGGAAGTATGAGAGGACAAGGGAAGAAGCTGAGCAAAGCCATGGGCCCCTCAAGTGTCCATTCTCAGCCTAATGCTGTGGGGAGCTCTGGGGAGTAGATGGCCCAAAGTGGTCCCACCTTAAGGTAAGGGGACTGGGTTTGTGGCCTTATATCACTCATTGACTGAAGTCAGCTTCCTCAGTGGGATGATGAGGGGAACATGGGATCTCTTACGGGTCTCCAGGTGAAGTGGCTCACCTGGTCAAAGATTCTCGAAGATTCTCCAGAGAGGGGCAGTAGTGGGCCACTTGACCCCCACTTTAATCAGCCAGAGTGGATGCTCCTATGCCAATTGCTCTGGCTAACCCCTCCTTATCCTTCAGTTTTCCACATGAACGCCACCTCCTCTAGGAAGCTGTCCCTGTTCCCTCCCTCTTTGGCTGCATTGCTTGGTTCTTCTTTTTCTTCTTCTTTTTTTTTTTTTAAGATTTTATTTATTTATTTGTCAGAGAGAGAGAGAGAGAGAGTGAGCAAGCACAGGCAGGCAGAGTGGCAGTAGAGGCAGAGGGAGAAGCAGGCTCCCTGCTGAGTAAGGAGCCCAATGCAGGACTCAATCCCAAGACGCTGGGATCATGACTTGAGCCGAAGGCAGCCTCTTAACCAACTGAGCCACCCAGGCATCCTATTGCTTGGTTCTTATCTACATTCCCATAGCTTTGACTCCCATCAGACAGTAAACGATCAATGCCCTTGTCCCCTTCAGTGCCCACTCCACAAAGGCAGAGACCAGGTCTGCCTTGTTCACTGTTCAATTGTTAGCATAGCAGTTGCCCAATAAATGCTTTTCGAAGGAAGGGAAGGAGGGAAGAAGAAGGGAGAGTAGAAATAAAAGAGATGGGTCACTGCCAAGTAATCTTAGAATGGATCCTTCAGCACTAAGTTTGAGATGTCTGTGAAACATGAACTGAGCCAGAGAACCCACCCCTTGGCCTGAGGTTCTGAGAGTCGTCAGTGTCACGTGTTGGCTGGACCTGTGACCTTAGCTCAGAGAAAGCACTGAGCCCTCATTCAGGAGGACCTCCTGCTTCTCCCAGGGCAGTCCTGCCTACCCCTCCCACCCCCTGCTGGGCTTCTTACAGCCCTGGGAATGCAGCCCTGAGCTTTCCCTCCCACCTTCCTCTTCCTCACCCCACAGATGAAGCTTAGAGCCAGACAGACCTGCACAGACCATCTTGTCTAGCTCCCTTCCTGGACAAATGGGACACTGAGACAGCCAGCGTTTGATTCCAGGTCACCCAGCAAGTCAGAGGCATCCCTGGGACTAGAATCCAGTACTCCAGGGCCGAAGCCTGTGCTGCCCCCTCTATCCCCTCTGTCCCAGGCAGCCCCTGCACACTCTTGGGCTTAACTCTGCAGATTAATTTGCTCTTGGGGCAGAATCCTGGGGCAGATGATTCTGCCACCGCACTGTCGTACGACACACAGGCAGAAGTGTGCGCTTGGCCTTCACCACTGAGACACGGGATGTGGGGGGGGGCTCCTCTGCTAAAGGTGCCACGGTTTGGTCACCATGTCCAGGTTACAGCTGTAGAACCATCTATAGACATAGGAAGGATCCTTGAGGTCCCAGAGTTCAACTTTCTCCTAGAACAGAAGGTAAACTGAGGCACAGTGCCCTTTCAATGCAGAACCAGGGCTACGACCCAGCTCATCTTGCTTCTTAGGCTGTGGTTCTGTGCCAGATGCCACCCATTGCCTACCCAAACCCATCACTCACGCCCCCTCCCCTTTTGCTAATCCTCCCAGCCAATGAGAGGTGACAGGGCAATATTCGGGATATGGCTTAACCATATCAAATACAAAGGCAAAGCCTCATTAGAAGAAAATCTTTGCTTTGACCCTCTTCCCTCTGCCTTTGATGCACATGGGAGGTCTAGAGAACCACCAGCCATTTGGGGATCAGGAAGCAAATGCATGAGGTCCAAAGTCAACATCCCAAGGATGCTGGAACCGAAAGATGAAACAAACCTCGGACCTTGATCACATCATTGAGCCACTGAACCAATGCCCCACACAGTCATGCTCCAGTCTCCTGATGGCTTGTCATGGGAGAAGAAGAATCCCCTATTAATTTGGATCACAGTAGCAGACTTTTCTGTTCCTTGAAGCTGGCATTCCTGACGGACAGAGACGTTTTCCACACTGTTTCATAACTACCCTTTGGAGCAGCCGGGCCACGTAGCAGCGCGTATGCCCATATCGTGGAAACTGGAGTGTGTCTGCCTGGCTTTGAGCTGTCTCTCCCCTTCCAGCTCTTGCAAACTCCAGATTTGCCACAAAGACATGCATGTCCTTTGGTCCTGGGCTTGCTGCACAAAGGGGGTGGAAATGTGTTCTCCAAACAAACACTGTCCCAGCACATCGTGTGGGTCCTGGGTTTGCAGGAATATCAAATAGCGCTGAATTAGGCCACGGTTTGGGAAGCCCTGGCTGCTGCCCCGCTGGTTCTGGGGCTTCGTCCTGGGAGAGCGGTGGTGGGGCCAGCACTAGAGAGGGAGGAAGCGCAATGGGTCGCCATTACTAAACGAAAAATGGCTCCACTTGGGAAAACAATTTAAAAAAAACCCAAATAGAAAACAAAACAAAACCACCCCCAGCCATGGAAGACTTTTAGCAGAATGAGAGCTGCTTCAAACAGTCTGTAAGAAGAAAGTGGGATCAGATATAAATTTCCTGCCAGCTGAGTTCTACAGGCTCTCATTGTCCCTGGAAGCCTGTGGTCCAAGCCAGAGCAGTCACGCGTGGGGCACTAGAGCTCTGGGTCTCTGGAGAGCGGGGGACCCAATGCCCGGATCCTCCCGGAGAAGGCTATCACCCAGACGCCCCTGCCCTGTGTGGATATGGTACACCCCTTCTCAGCCTGGGATCTCCTCACTCTGACAAAACCCGACTCCTGAGGGGAAGATGGGATTCTGTCTTGCCTATTGGAGCCCCTCTTAGAAGCCAGGGGTCCCTCTGGAGCAGTTCGAGCTTCCCACCCTACAGGACTTGGTCCACACTAAAGCTCCAGGTCCTGGTGACTTAACTCTCCACTGTTGCAACCAGCAGGCCCTAAAAGGTCAGTGGTTTGACACCATAGAACTTTCTTTTTCATTCATATGATGAGTCTAAGGCAGGAGGGCCTGGCCCATGAGATGATTGACACCTGGTGATGAGGGAATTGAGATCTTATATTTACGCTTCACTCTCCCTAGGACCCCGCTGTCCTATATGTTAATCTATAGATGACAAAAAAAAAGAAAAAAGAAAAAAAGGGAAGGTAGCCCTATTTCTTCAGTTCCTGGAACATAGAAGTTAAATAACTTGCCCAAACTCCATGGAGCCCAGCCCCAGCGACCAGCTGGACATGTCCAGCTGCATGTTCTACGGGTACCTCAAAAAGGACTTTTCATCCATACCCCTTGCTCCTTCCACTTGTGTCAACACGAGTCTCCAAACCTCAGGGACGCCCCAAGGTCATCTGGAGCTGGCTCTCTCCTCTCTCCCCAGACCTCGTTACCTCTGAGCACGACGTTCTGTTTTGCCTGCTCTTTTTGCCTGCCCATCCACCCCCGCGCCTGTGCTCATGGCTATGCTCCCTGCCTTCACAGGGCTCCCGGTTACATTCTGAGCCCCCGAGGTCAGCACAGCAAGTCTCCATGGAGCCGAGCATGGAGCCTGACACTTGAATATGGAACAATGCCGAAGACATCTGTATGACACCAGGATCCAGAACGGTGATGCCAGGAAAAGCCTTCTCTCTCCACCCGAAAGCCCATACAGCAGCGTGTTCAGGGCATCTGGGTTCCCAGGTTCAATGCCTGGCTCTCCCAGTGACCGGCTAGGGGGCCCTCGGCATGTCAGTTTGCCTGCCGAAGCCTCAGTTTGCACATCTGTAAACTGGGAATAATAAGAGTCCCTACCTCTAGAACTGGTGAGATGAATAATCGAGACAGTGATACGCAGCATTGCCCGAGCACCCAGGACCCTTGACAAACAGAGCGACTGGTACCTGCGTGTTCCAGGTGGTTCCAAGTGCCTTCTGTTTCCCCTCTGGACCCTAGATCCACTCTCCTCCACCCTGCTCCGTGGCTTGAGAGGGGGACATCTGTGGACAGCAGCAAGAGCTTCCTTGCCCTCTTGCTTCTGGTTGGGTTTGGCCAATGGGAGACCCCAGCAGGACTGAAGAGGGTGAGAGGAGAGCATGTTGGGATATTTATTCCTCCTGCTTCTCCCCTACCTCATGGGGTCACCATGGGTTGGCTGTATGCCCTACTGAAGGAGACCCCCCTTTTTTTCAATTTTTAATTTTAATTTTATTTTTTCTCTATTTTTTTTTCTTTTAACTATATTTAATAAACGATGTTACATTAGTGTCGGATGTACAACACCGTGATCCGACTTCTCTATACACTATGCTGTGCTCACCCCAAACATAACCACCAGCTGTCTCCGTGTGATGTGATTACAATGTCACTGACTATATTTCCGAGGCTGCACCTTACATCCCCGTGACTGGTACATTTCATAACTGGAAGCCTGTATCCCCCAACTCCCTTTCACCCACTTTGCCCATCCTCCCACCCCCAGCCTTCTGGCTCGTTCTCTGTGATCCGTGGATCTATTTCTGCTCTTATCTGTTTGTTCTTTACACAGCCGTGCTTCTGCATTCTGTAAGTTACTCCTTTGCTCATACCTCCACAGATATAACCTAGGGTGCTGTCCCATCCTGTGTGCCCCCAAACCTGCCCGCTTTTGACATTAGGCATTTATTAACCTTGCCTTCTGTTATGCTCTTTGCCTGGCACTGTTTGTTTCCTCAGGAAGCCTGGACCAATTCATTGTCGTTAATAAGTGTCATGTGTCGTTATATATTTGTCAGTCTTTTCCTCATCCATTCTTACAATGGATGGCAAACCATTCTCTGAGGTATGGCAAACCACCTCGACCCACCCTCCCCAACTTGGCAGAACAGTCAAAAGCCCAGAGAGGTAAAGCGCTTTGCCCAAGGTCACACAGCTGAGGAGCAGGGAGCTGCGTGGGTGGACACAGAACCTGTTAGCAGTTCCTCTGCTGGCTCTTCTTCCGGACCGAGCAGCACTGTGGGGGTAAGAGGCCCGCTTCCTCCCGGGCCAGCCGAGGAAACTTTCCGACACTAATGATCAGAGGAGCTGGGCTGTGGGAGAGGCTTCAGGAAAGAGCCAAGAATCAGCAAAGGATTCAGGGCTAGAGACTGAGTTTTTAATAATAAATAAATGCCCATATTGGGCCCTTCACAGGGAGAGCTTGGGGTGCCTCTCGCCAGCATGGGGAGCCCAGAAAGCTACCCGTCCTTGGCCCACAGGATTCTCTGGTTATCCTCCAGATGGTCGGTGGAACAGGGTCTTGGGGGACCATTTTCAAACCCCAGAGGGGAGGAGAAGTGAATATTTGGGGATGATCCTTTTTTTCATACAAATAAAGAGGCCCTTAGAAGTCATATCGAGTGTCTGAATTTCCTGACCGTAGATTAATCCGCTTTCATGTGAATTATGCAATATTGTCGTGGGGGAAAGGAGCAGCTGGACGTTGGATGGGCATGCTGGAATCAAAGAGGACCCATGCTGTGCTGTTGTCTCTGCAAAGAAGCTCACGGAGGCTGGGCGGCTCTGGGGTGCCCCATCTTCCTCAGGCCCATGTGGTCCACGTGTGCCCAGAGGGAGCCCAGGAGGTCAGGGCTAATGGGCCACCTCCAAATTACAGCCGGGTTGCAGAGCTGACATGCTACCCTAGTGAGACGAGAGACCTTCCAATTTTTCAAGAGGAGCCAGAAACCCAGGTTTTTATGGGAAGTCTTCCAATCTTCAAAAACTGACGACACATTCAGGTTTCTAAAAGACACGACGCAGGCCAAGAAAAAGCCTCTGAGAGTCAGGATGTCAGAGGGGTGTCTGCGTCGAGGCTTGGAAAGTACTATCTTTTGGACTTTGGCTGAAATTACCCAAAGACCCTGGTCCCTGTCCTTTTTCTTCTCTTTTTACCCTCCTCGGATGCCTCTCGCTACCGCATTTGGTTTCCAAGCAAGCTAGAAGGAGCACCAGGCTAGGGGTCTGTCACAGGCTGAGTGTTTATGTCTCCCCTGTATGCGTAGGCTGAAGCCCTACCCCTGGGGTGGCCTTACATTTGGAGATGGTACCTTTAGGGAAGTCATTAAAGTAAAGTGACGTCCTATGGGTGGGGCCCTGACCTACAGGATTAGCATCACTCCTTATCACTGTGAACGCAGCACCCAGAGGCAGGGCCGTGGGATGACACAGAGAGAAGACACCATCCTGAAGCCAGGAGGAGAGCCTTCGCCAGAAACAACGATGCTGGACCCTGATCTGGGACTTCCAGTCTGCAGAGCTGTGAGAAAACAGATTCGTGTTGTTTAAGCCGCTGAACTATCGTATTTTGTTACAGCAGCCCAAGCAGACTCATATCCTGGGGACCAATGTCTGCAATCCACTGAATGGAGATCGTATCCACCTCTCGGGGTTTTCTGGTGGGATCAGCAGAGGCCAGGAAAGAAGTTGGGGATTCGGTGGGGAGTGTTGACAACACCCGAGGACCCCAGCTTCCTCAAAAATACCTAACGGGTATGACTCTGTCTCTATAGCCAGGTGTGCAAGGAGGGTGATCTTAGTTTTCAAAAAAACAACTGAGCCTCCACTCTTTTGGGTGGAGGCCATACTCTCAGGCAGCTTGTGTCGCTCAGGGCTCAGTAGGCAGCCAGGAACTTCTCAGGGTATGTCCAGGAGAGAGGATTTCATTTCAGGAAATGGGGAAATTGTGCAGTTCTGGAAAGGTGGTAGGGAGGACGGGTTGGGAAGGTTGCTGGCGACCTTCAGGAACTCTGGACGTTCACGGATGGGGAGCAAGCTGCTGCTGGTGAGCTCAGCTGCACTTGACCCCGGCGTGTGTGCTTTTCTGGAAATCAAGGGAAGCCCGTCACTGCTGGTTCACAACTGGGAAACTTCCCTCCCCTTGCTTCTCTTACTCAGTGGATTGTAATGCCTATACCTGAGACCTGAAGCTTTATTTTATTTTTATTTTTATTTGATTTTGAGAGAGGGAAAGAGAGAGAGCTGGGGGGAGGGGGGGACAGAATCCAAAGCAGGCTCCATGCTCAGCACGGAGTCCGACGTGGGGCTTGATCTCATGTCAAGAGTCCGACACTTAACTGTCGGAGCCACCCAGGTGTCCCTGAGTCCTGAAGTTTCTCAGGCAATGGTTGGAACAGCGGCTGCAGCTCGAGCACGGGGCCCCAAGTCATGCATGTCCAGGCTCCCGGTCCAGCCTGAACGAGGGTCATGACACTGTCTTGGTCCAGTCTTGGCTGGGAGGAACCCCGCAGCCGTGTCTGGAGGGTGATTCTGTCCCGCGGAGCTGAGGACGCCTCTTGCTTCGGCGTCTGGTTCGGTTTTTGCTGAGTCTTCCGAGGGCCGTCTGCGGCCACGCTCCACTTCTGTGCACGGAGTGTTTCCCCGCCAAAGTCTCTCCCCGTCGGACACAACAATCCACAGCTCATCCAGGTGGCTGATTCCAACGCTAACCTCCTTCTCTCCCCGCCTCTTTTCTCTTCTTTTTTTTACTTTTATTTTTTTTTTAAAAGATTTTATTTATTTATTTGACAGAGGGGAGGGGTGGGAGCACAAGTGGAGGGAGGCACAGAGGGAGAAGCAGACTCTCCACGGAGCCGGGAGCCTGATGCCCGGCTCGATCCCAGGACCCCGAGATCATGGTGTGAGCCGAAGGCAGATGCTTAACGACTGAGCCACCCAGGCGCCCTTTTCTCTTCTTTATCCCCTCTGTCTGTAAGTCAATATTTGTAGTGGAAGCCACACAAGCCGATAGGGTCAACCAGCCCTGGATTTGAACCCGTGGCTCTGACTTTGGCCCTCACTAACCTCAACTTGCTTCCTCTACCTACACTGGGGGTCACAGAGCATATTCAAAGGGTGCCGAGCTGATGGATGAAACGCTACCACTTCTCGGCGGCATCTTCCCATGTTGGGTCCCCTTGTGTGCTCAGAGTGTGAGGGGACACTGTGGAAAGGCAGCAGATACAGAGCAGATAACCTCTGTCCTTTTCAAGGAGCACCGTCACTCAGCTCTTTGCCATCATCCGAAGGCCTCTTGGCTCGAGTGGGGCCAGAAGGCTGAGGAGCAGGAACTTGCACAATCTGCTCTCCCAGTAGCATCTCGAACGCTTCATGGGGGCGTGAAGTGCTCTTACATCATAAGCCGCACAAATCCCGCAGCCTCAGAAATCTGCTCTGCCTCATCTAGCCTGGGTCCCAGGCTCCTGGTGTGAGCTGCCTTCCCCGGCTCTGAGTTTAAGCTCATTGTTATTGGATGCTCAGGCTGGGTGTCTGCGTGATAACCCCAGAGCTCGAATACTCAGGCAAGGGGCAGATGGGAAAATCCCCAACATGTGTCTATTGTCAGATGATGACTAAGCTGCCCTCATCGCCACCAGGCCTTGTCACAGCAGAATTGTGTATGTCAGACCGAAATTGGAACCCTGAGGTTATCGCATAGGGCCAGGGGATAGATGAAGAGTGTTTGCACTGTCACCTCTGATCACTTCTCCTGGAGGCGCAGAGATCCACGGAGGTAGGACTTTGAGACCGATCTTTCCAGCTCCGGCAGAGGCGAGAGGCTGGTCCTGGGGAAGCCAAAGCTCTTTCATGAATTCTTTGCAGAGAGGTTGATGGATTGAGACATATAATTAATATACGTCTCTATATTTATATATAAAAACCCTTACAAATCACATCCCTTGAGCCAGGTCTTTAAATAATGGAAGATGGTAGATTACTGCTTTATTAGTCCCTTCCAAAAGCTTATAAAAATTATCTTTTGCCGCTGGGAAGACATTTTATCAGAATTTATAGCAACTCAGAAAGTCTTGAGATATCAGATTCAGAAACTAAGAAGCTTTCTACAACTCTTTCTGCTGCAGACAGACTCTAGTCTCTGCTCTCCTTGTAAATTAAAATCTCGAACATTATCTACTTTATGAAATAAGACACTTGGCTCTCCTATCTTGAGTCAGCTCTTTAATTAATATAGACTCAAGGAGGCAAATGCCATCAACGCATGTGAGTGGCTCCGGAGGGTGGGTGTTGGGGGGCAGAGGGAGACCGATGGAATCTACAGAGAAGCGCATTTAGAGCAACCCCTCCAGGGACAAGGCTCCGATGTGGGGCCACGCAGTCCACTAATGGCTTGGAGCGATTTTCTTGAGCGCATTCCGTGGCCACGGCAGGAGGGCTCCATTATTCATCAGCCCAGCTTCTCCAAGGTCCTGCATCTCCCACATATTTCTTGCGAGGGAAAAGCAGACCAGCTAAACAGGGCAGCACGTGCAGGGCCCAGAGCCGAGCCCCAGATCTCCGTAACGGGTCCACCACGAGGTGAATGCAGAAATACACAGGAGCACTTAACTTCCAGGGCAACGGGACCCCACCACGGTCTCGGGGTGCTCGATCCACGGAATGGCCACCTTCAGCAGGATTTCGGCAAGTTGTGATGCCCTCTGTTTCGTTTTCTTAGTCGTCCTTTGTTATTGTGGTTTGCAAATGCGCACCACAAATTCGTTTCTATGGTTCCCTAGAATATATTCTGTCTGATTTTATTTAATTTTTTCTTTTTTTTTTTTAAGATTTTATTTGTTTATTGTAAGAGGGGGAGGAGCAGAGGGAAAGTCTTCAGCAGGCTCCCCGCTGAGCACAGAGCACCACATGGGGCTCAATCTCACCACCCTGAGATCATGACCAGAGCTGAAATCAAGAGTTGGAAGCTTCACCCACTGAGCCACCCAGAAATTTTTTTTTCCCCTAGGTATTTCAGGCACGGCTCTTGTGTTGTTTTCAAGATTCATTTCTGGATTGGGCAACTTCTCTAGTCATTCCCTTTTATCGTTTCTTACAGAGGTCCACCACGAGTCAGAGATTAGAAACAAAACTGGTCTCCAGCCACAGATAATTTAGAATCATTAGAATTATTAAACCCCACCGGCCTCGGCAGGGACCCAGGGAGCGTCCATGAGACCCTGAGCAAGAGCCCGTGGGTGGTGGTGACCTGATCCTGGGCAAGAGGCAGCTAAGCCCCTCAGTCCAGGACCAGCTTCAATCTAGCAGAGAATGCAACCCAGATGGGCTTCTGTCACTCACCCCCTGTCTGCACACCCAACTTTTTCTTCAGCTTCTTCCCTCTCACCCTGAGCATGCACGACCTTCGTTCTGTCCCATGGGAAACTTCATGGCCCCACCATCTCTGCTCTTGCTCCCTGTAAAAATGAACTAGTGACACAGAAAATCGCTCTGGCAAATAATAATAACAATCCAGTTGTAGGACTCCTTTTGCAGCAGGGACGCTGACAGCTTACCAAATATCCATGTGCTCCCCTCCATGCCCCAGCCTCTTTGCCGTTGGGCAGAGCTGCGTCCTCATTCCAACCAACGGGCTACCAGTGAAAATGACAAGGGTCATTTCAGGTTCAAAGGATCTAAAGGTTGGTGTGAACTCTCCAGACCTCACACCCCTGGGGCAGGGACTCGGGAAGCCATGATTTGAGATGGTGAAGCCAAAAGATAGAACTCTGCACAAGAGAACTCATTCCGTGTTAAGCCACTGAAATTTCGGGATTTTTTTTACTAGGGTACATCCTAACCTGATCTGACTCCTACAACTTCACGGCTTCTAAAGTAGTTTTTCCAACCACTGTTTAATCGGATCTTCGTAAGATCTCCAGGAGAGAGACCCTGTAAAGACAACTAGCTGGTCCCCATGTGTGTCTGAGACTCAGAAAAGGGAAATGATTTGCTTGATGACTCAGTTTATAAGTGACAAATACAGGAGTCTACACCCAGGTTCAACACTCTGTCCTAACCCAATCGCTCTGAACTGGAGTCTTCTTGCTACAGGTATTCCTGTTTTAAAGCAGGTGGCTTGCAGAAAGACGACCCATGAGAACCAGTGTGGAAATGTGGAATTAACCCCCTGCTTGGCCAAGGAGAGAATAATGCCCGGCCGGTAGATTTGTTGGTGGGGCTATAGGAAGGTAGAGGTGATTTAGGAGGTCTGTATGACATGGACATAATGCTCCCTCCTGAGCCACACCAGGAAGATTGTCCATCTGGTCCCCATGTGTTGAACAATCCGTGGTGCCCAGGTCACAGCAGCAGGAACTCAGATATCGCTTCTAGAGAGCCGGCTGAGGTCGGGGGTTCGCTTCTAGAGAGCCGGCTGAGGTCGGGGGTGGGGGTAGGGCTGATTCATCCAACGAGAGGTATGGAGGATTCACAGGCAAACTCCATCTGACCTTGGCCAGCACTGCCCAGCGTCCGGTCCCACCTCCTTCCCCAAAAAGGGTGTCGGGCAGCCTTCCAAGATGGGTTTTTATTCCTTTTAATAGAGAAATAGGAAATGAGCCTTAAGAGAAGGTGAGGAGTTATTGCTATGTTTAATTGCTCTAAAAATATCTCACCAGGGTTGGCTGTGAGTTCACTCCTAGGTGCTGATCCATGGTTCCAGCGAGAAGTAGCCAGAGGCCGGGGGCAGCACAGGAAACCAAAATGGCCAATCCAGCTGAGACCTCTGAAAAGGAAGGGCTTGCACATGGCCAGCCCAGTAGGAGCAGGGCCCAGTCACCTGTCTTGGCTCAGCCCTGGGCATGGTAACTTTCCCGGAATAAGACGTGTGTAACCTGCTCTAAAAGGTTCTGCCTCGGCTCCAGTCCTGCCTCTGCCTTAGTTCAAAACGAGACCCTGGGCACAGCTCTCCCACCTTCACTCTAAACCCCCTGTACCCTTGTCTGTAAGAAGGGGTTGTGTGCTTTCTTAGGTCCGTTCTATAGTAGACACCACTGGTAGCATTCCCCGCATGAGGGCAACACAGATACCATTCAGGATCCCGCCTCCCATTCCCAGGTCCAAGACAAGACTTTGGCTTCTCAGAGCCGGTCAGCAGGTGGCATTCTGCAGGCTTCTTGCTGCTCTAGAGATGAGCGTTATGTCTTGTCTGCTCTGAAACCCATCACCACCTTTGTACCAAAGTCACACTTCCCACCAGCTGCTCCCAGCCAATGACCCCGAGTGACCGGGGTGATGATTTCCTGAGATGCTGATGCTCAGACTCTATATTACTGAGTCTTGAACCCAGATCTTTCGACTTTCACATGACGACTCTTTTCCCTAAAATGCGAGATCCCAGAAACTGTGACTTCCCCTCCCCCAGCAGTCTTTCCTCAGCAAATGATACACAATTCTTTAAACAAACAGGCACTCACTGATAGATCCAGTGAGTCACCGAGGGCTGCTAAAGTTGGCCTTCATGCACAAAAATTAGCACGTTAGAAGTTTCTCGAAGACTCGATTCAGCACTTGGCTAAGAAGTCGGGCGACCATGCAGCCCTTGGCAGCTTCTCAAAACACTACCACATGTTGCCCCAGGCCGCGATGTCCTCCGCCAGAGGTCCAGGCACGGTTGGGGCTGCCTCGGCTGCTCCCGGTCTGTACTCGCTGCTGTTTTTACGTTTTAATTACGAATCGCTGTTGGTTTGGTTCCCTCGTCATCAGCGCAACTTGTGGCTGGCTGTCGGTTAACCCCACAGCGTGTAGGGATGCATATTTGCACCAGCGGAGTGTGGGGCCTATCATTTTCCAATAACGACTAGACTCGGAAACATGTAGGTGTTGCCGTTTGGTTATGAATCACCCCTGTGCCCTTATTTCTGCAGCAGATTGTGTGGACTCCCTCCAATGCTTCCACGGGGCTCCTCGGTGGTATGGCCACTCTCTCTTTCCCTCCTCCTGCAGTGGCTTACGATGAGATAGATGGCCTGAGGGCCTTGATCTGGCTGAAGTAGGCTGTGGACTCAACAGGCGGGAATTGTTCTAGAAGATTCTAGAACTGAGGTGCTAGACTGTGGAGGAGGGGACAAAGGGAGAAGTGGAAGGAACAAGGCTCTTGACCTCCACCTCCCCGTCAGTTAGAGACCCTCCACGATAGCTTGCCATCTGCGGGGGCTGGGTAGGGCGGGATGGGATGTGGGGCTGACATTCAGCAGGAAGTGTTTATCACTAATACCTGCTGGGAGGTGACCCTGACCCGATCCTGTATCATTGCTGTGTCACCATAGAGTTAGGGTTTCCTCGTGGCAAGCAACAAACAACAGGGAGAACGAGTAGTTCAAAGACAGACAGGAGAGTGGAGTTAGGACAGGGCTTAAGACAGAAAGAAATACTCCCGGTGCTATTACTGAGACGATGATACTCATAATGGGCAGTCTTTCAGATGTGCTATAAACACTTGATGCATTTTTACTTCAGTCTGACAACAGTCCTATGTGATAGGAGCCATCGTTATGCCCATTTTGCAGATGAACAAACTGAGGCACAGATAAATAACTTGCCCCACATCACACAGTTAATAGATGGTGCGGCCAGTAGCCTGCCTTGGGATGGTCCTGTCCCCCGCCCCCAATGAAAGTCACTGCCAGTGAGCGTCCTCGGAACTAACGCTTTCCCAAAGCTTCTGGAACCTTCCCCTCCCCCCCCACCCATTTCCTTCTTGAAGTCTGGAGTCATAAAAGTGTTTCTCTTATTAGTCCCAGGCATCCCACTACAGCAAGTGGTTTCCTTACATCCTACTCACACCTTTGTGTTCCTTTATGAAAACCTCTTCTAATTATCTTATTTTGAACGTGCCATCTGTTATAGTACTACAAGCCGATTTCAGAGAATCCTAAACACCTTTGATCGGAGACCACACCATGAGTTCACGTTTCATTAAGTCAGAGGAAAAAAGCAACCCGTGGAACAACGCCACCCTATTGATTGTAAGGCCAGTGTCAGAGTGTGAAAACGTGGGTCTAAAAACCAGAGAAATAGAGAATGACTCCCACTTCATGGATGAAGGCATGGCAAAACAAAGAAGATAAACACCTCGCTTGAGTAACCCAGCCAGCTGACCGCCAAGCCAGGGTTTAGACCAGATAGTTTTGTTCTAGATCCCGCACCCTTGCTGCCCCCACGCTGCTCTGGGTGTGTGGAGCAGAGTTCCAGAAACGGCTGTGGGGGCAGGGGGCTTGCAGCTGAGGCCAGCAGGGACAGGGGAGGGCTGGCCCCGACAACATGCTGAGGCCGAAGGTGTGGGGGACTCAGGCCAGGGCTGCTGTGCAGTTTGGGGGGAAGGAGGGGGGACAGAAAGGGGAGCTCCCCCTGGCAGAGAAGCCAAACACTGTCCTGGACAGAGGGGAGGGCTAGGATGATGTCCCAGCCTCCCCAAAGAGGCCCTGGTCCCCCCAACCCCTGCCTTCCAAATTCAGCGTGTCATCGGTCGACAAATATAGAGTAGGAGAAAACGAAGTAAATGAGTGGCTGTTCGAAGCCGCGGGATAGCTAACCATAATGGGGGTTTTCGGTTTTCTGCTTGAGACACAAACAGCACATTCCTCAGCTGAAATAGGCGGGTAGAGAAACAGGGCATCGTCAGACGGGAACACCCCCGGCCAGGATGAGCCAAACAAGACAGAAATAGGCCAAAGCTACCACATGAAGGGAGCTCATCCGTGTCTGGCCGAGGGGGGTGGGTGGGGGGGAGCACTGGCCCAGCCCTGCCCTGCCCCAGGGGCGGCTGTGTCACTTGGGGAGGCTCTGGCCTTGACCCCAGGAGCAGGCACCCGGGTGCATGCCTGGGATCTGGGTCTGTGGCAGCTGTGGCAGCTGGGACAGCAGCCCCCTCCTCAGACAAGGGCCCTGGGGCGTTGAGACGCGGTGTGGACCGGCTCGCTCCGCCCCCACCAGGCACATGCATGTGCATGCCCTCATGGACTCGCCCACATGCACAGCACACATGCCCTCACAGATCCACGGACACCTAGCGTGTACGGGCGGGTCCAGGAACCTGGGCCTAAGGCCACGCACGCACACAACACAGAGACCCACACGGCTGCGATGTCACACCCTCGTCCGCGTGCACATCGGCGCACACCCACGCACACCAGCGGCATGTGGGCACTTGGAGACCCACGAGACCGTGTCCGCTGAGCCTTACAGATACACAAACGCAAGAGCAGGTCCGCAGCACACAACCACAAGCGCATACACATACACCTGCGCACATGACAGGTACACACATGCAAACCCCCACGTGTGCAAGCCCGCACACGCAAGCCCATAGTCTCAGTCCCACCGTCCCCAGCTCCAGGGACCTCCTCTCTCCCTGGGCACAGTCAGCCCAGAGGTAGCTGGGCTAGGGCTGGGGTCAGTTCATCTGAAAGAGCTTCCAAGGGTAGGTTCAGGGGGCTCTGGGATGGAGGGTCAGGGAGAAACTACCAGAGAAGTCCAGAATCTCTCTTGTTCCACTCCCCATCCTCCCAGCTCCCAGCCAGCCTAACCTCACTGTGTGCCCTGGTTCATCTCTGGGAAGGAGGAAACAGCAGACCGATTCCAAGCCTTCCCCGTAGACTGGGCCTGAGCATGTCCACAACTCATTGGTACCCTCCTTGCTGTGAACCTCCCAGGCGCTGTGGGTCTCTGAGCCCTGCGGGTCCAGGAACCCTGGCAGCCATGTGCATCCCTTCTTGCCCAGAGCCCACTACGGTGCCTGTGCTCCGTGCACAAATAAATGAATGAGCAAAGTAGAAGAGCCTGGATTGGCATTCCCACTTCGTGGGTAGGAAGACTGAGGCCCAGAGAAGGGCAGCACTTAACCAGCTATCCTCAGCAAAGCCAGACCTTCCTGCTCCTCCTCCTCCTCCTCACACTCAGGCCTGGGCAGTGAGACCTGGACAAGGCGGGTAGGCAGTAGGGTGTCCCGGGAGCCCCCTGTGGGTTCTGTCCTGGCCCAACCCCGAGAGGGCTGGCAGCTGCAGGACCAACTCCCCCCATGGAAGGGCTGGCTGCCAACTCTTGCTGCTTGCTCAGCTCCCCTGCCCCCTCTCAAGGCTCCCCCAGACCTCGTCATGGACCGCAGTTTTCTGGCCCTGAGATGCAGGCTGGAGGAGGGAAGAGGAACAGCAGGAGACAGAAGGGGTCAGTGTTTGTTCAGCGGAGACCACGCAGGGGTGTAGGGGGAGGCCTGGTGTCTCCCAGGCAGTGCACCCAGCAGACATGCAGACATGGGTGTCACATCCACGTGCCACGCCCCCAGCCACAGCACGGAGCTGGAAAAGGCAGTGGCAGACTCTGCTGGGAGCCCACACTGGTGGGGAGGTGGGGGGCACGGTAAGGGACCTTCCGATTGCACTCAGTCGGGAATTTTCCAGGTTTTGTTTTGGAACAACAAAACCTTTTCTTGGGATGATTTTTTTTTTTTTAAGTTCTAAATTAAGGTGCAATTTACATTTTGTAAAATACACCCTTAAAGCGTGCAGTCCTGCTAGCTGAGCAAACACAGTCGTGTCACTACGACCAGAGTCAAGGTATAGAAGAGGCCCCTTGGCCCCACCAAAGTGCCCCAGGGCCCTCACCCCCTCCCTATAGCGTTTTGTCATTTTCAGAATATTCTAAAAATGGGATCCTGCAGGATCTAGCCACTTCCTTCAAAACATAGGTAACCCTGCACTAGGACTTACCCAGGGCGCTGGGCGCATCAGCCATTTGTCCCTTTTAATTGCTGAGTAGTAGTCTATTCTGGGGATGAAGCCCAGGATATTTGTCTATCCTCCACACGGGGGGCATCTAGGCTGTTGCTACTTTCTAGCTATTCCAAATAAAGCTTCTGTGAACACGTGTGTACAAATTTTTATGTAAATATATCTATTTTTTTCCCTCCATGGTAAATACAGTAGGAATTGATGGGTCATGGGGTAAGTATATATTTAACTTAACTTTTTTTTAGAGATTTATGTATTTATGTATTTATTTATTTATTTTAGAGAGAGAGAGAGAGAGAGCGCACACATGAGGGGGAAGGGGAGGGGCAGAGGGAGAAAAATCTCACACAGACTCCCTGCTGAGTGCAGAGCCTGATGTGGGGCTCGATCCCACCACCCATGAGATCATGACCTGAGCTGAAACCTAGAGTCAGACACTCACTCAGGCGCCCCTATGTATTTAAATTTCCAGGAAACTGCAAAATTTTCCAAAGTGTTTATAGCACTTTGCCTTCTCCCCACCCCCACCCCGCTCCACCGGCAATGATGGTGGTTTCCATCACTTGGTATCTTTGCCAACAATGCGTTCTGTTCCTTTCCCCCACGATGTTATAGGTTGTGTCAAGTGATGTCTTACCGGAAACCCCAATCTACAGAACAGGAAAGTAGAGCTGCCCCGGGCGAAGCCAGGAGACAAAAGTAGGGGGACTCAGAGTCCTGCACCGGACCCTCCCCACTCATGGTGGGGGCTCCCTAGTATCTCTTTGGGGTCAAGGCCAGAAAGTAAAGAGGGATGGCCCAAGGTGACACACCTCAACAAGAGGGAATGGGGCTAGGACCAGACCTCTGATACCAGGGACTTGACCTTGGGTGCATCCTGTCACTGATGGAAAGGGGGGAGTGGGACCCTCTAGCCACCTCCAGGGGCCTCTCCCCAAAGGGCCCTCTTTGAGGCCCACGACCAAGCTGCCTCTCTCAGGAAGTGGTGGGGGCCAAGCAGCAGGTCTGCGTCTGAGCTCCCCTCCAAATGGGGCCCGTCCTCCTTACGACCGAAGCCCCAGGTTGTTCTACCAAAGACCATGATTTACACAGTGCCATCCGACACCTCCTCGCTTTATCTTCCCACAATTAAGCAAAGCCAGGTGGTGACAAATGGTCCCCACGCCCATGGCATCACGGCTCCCCGGGACCCTGCTTTCAGCCGCAGGCCTCTGAAGCTAATTCATCCTTCTCTGGCTGCCCAGGTTGGAGTTGATAAATCAAGCGAGCGTGTGAGCCAATTACAAGGTCATCACTCAATGGAGAGAGAGAGGATTGCCTGGAGTTTCTGAACTTCATATTTTATTGGAAGAGCTGGCAGTGCTGGGCCACTGACCTCAGGAGAAGCACGGCTTCCAATCTGTCAGCACAGCCCACCTTCCTGGACAAGGGGCAGGCTCTCCTCAAACTCTACAGGGCTTGGTGTTCAGCCCTCATGGAGGGGGCGTGGACACAGGGGTGGCAGGGTCCAGACTCCCTTCACTCCCTCCCAAAGCTACCCCGTAGCCCTCTTGCTTTCTTGTTCCTGAGAATACAGCTGAGCATAGCCTAGCCCAATGCCCGGGGGCCGGGGGAGGGGGTTGGATCTTCAGCCTCACACAGCTGTTTGGAGTAGGGTGTCTACGGTTCAAACCTTGACTCCATGTTAACTTTATGGCATAGGAGATGACATATGATGGGCCTGTGCAAAGTGGGTCCCTGCGGAAAGGCTCTGGGACCACCAAGTCTCCTTTGGGGTTCTTGAAGTCAAGCCTGTCTTCAGTGGGTGTGGGCAGGCTGGCCATCATTGCTTTGCCCTCCCTTCCAGCCCCTTGACCTCCTGGGTGCTAGGAGAGGAATAGGTAACCCCCCTTACTATCAATTCACCCCTATAAAAAATAGTAATCATATTTCTTGAGTGTGAAGCCCTTACCTTGCTATGTAAGTTGAGATTGGGTTTCAAAAATAAAAACTGGATTGATGATGGCTTGAACCAATGGCTCTCAAGGAGCGTTACCCATACCCCTACCGTCAGCATCACCCAGGACCACGTTTGGAACAAAATTCTCGGGCCTCACCCCAGGCCGACCAAATCAGAAACACTGGGCACTGCAGCCCAGCAATCTTTGTTTTAACCAGCCTTCCATGTAATTCTAATGCATGCTAGAAGTTTGAGAACAGCTGTCTTCAGCAAACATAGAAGTCAAGTCTCTATCCCTTAGAATCAACCCAAAAATAGACAGTCCAGAGGCCATGAGATATCTCCACCTTTTGGTTCCACCATCTTCAGCACAAGGATCCATTCCCAAGATCACTTTGTACTACAAGATGGTGGCTGGAGCTCCGGCCATCGTGTTTGCCTTCCAGGAAAGAGGGAGAATGAGGCAGGGAGAAAAGAGCAATGGGCTCTGTCGAGGCAGACCCCTGTAATGCTCCCAGGAATTCTACCACCATGATCAGCAACTTTCACTTACATCTCCCAGGTCAGCCCTAGCTGCAAGGGAGGCCAGGAAAAATGATCTTTGATCTGGGCATTTTGTCGGCCAAATAAAGAATGTTGAGGTAGGTAACAAGCAGACACTCCTGTACACCCTCTCCACTAATCTCCCAGCGACTCTCAGAGGGAAATGAGATTACTTCCCCCACCTTCCAAGTGACGGAAATGACCTTCTGAGAGACCAAAGCCAAGTAGTTAGAAGTTGCTAATTAGCCTGGGCCAAATGACTTCCTTCTTTTGCCCCCTACCCATAGGGGCCTCTAAGGGCTGGGCTTATGTAATATTTCCCCTTCTCCAGACCCCAATGATTTACCTGTACGCCCTCCCAGTGCCAGAAGGTCTCCAGGCCTGATTTGAGTGGGGGACAGAAAGGAGAGAGGGGAGGGTTCAGGCCCTCTCCAGAGCCAGGGAAACCCCTTCTCTTTCCAGAGGTAAATAGTAAAACTTAATTAGCAGCTCACACTTGCCAGGCAAGTAATCCGCAGGCTTTCAGAGGCATCTGTTTCCATGGGCTCAGAGGGAATCTCGTGAGCTCCCTTCTGCCGGGAGCCGATGCTCACGCCGCCTCTACCAGTGGGGCTTGCTCAGCTGGTGAGGGCCGGGGGCGGGGCCTTCCTTTTCCAGGCGGCGTCCACCGGGTGCTTTCCTGTGAATCCCTCCGACCTAGGCCCCTTGAGGAGCCCAAGGTGTGGCCTCAAACAATAAATACCGCAGTCAGAGCACTAACCACCAGAGACTTGTCCCACGTCTCCTATGGACCCACTGAAATATTCCTAGAAAATGGAGCCAACTGGGAGTATGGAAAGAAAGCATGTTCGGAAACAAAGGGAACACGTCAGGGCCTCGGTTTAGGTGGGGGGTTGGGGGAGCCCCAAAGAGGTGAGCTGCGGTTGGCGAGCGCTGGCAAGGCCCCCTCCTCTCCTCTGAAAGTTCTTCCCTTCTCTCTTGGCCTTCGACCAACTGCAGGCTTGGCAAGTCACTCCTTGGAGTTAAGGCCTGGCCTATCTTTTGGGTTAAGAAGTGCCCCATTCCAGGGCGACTGGGTGGCTCAGTTGGTTAAGCCTGGACTCTTGATTTCAGCTCAGGTCATGATGTCAGGGTCGTGAGATGGAACCCCGTGTCGGGTTCCATGCCAGCACGGAACCTGCTTGGGATTCTCTCTCTTCCTCTACCCCTCCTCCCTGCTTATGCTCACTTGCTCTCACTCTCTCTCTAATAAATAAATAAAATGTTAAAAAAGAAAAAGAATTGCTATTCCTACCTTGTCAGAGTTGTACATCTAGTCCCCACGTATACACTGGGAGGGAGCTTGGGGTCGTTTTTCTGGATAAGAAGACTTCAGTCCCTTTTCTGGAAGGATACACAGGATAAGAGACAGACACCTGAATGGGAGAGGTATAGGGACCTGGGGGAACAAATACAAAACCAGAGGTCAAGTTTCCCTGCTTTCCCTTACCAACTCTGACCCTACATAAAATTTAGTGCATCTGGGCCTCAGTTTCCACCTCTGTGGAAAATGGGGACGCCCCAGTCATGTGCCTGAACTGTCCTAATCTTTGTTACCCCCTTTTAAGTTGAACCTGTGTGTTGCATATATATATTTTTTAATTTTCCATATATTGGGGCACCTGGGTGGCTCAGTGGGTTAAAGCCTCTGTCTTCAGCTCAGGTCATGATCTTGGGGTCCTGGGATCGAGCCCCACATCGGGCTCTCTGCTCAGTAGGGAGCCTGCTTCCTCCTCTGTCTCTGCCTGCCTCTCTGCCTACTTGTGATCTCTGCCTGTCAAATAAATAAATAAATCTTAAAAAAAATTTCTGTATATTATGATGTTTTAACAACTTTTTTTTTTAAAGATTTTATTTATGTGACACACAGAGAGAGAGCACAAGTAGGAGAAGGGGGAGAGGGAGAAGCAGACTCCCTGCTGAGCAAGAAGCTCAATGAAGGACTCGATCCCAGCACCCTGGGATCATGACCCGAGCCAAAGGCAGACACTTAACTGACTGAGCCACCCAGGCGCCCCTGATGTTTTGACATCTTAAAAATACCTTTCTGCCTGGGAGAGACCGCTTGTCTCTGGGCCAGCCAATTCTTAGAGGTAGCACAGGGCCCAGCAGGAGCGTGTCTTTGATATGCAAACTAGGTGATCCAGAGCTAGGCCTGTACCCCCTCTTTCTGCCCCTGCACCCAAGAGGCAATATTCCTCTGTCTTGATCAGCCCTGGGCCAGGCGCCCAGCAACCAGAGACCATCCCTACAGCCCAAAGCCCACGGAAAGGATCCGAACTACCCACTCTAGGCTGCTCACCTTGCCCTGCTTTGCCTTTCCCTCCAGAAGCCCCTCCTGTCTTCTGCCTCTTGGCCACCCTGCTGTCTTTTTCATGTGGTCCTACGTGGTATGCCATGTCTCCTGTCTGTAGGACCTGTGAGTCTGATCAACATTGTTCTTATGATTCATCCTTATTCATTATCAAGCTTCTCCCATGCCTCCTCTTGTACTTATGTCCAACGGATCATCTCAGAAAGAATACAAAGCAGCCTGCCCCGAAAGTAGAGGGCATGGTGTCTCTAGGTGCAGCCATCCTGGGCCTTCAGCCGAGGCGGGTCAGGGGAACCTGAGGGCTCAGAGGAGAAGTAATTGGGACAGCAGAACCTGGGTTCGGGGCTTCCTGCTTCTCTGGTCACCTCCGCAGGAACCTAAGGATGGTGGGGCTGGGGTACGCGGCTGGGGGAGCCTAGAGCAGACTTCTCCTTACAGGTGTGAGCCTGGCTCCTTCCCACCTTGGCTGGATGCAGAAGCCCAGTGGGGGGTCCCGCCTCAGACACAGCCAATCAGCTCTGCAGCTTCCACTGACCAGAAGACCCTTCCACGCAGCCCACCCAAAGCCAGGCTCCGGATGCCAATTCCCGGAGGCCAGCCTGCCACGCCCCAAGGTGAGTGCCAAGCTCCAACTCCCTCCCAGGGCTCCTCTTATCTTATTCCTTCATTCCCAGTGCCTCTGCCCAGTTGCCCCAGGACCCCTCCAGCCTCTGGTGGCATAGCAGGATTTTAAAATGTGTGCCAGGACTCTTGACCCCTGGTTATTCAATCAAACACTAGGCGAGATGTTGTTAAATCAGGATTTTGCCGATAGTATTAAAGTCCCAAATCAGTGGCACTTAAAATACAGAGATTATGAGGATGAGGCTGACTTAACCACAGGAGCCCTTTAAAAAGCAGTTTTCTTCTACTGGCTACTGAAGGGGAAGTCAGAGACTTCCAGAACGCTGGCCTGGGAGAAAGCAAGCATCCTTGCTGGGAACTGCCATGGGGAAGGGTACCTGTCAGAGCCCAAAGCAGGCCCTGGAGTCACAGCCCCAAACACCTTTGGTCCAACGGGTGAGACTCTGAGTAGAGACCTCAGTACATACCAGACCCAGACTCCAGACTCCAGGACCTGTCCGTTAATAAATGCATGCTCTCCAATCTGATATGTGTGAGGTAATTGGTTCCACAGCAGTGGGAGAAAATACATGCTACCTGGAGCCCCTCTTTCTCCATCACCCAGGCTCTGCCCTCCTTCCCAGACCCAGGATTAGCCTTCATTTCCAAATCTCCACGTCTATTCAACCTCCAGGAGGGCCCAAATCAAATGCCAACAGGGCTGTCAGTTTCCCCCAGAATCCACCCGAAGGCAGAAATATCTTTCCACTCCCGTCCCCTCCCATGCCCTGTGCCCCATGTTACAGCCATGGTGGGCAAATTAACATTCTCAGGACATATCACCCAGTTCTAAACTCTGAGGCCTTTGCACTTGCTGTGCCTTCTGCGTGGAATGTTCTCCCCTTACCCTGATCCCCTCAGTCCAAACCCTTCAGAATCATCATCACCTCCTCACAGAAGCCCTCCTGAAGAACGGAAAGTGACTGCCACCTGGGTCCCATCAGTATTTGTAACTCCTTCGACTATAGAATTTCCCTCCTCTCTCGTGATGATTTGTCTGTCTGCCTGCAGGAGGGTGGGAGTTCCTGAGCTCGAGAGGCCTGGTTTCATCCCTCTTTCTGGGCTGGACACAGCCAGCTGCTGCTGGAAGGACTGCCCAACCTGACTAGCTTCTCCACCGAGCTGCATACTCAATTCTTGGGTCCCAAGTCAGGATTTGGCCATGCAAGACCCCACGCCCCTGGTTATTTAGCTGTGTATCAGATTCAAATAGGTCCCCACTTGTCTGGCCTCATGGAGTACAAAAACAGCCTTCCATCAAGTTGCAGGGGGGGCTGGGACAGGAAGGATCCCTGGGGAGATGGCTTGTCTTCCCAGGCCTGGGAACCCAGAGCACACTGTTGGGAAATGGGCCTTGTGGGTCGTCCCACTGTCCCAGCTCAGCACCAGGCCTGCTCGCCTGAGGTCCACAGGGCCTGATTACATCCGCAGCCAAATCCTCCGGATACTGGGGCCAGATTGGAGCAGCCAGTCAAGAAGCATCCAACTCCGGAGATGCCGGGCCCACTGAGGGAGCACGCCTGGTGAGGTCCCAGTGCGGAACAAGGTCTCCAGGGAAGCAGCGGTCCAGGGCTTGCTGGGGCTGGCCACCCTCAGCTTCATCAGGAGAAGCCACAAAGGATCACCCCCCGGAGGCACATTGACCCTTTTGAGTTGCCTCCTGCACAGCCCGGGGCTGGGGGGTCCAGTGACCTGCATGTAGCATAGTGAACTTGAGGGTCTGACTGCCTAAGCTTCGCCAGCTATTGACTAGAGAGACTCGGACAAATCATTTACTTTCTCTGAGCCTCAGTTAATGTGGCAATAAACACGGAATGCGTAATAGTCACTCCTCAGATGGCCACTGAGAGGAGGAGAGGAGATAATGCATGGGAAATTTAAGCATGCGCCCGGCATGTAGAAAACACTGAATATATATTAGCAACCATGATGATGATGGTGATAGAGATGATTCTTTGATCCTCTGCTTCAAGAGTCTGGCATCTCCCGGTCTGGCCCTAACAACAGGCTCAGAAGGGAGCTCCCCAGACCCTGAGAAGAGTCCATGAGTCCTTTCAGGGATCGCCAGAGTTCTGAGATGCAGGAGGTAGGCTGGCTTGTAGTGGAAGAGTTTCCCGCTCCCCTAATAACTCACATGTTGCCTCCTATTTCCCAGATGCTGCCCTCAGTGAGTAGGTCCATGTGATCAGTCCTGGGCAGTGAGCTCAAGAGCTGAGTGTTAGCGATGGACAGCCGATGATTCTCAACCTTCTAGTTGTTTCCACTGTGATCATGGAGCCATGTTGTTGAGACCATGCAAGTTGCTGGGATCATGAAGTCAGTGCAAGGGGACCAGGCCCCCCCCCTCCTCCAAGAGCCCCTTCATCTGCAGAGAACTTTTCATGGGTGACAAACGAGCTCCTGTTGTGTCCAGGCGAGGGTACCTTGCTGCTGCAGTGTGACCCAGCCCCTCCGGATCATGACAGGCTGGCTGAGCTACTGGACGCCATGCTGGCCATTGGCCCCTGGGAGGGGGAGGCAATTTCTAAGTGTAATGAAGCATCAAATGAATGCTTTAAGAGGCAGACTCTTTTAAGAGGAGCCAGCACCATTTGTCTTCGATGGAACCTGTCCACTCCCAGGTTCCCAGGGAGGAGCGATAGATGATATCACTATGGGAGGACCAGGAGCCTACAGCGGGAAGGTTAAGAGATAGGGAAAAAGGGAGGAACACCAAAGAGTGCAGAAGCAGCCCAACTCCCAGCGCAGGAGGCTTCGTGGCTTTCCTTTCCCAGGAAAGGAAGAGCCAGTGCTGTCGACCCTCTTCCATCTTGGGTGATTCTGTAAACAGCTTGTAGGTAAGATGGTAATGGCCTCTACTCTCACTGTTCGATCATGATTGAGGGCATAACCGAGACTTGACATAAGGGGGGCCCCCATGGTCTCCTTTAAAGAGCATTTCCATCTTTAGAGTCAGAACAGGAGATGAGAAGGAAATGCAATCTCCAGCTGGCATTCTGCTACATGGTCGGGCCCCTGACCCGGGGGTGGGGGCGGGTGGAAGGGGAGGGCACCCAGCACCGGGTCCCACCACCAGGCCCCTCCTCGAGGCTGCCAAGGAGGGCAGCTCTCCACCTGTGGCCACCAGCCAAGCACAGCTCATTTGCTTCAAAACCTTCACAACAAACACACAAACCCCGAAAGCCAGGGCCCTCTGTCTCCCTCCTCCCCAGGCTGATGGGGGAGCGGGAGGAGGCTGAGGTTATTGAAATGCTATTTTAAACTCCAAGTCAGTGTTAACCAAAACCTTGAGGCTGATTAAACACGACCTTTGGGCCACGGGGCTCCAGCTCAAAAGGCAAACAGCTTCTACCCTCTCAACAGCTCCAGGCTTGTTTATTGGTTTGAAAGCCCTTAAGGGGCCCGCCAAGCAGAGGGGTGAGCAGGGGAAACTTTAATATCTGAAGGGAGAGATCAAAAGCAGTTGACATTTCTGGCAGAGAGCAAGCACGTATGTATCTTTATATGTATAGTGTTATAGCTGAGCAGAAGGGAAAAGGCATTTCTTCTCTGGGTTAAATCAAATCAGGCCACATGTTCTTGATCTTGACTGTGTTGTCTTATAATCTAACCAAATTTAACTGACATTGAGAATTTCTGATCTGAACAGTTAACATGGAAATGTGGCCCAAATAACTTTATACACATTCTGAACATGAACTTGGTTTAGTCATCAGAATTGATGGGAAAGTGCCCTCCTAGCTCCCCTCCAGGGAGCCGGGCAGAGGGGTGGCTGGCGGGTAAAGCTCCCGATCTCCGTCGTCCCTCCTGCTGATGGAGTCACTGGGGAAAGCAGCCCCTCAGGTGGGCAGGCTGTTTCCATGTCTGATCCTGGGGCCCAGGGATTATTTCCCAGTCACCCCAAAGAAGAGAGATGATCTTGACTTGGCAGAAGCATCTACGGGGCCACGAGGTCTAGGAAGATCCCTGAAAGGTGTCTTTGGGATTTGTCCGTGGAGGTTCCTGATAACCTTGCTGAGGGCAGTTTCAGTGCGGAGTTCAGTGGGAGGCAGGATGGCCTCGGACGATAGAAAAGATGCCCCTCCTCGAAGCTAGCACAGCGCCTGGCACAGAGCAGGTGCTCAGTCAACATTTGCAGAATAGATTTTTGAATAAATGAGTCTGTGATTGACTCAAGTAGCTGGTAACTGGAGAGCCATCTGCACTCCTTGTTCTTTGATCATTGAATGCTGCTTTAGTTCCAGAAGGCAATGTCCTCAGTCCCAAGTGATGAGACATGATGCATGTAAGTTAATCATGACAATCCTAGTATTCTCCCAGCTTCCTTTGTAGCTAGGGATGGGCCGGACCGATGAGCCAGCTCTGGCCAATGAGACCTAAGTAGTCATTGCTAAGTCATTGCTGGAGGGGTTGGTGGAGGGTGAGGGGGGTCTTAAAAAGCTTTTGCATCTTGGTTAAAGGAGACAGATGACATTGCAGGGCCCACTCCCTCCCCTCCCCCCTTCCTCCTACCTTCAGGGAGGACTTACCATGACAGGTGACTAGTTGTCATTCAAATCCATCTTTTTCATTCCATGCTGCAGAAGTGTCCCTGAGAAGCACCTGCCTTTGTCTCCATCTGGATTTGGCTACATCCCTAATTCTCATCAATGGGATATGAAAGGTGGCACTGACCCTGGTGGACCAAGATTCCAAGGAAGCGAGTGTGCCTTCTCTGTGTTCTCGCTGTCTCTCTCTCCCTTCACTGGATGGATATGGTTGACAGAGATGAGGCCCCAGGAGAGAGAAGAGCTACAAGATGGAAGGAGCCTGGGTCCCCAAAGCACCACATAGAGGACACCAGCCGGGAACCAGAGACACCAGTGCTGGAGTGATGAGGGGTCTTCAGGTAAATTGCCATTGTGCTAAGCACTAACATTTGGGGGATTATTTGTTACGGACCTGGCGTGATGCTGATGAATACACTTGATTTCTATAAGCTTGTAAGCAATTTATTTGAACTCTCTGTACCTCATTTTCTCCTCTGAAGTTGGAGATATCTGTAGTACCAACCTCCTAGGATGGTCAAGAGAAATACATACAAAAGGCAATCAGCAGAGTACCTATTACACAGTGAGTGCTTATTTTATGCCAGCTAATCTCATGACAATTATTACCATTTCTTTTTTTTAAAGATTTATTTATTAGAGAGAGAGAGAGAGAGAAAGCATGTGCACAAAGTTGGGGGAGGGGCAGAGGGAGGAGGAGAGAGAGAGACTCTCAAGCAGACTCCCTGCTGAGCCAGATGCAGGGCTTGAACTCATGACCCTGAGCTCATGACCTGAGCTGAAATCACAAGTCAGATGTTGAACCCGCTGAGCCACCCGGGTGCCCCCATCATTAGCATTTCTGAATCGGGAATGGGCTAGATGACCCCTGAAGTCCTTTGTAGCCTTGAAAGGGCACGATTCTCTAGTCAGATCCTGTGAGGAAAGAGCAAAGAGAGGTGTGTCTGAGCCTTTGCTATGTCTCCAGAGGAGGAAAAAAAAAATGCCTGCAAGGGGAGGGAGAGATAAAGTATGAGGCTCTAACTTCCTTTCTACCGGATTCTCTGTCTCATCCGCGGGAGGACTCCTGGACCACATTCATTTCTTAAGCTGATGAAATATCGATTAGAGCTGAGATCCCACATTCTGTAATCAATCTTTCCTCCCCATTTTTGCACAATTCATGCTATGAGACTAGGATGTTTAGTTTTGTTGTGGTTTGTTTTTGTCAAGCATTCCTGGTACCCTTTTACACCCGGAGGGCGAGATGGGAATCATCGGGAGCCCTGGAACACACCCTCACCTGACCCTGTAGTGGGGTGAAGCCTCATTGCTGAGCAGAGGGACAGAGAACCCCGATGAGGAGGCTGGAGTGCAGCATTCCAGTAGTCCAGTCCTGATTCTTCCCCTTCACAGCTCTACTTGGGCCTCAGTTTCCTTGCCTGCAAAATGGGAACCATAATGTTTCCTACTTAAGAGGATTGTAGCAAGAGGTAAATGAATTAATCTATGTAAGGTTATTAAAACTATGGCTGGCAATTAGGGGTATGTCCAGTTACAATTAACAAATACTCCTTCTACAGTAGCTTAAACAGGTAAGAGTTTATTTTTATCACCCAATAAAATGTCTATGAACAGACATCCTAGAACTGTAAGTGACTCATCAGCAACATCAAGGACCTTAACTGTATCCATCCACCTTTTGCTCCACCATCCCTATCACCAGGACCTTCATCTTCCATCTTGTAACCTCAGAGTCACAATGTGGCTGCTGTTCTCCAGACTTCTAGCCACATTCCAGGCAAGAGGAAAATGGAAGGAAGAAAGAGAAAGAGGTAGTGCATGGATTGGGTCAGCAAAAATTCTCCCAGAAACCCTCAGCTATGTCTCATGGGCCAGAACTGTGTGTGTGGCTAACCCCAGTTTCAGAGAAGTAAAGGAAAGCCATTGCAACCCTGAACACAAACTGGGGTTCAGACAGGCAGCACAAAGGAAGAACAGATCTGGAGTGGGGAACCAGCAATTCTACTTTAGAGGTGGAGGGTCAAAAATTATTAACCCCCTCCTGACAACAACCCCTGACTACTGGTGCCCCACAGCTCGGCTGGAGCAAACCATCAACTAAAGCTAACCGAGAGCCAAGTATTAAATAGTTAGCATTTCACAATCACACTCTTAAGAAGCAGTTCTCTGTTTTCTCTGCCACAAGCTATTTATAGAGCAGATTTCTAATAAACACAGATTGGCAGCTGGGGGTAGGGGGAGGTCAGCAGTGCACAGACCCGGCTTTATTGATGCCTTGTCAATCAACGGCTCTTATTTTGTTGTTTAATTTTTTTTAAGTGCATGTAAGCACTTTCCCTGCTAATAGCAGATTTATTGAACAGCCCCGCAATGGAGTTCATCTCTCCCGTAGACTGTGGCAGCTGGTTATCAACTTTGTGGCTTCGGGTCGGAGGGTAAATTAACCCCGTATCCATGGCCCCTTCCAGGGGAATTACAGGGGTCTAGACAAATTCAATAGTGTCCAATAAAACGTCCCACCTCTCCCACTCTGGGCACCTCACACCGGGCCTCAGCTTTGCTGTCGAAGCAAAGGATGTAATTTGACAAATGGGACATTCAGGCATGTGGTCATGCTGGCCGTTCCGTTCAGACCGAAGGAGAATCCCTTCATCTGAGAAGTTTGGCTTCTCTTAGAAAGTAGACTTGCTCTTCCTGAGTGCTCACACTCCCCACGCTGATCAAAGAGGTCTCCCGGTTTAAAACCACACCCGCCCCACCCCTTGGCCTTGACCCTGCTGTTTCTGCCGGGCTCTGCGCCCCTCTTCTGCCTCATTTCCCCATCTCCGCATCTCTTATACCCACCCCAGCCAATTCGGTACTCACTAACCTCCAAACTCACGTGGGCATCTTTCCCCACGTCCCTTGACCCCCTCCACCCATCCTCCTCCCCGACTTAGCATCGCCCCCCCCACAACTTTGCCACTTGTCCAACTTCTTCCCATTCTTCAAGGCCCATGTCCAAATCTTCATTATTTAAGAAGTTACCTTTGCTTCTCAACGTATGAGACTCACTTCTTAGGAAGGTCTGCTGCTCCGCATTAGTGTTTCTGGAAGCCTAGATGACAATGACCAGATGATGTTGTTGGTGATGGTGATGGTGATGACGGTGATGGTGACGATGACGGCGATGATGGTAATGGTGATGATGGTGACAAAAGACAGAAAGAGCTCATCTATCAGGCTCTTTCTAATGTACCAGGCAAGGAGCTCTTCCTGTAAATCCTACCTTTATAAGAGCTCCAGAAAGTAGATGCCAACATAATTTCCATTTCATAGATGAGGAAACAGGGACAGAGTAAAGCTCAGTGGTTTGCCCAAGGACCCTTCAGCTGGGACACAGGAGCCTTGTGCTCTAAGCGATATGGCTCAAGCCCCATGCATTTGGCTTCCTGTCTTTGTGTCTTTGCCCCGTTCCCACCGCACATCATAGCTCAGTGTAACTACATCCCAGAAGGCAAGAACTCTTGGCCACGTATGACGGGCTAGGCTCACCCACTCTCAGTCTACAGCATCTGAGGAAGAGGAACAAGATGAGAAAGGGTCTGAAAAAATTTACTTGACCCCAAAAAGGTTGCCTGTCAGTTCTATGCCTAGGGGGAAAGTTCTGCTCAGTTCTGTGCAAAGACCTGGGGGGAAAAAGCCTTGGCTGGCACCTCTAGCAAAATGAATCCCCAAGGGGCTTGGGTCATGGTTCTCAACATTTAAAAGCCCCAAACCACAGATTTTTTGGAAGAGAGATTATCAACAGGCTCTCTAATCTGAAAACAATAGCCATCAGCACAGAGTTTACAAGACAGATTCTCGGAACACCACAGGTTTATGGTGAAGATTAACTCCCCTCCAGGGACAGTCTGGCAGAGAACTTGCCCCTTTCAGTCTGTATCTATTGCCAGCCCTTTTGTTCCAGGAAGTGGGGCCACGGAGGCAATCAAGGTCCGTTGCCTGGTGTCTGCTGCTCTTCCTCTGGTCGGCAAAGGGATGCCAGCGAAGATGGAAATACTTAAAAAGCATCATTTTTTATGATCCAGATCTGGAGATTTGACTTAGAAAAAGTATTGTCAATCCCCCTCCCCCCATTAACCCCCCTGCACCTCACCATTGAAACCAGTTAGCTGGTTGATCCTAGAGTGGACAAAAGAGCAGAGGACTTGAAGAAGCTGAATGTTCTGGAAGGAAAAAGCAAGACTGGCTGGATGGGGAGAAAGAAAGAGGGGACCCCATACTGTCATTGGTGCCTTCCAGAAGGTCATCCCCATGTGGGATCTGGGAAAGGTGGGTGGCTTTCCTATTATGGGACGGTGAGCAGTTACCTGGATCCATGGCCCCCCAAGCCCATGTTATCGTGCCAACCCAGCATCGAGAAGTCATTGAGTCAGACTAGGAGGGGGATGACAGGCCATTTCCTTTCATGTCAGGGCTGGACAAAATGGCTTAGAGCAGAGGTGGCAAAGCCAGACATGTCACAGAGCGTGGCAGAAGCTCCTCGCAACCCACTCGTGGGGTGGGACTTACCTTTTTAGTGCATTCTGCCCTCTCCCCTGCTAGGATCGGCCTCTCTCTGCCTCAGGACTTTCTACGGCCGCCGGATCTCTCGCTGCTCAAACAGACTGTACCCAGGACTGGACCAACACCCCACTTCCTCTCTGCTCAGGAGGGAAACTGAGGCATGCTCTGCGCTGACTCTCACAGAGACCCCCAGCCAGATTAAACGCTAGCTGCCCACAACAGGAACTTGATCGGCTTTTGTCCCCATCTTGGCCCGCGTCCCCACCCAGGGCACCTGTGTCCTAGGCTCATCTCCTAAGTAAACTACTTGCTCTCCGATCCTGGTGTCACGATCTGCTTTGGGGGAAAGCCAGTCTAAGACAAGGTGAGAGTGGATAACCAGAGTGGAGGTCAGCAGGGGAGGCAGACGGCGCCCTGCTGGGAGGCGAGCCCAGGCTACCAGATCTGAGTTTAACAGAGAAACTGAAAATCCACATTTCTCACATGAAGTGCCTGATTTAGTTTGGAAGAGGAGAGATCACAAAATAAAAATAACAGTAGCTTCCTGGTCAATCCAAATAAATGCCTTGAGATTAGCCCATGGGCAACCTCTGGCCTAAGGCAGAAAAGCGAGCCTGAGGGGAGGGATGAACAGGCACTTTTCAAGAGGTATGTGGTGGGAGTGACAGCCGGTCAGTCTCTTATTTTCTCATAGGGCCCTGAGACTTCCAGGGAGGCCAAAGGGACAAAGAGAGCTCCCCGGGGCCTTTCCACATGGCCCCTGTGTAAAGCACTGTCTCCTTCTCCATCTCATCAGGAGTGGTCACTTGACCTCTCCTTACACACCTCCGGCCATGGGGGACTCACTATCTTTCACACCTTTTCATTCCGTGGCTCGGATGGCTCTTTTAGAATGTCTCGCTCTCTGTACTGAAATCTCCCTGCCTGGAACTCATCCCCATTGGCTGAGCTGTATACTTAAAACAGCAAAACTCAGGGAGGAAGTGCAGAATCAGACTGGGTGCGGCAAGCAGAATTTCCAGGACGGAGATGGTGTCAGGGGTGCCCCTGGTTTGAAAACACACAATTCATGTTATGATACTTAAAACCAAAAACTGAAAAATAAATCCTATTTTCCACAAGACCAGTAAGACCTTGGTGACACCTGGCTGATGGACACCCACAGGGCAGAGCCACGGGTACCTGAACCCCCAGGATGGACAAGATTTTTATTTTTATTTTTATTGAAAGGAGACACAGTGTTTCTCAAGACTGAAGACCCCGGTTTGATCCCTCCCTCCCTGTTCTGGTCACAATTCCTTAAGCTTCTTCTCAACTCTACTCGTCATGTACTTTTCAAATGGGGCATATGTACCAAAGATCTTTGGAGATAAGGTCGAGATTGGGTGAAACTTAAGGGAAAATGTTGTTTTATGTATTTTTAAAAATTTTTTAAAGATTTTATTTATTTATTTGAGAGAAAGAGAACATGCTTGAGAGAGAGAGAAAGAGAGCACATGAGCAAGGGGGAGGGGACGAGGGAGAGGGAGAATCAGACTCCCCACTGAGCAGAGAGCTCCATGCGGGACTCGATCCCAGAACCCTGGGATCGTGACCTGAGCCAAAGTCAGACAACTAACCAGCTGAGTCATCCAGGCGCCCCAGGAAAAATATTATTTTAAGTAACAACTATTTTCAATATTAAAACAAAGCCTGCATTATCAAGTCAATTACACCAGAATAAATTATTTTAAATAGTTCAATTTCAAAGACAGCCCTAATATCCCCTTCTATCTTTGTCCTTTCCTCTGAGTGTGAGGGGGCTCTCTGCATCTCTTCTTATAAGGACACAAATCCTAAAAGATCGGGGCACCATCCTTATGACCTAATTTAACCCTACATCCTCAGAGGCCTTATCTCCAAACACAGTCATATTGGGGATTCAGGCTTCCACATAAGGATTGGGGGGAGACCCAACTTAGTTTAGTTCCTAGCAGCACTGCTGACCTTGGTGGCCTCAGGGAGTGCCCCTCAATTGTGGAGATGATGAGCGCACACTTCTCTGCCCTTATTGGTGTTTTGGTTGGCAAGTCTGAGAAGTCCTGGGCTGTCAGTGTGTCTCCTCCTGTGTGGATGGGGGGTGACGCCCAGAGGAGGACCCAAGTAGAGGGGACAGTAACCTCCCCTGTGCAGGACATGTGTAAGCTGTGTGTGTGCCTTGCCACACTCCTCTTCATTATTGGTCAAAATCGAGCCAGGCTGGAGCCAGCTTTGGGGTAATACAGAGGGGACATTTAGAGTTTGGGAAACTTGAAAACCAAACCAATGGAAATCACCCAGCCCAAATTTGGAACTCTGCCCCATTAACCCCTCCAGGTTCCAGACAGCGACAGGTCAGCTAATTTTTGTTTAGACCTCCAAATATTACATTTCTTTCAAAACCTTCTGTAATCCCAAGAGCATGTGGTGACTTCTACAGTGACAATATGTTCATTTATTCATTAATTCAACAAATATTTATTGAGCCTCTACCATATGCCAGGAACAGTGTTTGGCAAATAGTGCTCCCCAAGGACCTACTTTAATGACTAACTAAAATCCCGTGTATTATTAGCAAACCCACCATTGTGTGTGTGTGTGTGTGTGTGTGTGTGTATGTGTGTGTGTGTGTGTGTGTGTGTTTGGGGCTGGTTTCCTTAAGCAGGCCAAAGGGCTGGCTGTCTTATTTACATCTTTCCTCTGTTGAACAAAGCCATTTTCCTCATGGTTTGAGAACATTCATAAATCCTCACCTCGAGTCTAAATTAATGAAGTATAATGACTGATGAACTTGAACTTCTGGCAGTCCAAGTTGGGTTGAATTCAGTGATGCTAGGAAACATCTAAACTCCATTCTGTCCCAGTCCACCTTCTTCCTTCCCCATCCTCCCACTCATCCTAGGCAATGCATTGGGTTGGGGGGAAGGGGGTTCAAACTCATGTTCAACAATGAAAATCCAATACTCATAGTTCAATTAATCTTTCCTTTTTTCAATAAGTAATTCACTCAGGTCAGTAGCTCTCAATCCTGACAGCATCTTAGAATCATCTTGGGAACATCTGAAAACTAAAGATGGCCAAGTCCCAAACCCAGAGCCTATGATTTAGTTGGTCTGGAATATGGCCCAAGCATCAGATTTTTTTTTTTTTTTTTTCCAAAAGCCTTCCTCGGTAATGTTAAGTCACAGCCAGTATTGGGAAGCATTGTTGGTCATTTCCCCCAAGACATCTTCAGGAGTCCTCTGAGGACCACAGCTGTGTCATGGGCATGCATGAGTTGGACTTACCAAGTATAACCCTGGTGCTTAGAACTTTGCTAGATGCTACAAGGAGTAGTCACCTAAGCTCTGAGCCTCAGTCATGTCATCTGTACAAAGGGCTTTATCCTTCGCCATGTAGCATCCTGTGTTGAGCTACACAGAGTGAAAGGACTCCAGTGGTGGGACACAATGCTGGTGGGCAGGGGCTGGTTTTGATCAGGGCAGCTTTAGGGGAGCCATCAAATCACAAGGTGTTCACCCACTTTTCTCTTTATTGCCAGCCCCAAATAGGAGAGAGAATTAAGAGGCAAGGCACGGATGTTTCCTGCATTGAACTGAGTAATAAAGAAATATTATTGACTAGCTTCTCCTGCAGGAGCTGGGGCCATTTTTGGCCATGACATGGTGAACATCATTTTACTCAAACTGTTGGTGTCTCGTGGCAAAGAGCAGAAACCCAAACTTGCACGAGCAATAGAAACGTCAACCATCTGGAGATGCACCAGTCAACACCCAAGGAGAGACCATGAAACCGTGCCTTATGGAGGGACAGGAACCGAGGGCCGCATAACCAGGGTCTCTCTCAAGTTCCACTGCCTTGAGTCATTTCTTTCCTCTGGATCTACTTCATCTTTCTTTCTCTGTAAAAGACAGCCAACCAGCACTCCCTGAGCTTACGCTTCCACGGTTTAAATAACACAAAGAAACAGACCAGCATCTGCAAACGCTAGTTCCAAACGCCAGGCGGAAAGAATCCGATTGGCTCAGCCTCAGTCAGGTGACCACGCCTGGCCCAATCAGCTGCATCCAGGGCTTGTGATTGAAACATGGCTGGAGGGGAGGGAGCGGCTGTGCTCAGAGAAAGGAGACAAAGAGAGACACTCCACTTGGTGTCCTCTGTAGTCACACGCAGGGTGGTTTCGGTGACCAGTCTTACAGATGACCTGAGCTGGTCTGAGAGTTTACTGGTCTCACCAATCATCCAGCTCACTTCAGGGCAAGAAACAGGAGGTGAGGGCTCTCCCCTGGTGCCCTGACTTCCCTCCTCGCCCTTCATGCAGCTCTTGGGAGCTCTTGGCACAAACAGTCTCCAACCTAATTACCAGCCGGAATTAATCAAAGGTATTCCCAACTTCATGAGCGATGCTAGCCAGGAATGTCTCTGAGCTGAAATTCTTAAAATACTTTTGTTTATGAGCAAGTTTTACATGTTAACTTTTTCCAAAAGCCTGTGAGAGGAGCAGTCCCCACAGACATCTGAGAACACTTTGGCTGTCTTAATTCGCTCATGATGTTTCATTAATATCAATTTTCTCCCCGCATCCCCGCCTGGCAGGTTCTTTTTACAAGTGTTCTAGTCTTCCAACCTCTTGTTTTTTGTTTTTTTTTTTTTAACTTTTTTCTTAGAATTCTTTCTCCATTTTCGAAGAAACTCTCCTAAATCTCCATAAAGTGCACATCTTTTTGCTTTAACAGCTCTATTTAAAAAATGGAGGACATCACGAACTTCTTGGATCCTCCCCCACCTTTGGAAGTTACAAGAGGGAGGTTGGAGGGAAAATAATCTAGAGAAACAGACTTTAATCTTGCTCCTTAATCCTGTCCTTGGGATTATTAGTACGGAAATTCCATCTTCTCCCCAACCCTTCCAAACTCCAAGAGTCTTGAGTAGAGCATCAACTTCCTTGATCTTCTCAATGCCCAGAGACAGAGGGCCAGTGAGGAGTCCTAACCCACAGCCACCTTGGGTGGTCAGAAGAAGTCATTGGAGATCAGGTCTGTCTGGCTAGTTTCTTGCCCTGTGACAGTCATTGGTTTATTTGCTCTAAGATCCACTCATTGTCGTTCCCCTTCTCTGTATACCCAAGCTCCTTTGCCAACTGGCTTCTAGATTCAACCAATGGAAGGCTCTGGTGGAGTATTGGGGATGGAAGGAAGAGGAAAGTCGGGGTATATTTCTTTCTCTCTCCACTTTCTCCTGTGGTATCTGTGGCAGTGACTCTTCCATGGCACTGATTCCTAAGCGGAAGCCCAGCCATGTGTCTAGCTCCCTCTGGACAACCTGAATTTTGTTTTGGGTTGCAATGTCTCATCCTGTTGTCCCTTCAGCCCCAGGACTGGTATCAGCTTCTTGATGTAGCCAAAGTCTGAGATGTATCATCATCCCTTGTTTGGCTTCTCAGACCTTCCCTTGTCTGTGTACTCAATGCCCTCTATCAAATTCTCTGTGTTTGAGCCATGTAGGGCATCTGCCCACTCAAAATTAAAGTCCTCTGTCTGCCTATAAAATAGTGTTTTGCAAACTATCTGTTGCAAAAGACCATTTTAAAATATTTTCAGTCCATCGTGATTGACACATAACTGGTATACAGCTTGATCCACATGCAATGTACCCACCAAATGCAACCGTAATGGAAATGATCTATACCCTGTTCAATGAGACAAGTCTACCCAGCATGTATTTAGACGTCAGAGCAATGTAAAATTGCTATAAAAATTTCAAAACTTACTTTCACCTGTATCATTGTCTCATCGCGGATCTCTTACAAAGAGTTTGCGAGCTGGTGTGGGAGCGTGGGCCATACTTTGAGTAACCAGGGGCCATACTTTGAGTAATACTGTTCTGGGGTCCTTTTTATTCATGTGTAGGACCCTCCTATGGTTTGGGAAGTCTGAATGCAGCATTGATCATTTTTCCTTTGGGTTATGCACAATTCCCAGACAGAGATGTATTTCTCCTCTAGACCATGTTCCCAACAACTTTCCAATGCTAAAATATAACGTACTAAAGACGGCGCTTCCCAGAGACTGATTCCTTTTCAAGCAGTTCATTTAATCCTCATAATGGCCTCATGACGAGGTGCATTGTTATCCCCATTTTACAGAATGGGAAAGTAAACCTCAGAGAGGTTACACAGCTTCACCAGGATCACACAGCTTAATCCTCGCCCAGGTATGTCTGACTCCGTGTCCACGGTCTTAGCTACGACACAGATTTGTTTGATCCATCTTGTGTCTTGGTACTGAACACAGAGTCTGACAAAACAAAGGAAATTATGAAGGATCAGAATGACCAAGTGAAGCAATGCCTGGTCTGTTCCTTCTCTCACTGGGGGTAGGGCTTTCCATAAACACACTGCCATTGGAACCCACTCTTTCCCAGCCAAATCATCCCCATCAACATTCCCCCTTAGAGAAACCCTGCCAATTCCAGGGCACCCTTCTCTGCTTCCTATGGCTCTGACTGCCTGCGTGTCACACTCTCAAAGTCACGCTGAATGCCATACAGTCCTATTGTCCCCAGACTGTACTTTGGAGCACTTCTTGTCTCCCCATGTGTTTAGAAATTCCTCAAGAACAGAGGCTTTTATAATAACAGTGGCTCCTGGCACAGAGCTAATATTTATTAAGTACTTCTTGGCGCCAGGCGTTACTTTAATTAAGAATTGTTTTATATTCACAGCAATGCAGGTGAGGTGTTTTTATTATACCCTTTTGAGATATAAGGAAACTGAGATGAAGAGAGCTTAAGAAAGTTTCCCCGAGTCCCACAAGTAGGGGCTGGGATTTGAGCCCTTGAACTGTTGGCCTTCTAAGCCTATACTCTTAGCCACTGTGGGATTCTTGAATTTTCCAGATACTTCCACCTCTGTGAACTAAGTAGGTCCTCCCAGTGACTCAGGGGAGGAAGGAAGTACTGTCCCTGAGAGATCTTTAGAGCCAGAAAAACAGCTGGAGGGTTTTTCACGTCTCCATTGTGTGCATGAGGACGTGGAGTCTTAGGGCAGAGTGGCTGGCTCACGGTCACACGGCAAGCCCATGTCATAAACATGAACGGGTCCCAGGTCCCAGCATGGACATCTCCTGTCTGCACCAGGTGGACTATAGTCACGTGGATACTCACTTGACCACTGAGCTCCCAAGGGCAGCATGTCTTCTGGGAAGCCTGAGAGCCAAGCACTGATTCCAGACAGGAAAGCGTAAACACCACAGATACCAGGAACTGTCTGTAAAGGTGAAGGATTTCAAGTAAGGAGAGGCAGCTAGGAGTACAGATGGGAGCCCTCGCCTGGGAGTCAGAAGACCCGGAATCCCAGTTCTGCTGCATGCCCTTTGGCAAGTAACTTAATTCCTCTGAACTTGTTCAAGTGTTCACTCTCTTCAGGAACTTGCAACGTTCTCGAGACGGTTCTAGCCCACCAACCCCTTAGCCGACAATGAAACCTTCAGCAATACAGGGAAGGGCGCATGGTGTGAGTTTGCAGAGAGGACCGAGGTCAGCATGGTCCGGGAGTGGCCAAGAATTGGTTCTCATAGAATGAACTAGAAAGGTGGGGAAGGGGCGCCTGGGTGGCTCAGTGGGTTAAAGCGTCTGGCTTCGGCTCAGGTCATGATCTCAGGGTCTGGGATCGAGCCCCGCATCGGGCTCTCTGCTCAGCGGGGAGCCTGCTTCCCCCCCACCCCACCCCCCGCCTGCCTCTCTGCCTACTTGTGATCTGTCAAATAAATAAATAAAATCTTAAAAAAAAAAAAAGGTGGGGAAAATTTTTTCATTTAGTTATTCTCTTTTTCCAATCGCAAAAATAATGCTGACTTGGGGCGCCTGGGTGGCTCAGTGGGTTAAGTCTCTGCTTTCAGCTTGGGTCATGATCTCAGGGTCCTGGGATCGAGCCCCGCATCAGGTTCTCTGCTTAGCAGGCAGCCTGCTTCCTCCTCTCTCTCTCTTTGCCTGCCTCTCTGCCTACTTGTGATCTCTGTCTGTCAAATAAATAAAATCTTAAATAATAATAATAATAATAATGCTGACTTACCAATGAATATTCTAGAAGTCCAGCAAAGAACAAATTCATCCAGAAAACAAATACCTGTAATCTTAACTTCCGCACATCCTTTCCGTCTTGTTATTGGTCATGTTATTGGTTTTATACAGAGGCAGGGAGCCTGGCAGTGAAGAGTGCAGTTTCTGGGGGTTAATTCCCTAATGCAAAATCCCAGCCCTTGTTTATATAAGCATGTGACTTTAGTGGGGTCACTTTACCTCCTGTATCCTGCCTCAGTTTCCTCCAATTTAAGCAGGGACAACAATAGTACTTCCCATAAAAGGTAGGTGTGAGGAAAACCTCTAAAGGGACTTAGAATAGTACTTGGCACATAGTAAACACTAGACAGTCCTTCTTGACATTTGATTTAAAGTCTTTTCCGATGTGATTAGAAGTTCTTCACAAGTAGGTTTTTCTGAGCTGACACAGTATTCCATTAATGGATGGATGTATCAGCAATCACTTGAGCAGAGTTTAGAAAACCAAGGGAGACAAAGAGCAGGGCCTCTTGTCAGTGGCACAAGCTATATTTCCAGAACTTTCCTTTCAGGGTCCACTTCTTTCATGGGGCATCACCATCTCCCAAAACATCCATCCCTTCCTCTGCCTCAGACAGATGGCTCTGCTCACACCTCTGGGTCCTTTTCCCCAGTTCTGAGAACTCACCCTACTCCCCCTGCCTGTTTGGCTGCTGACAGATAGAAGATTCCAGGCCAGTCATTTTGTAGAAGGCCCTCATTCGGATTTGTTTGATGTTCCCCTTTGATTCAATTCAGGTTATGCATTTTTGAGAGGAGATCAGTTTCATTTTCTACAAGGAAATATTAAATGCATTTGGAATTAATTTTGGTATGATATATTTTTCTTCACTTATATGAAACACCTCCTTTATCACGTAGCAAATATTTAATTGTATATACCTTCTTTTTCTGTGATTCAAAAGCTGGTGTCACACTGTTTTAATTACCATGGCTTTGTTATATGCCCCCAAATGTGGTAAGGAGCAAATTCCTGCTTAATAATGATCCTTTTCTCAAAAACGTCTTGGTTCTTCTCTCCCAGGTGCACCTTAAGATCGTATGATCGTATGATCAGGTTCCTCAAAAAATACCTTCAGGACTTAAGTTGTTTTAAATGTCTAAATCGCGATAGGCAAGATGGACAAGTACTAAATCTTTCCATCCAGGAGCATTACGTACAGATCAATCAAGCCTTTTGTGTCTTGGAAAAGTCTCGTATTCTTTGTGAAGCTCCGGACCATTTCCTGTCAGGCCGTGGTTACTATTTTTGAGTCTCTTATGAACGGACTCTTTGTATCTCTTGTTCATTGCTTTTTCTGGCTGATTTCAATTAGCTGATAGGATAACAGAGTGGTTCAGTTCATCCTCCCTGGAGACTGACTACTCAGGGTCAAATCCTGAGTCGTCACTCATTTTTGCATGCCATCCAAGGCAAGTCACGTGACACTGTGTGCCTCAGTTTCCTCACCTGTGAAATGCAGGCGACTGATGGTATCTGCCTCACAGGCTGTTCTAGAATGAACTAATAGAAGAGTGCCCAACACATATTCAGTACTAACCAGGGCAGTTTCCTAAACAGGCCCCTTTCTGACCCCTGGGGGCCTTTCTCATCGATACAGTAGTGAGCAAAGGGGAAGTGGCCAGTAGTTGCCCTGGGGAAAAGGGCTTTATTTAACAACCTGACATTGACTCTATGGTGTCAGGGGCAGGTCTGAAGGGAAGCTTCGCTGGGCTTCTTCTTGCTTTCAGGCTCTCCCCAGCCCAGTGCCCTCCTAGTCTCATGCTGCACCCCTCCTGATGGTGACTCTGGCTCCGAGTCTCCCGCCCCTCTGTGTCCACAGGTGGGGTTCTGGCCCTTCTTCCTCATGGCTGTTTCCAGGTGCAAGAGTCCAATAGGCAGCCTATGGCCACGCCAATCTTGGGACAGAGGCCAGTCATCCTGAGGGAGTACAGGCATCTGATTTTAGCAAGTTGGCTGGGGTAGGAGCAGATCCTCTTTGGAAGGGGTATGGGCCACAATGGGCATAGGCAGCACCATGGCGGTGGGCATTTTAGATGAGGTCATGCCCAGCAGAGCTCAACAGTCCATGAGAAGAGATTCTGCGCGTATCCAGGAATGGATACAAGAGGAGGGGTGAGAAAGTAGATTAGAGCTCTGCTCCTGTCCTATATTATTATTTGGAATGTTGAGTGGAATTCCACTGGAAAGAAAGGATTTCAGCTTTCTTAAAAACAAAAACAAAAACAAGCACACAAAATATCCTCTTCCTATCCTCTCTGCTGATCTAACTCCCACTTGTCCTTCAAGTTTTCCCGAAAATCCTACCCAAGGAGGTCCTCACCTTACATTCTCTCCAAATAGTTCTCCCCGTCTTTTGGAGAAGTCATCACAGCTTGTAATCATGTATTAATTTTTAGAGGCAAGTTGTTTATCGTCTGTCTTCCTCCTCGGACCGGAGTGGCTGAGCCGAACCCTGGCTCCATCAGTTCTAAATGAGTATCTTTGGAACTTTCCTGAACACCTCCATGCCTCGGTGGGTTATCCAGAAGAGGAACTCATATGGTCCTGCCTCGCAGGCTTGTTGCGAAGATACGGTGAGATCATCAACGAAGGAGCATGGCAAGGGCGGGGCGCTTTTACTACAAGCTGAATATGGGGGCCGTGATTATCATCCCCATCACTCAGTTTATCCCATCCTTAGTGCTGAGGCCATGTCCTCATTCACGGCTGTATCTTTAGCGCTTAGCACGCGCGGTAAGACTCAGGAAATGCTTACCAAATGAATGACTGGAAGAATGAACGGGGGAGGGGCACCTGGGTGGCTCAGTGGGTTAAGCCTCTGCCTTCGGCTCAGGTCATGATCCCAGGGTTCTGGGATCGAGCCCCGCATCGGGCTCTCTACTCAGCGGGGAGCCTGCTTCCCTCTCTCTCTGCCTGCCTCTCTGGCTACTTGTGATCTCTGTCAAATAAATAAATAAATAAATAAATCTTAAAAAAAAAAAAATGAACGGGGGAGTGAACGCTTCTCTGCAAACACACCTGCCCTTCTTCTAAGGAGGCATTTCCTTTGCGCCATTAGGGCTGATCTTTTTTATTTTTCAAGTGGAAAAGCACAAAACTTTTCCCCAGGTGAAAACACTTAAACGTAGCCTATGAAGGAATCCTGACATGTCGTGTGTTCTCAAAGATGCTTTGCCAGGAGACTTTCTGGGGCAGGTTTTGAGGTTGTGAGGAAGTGTAATTTTCCTTGTGAAATGTCTAGGTTTCTTTTCTGGGTCATTTTTCATGTGCTTGTCACTTTCCCAGACTAATTGGTAGGCTCCTTTCCCCGGCTGTCTGCGTAGGCTCTTGCCCACCTGGCACAGCCCACTTGGGTGTCGCGGGGAAGCTCCCAGGAAGGGAGCCAGGACTTGTGAGTTCTATGTGGCTTTGGCAAGGTCTCTGTCCTTCCTTGGGTCTCAGTTTCCCTATCTGGAATACAAAAAGGTTTAACTCAATAAGCAAACAAAAGAGAGTTCCAAGGCCTAAGGGAAGCCACTGACTCTGTGTTGGGCAAATTCCAATTCCAGAAAGATCTTTTGGTTTTGCACACTCAACATTTTCTGCTTCTACCATCGATGGAGCTCACAGTCCCACAGTACCCCAAAGTCTTCGAATGCAGTAACTAGTAAGACAGCTCCTTTTATGGGGTAATTGCAAAACCCAGGGCCATAAATCCATGCCCAGGGTTTAATCGGGGGTCCTGGTTTCAGCACTGAGGGGGAGACGGAGACATGCAATTCAGTTCTTTTGCTCTGAAAGGTTGATGGGAGGAGGGAGGAGGAATGGGAGGAGGGCAAGCCCTCACTAGAGGTGCTGGGCTCCCACTTTTCCAGATAAAATCTGGGGGATGGCCAAGAAATGCATTTGTTGGCCCAAGGACCTTCCAGGGGAACCTGGGATGACCTCTCAGAAGGGCAGGCAGCCCTGGAATAATGCCTTTGAACACACTGCAAGAGGGAGAGACTCCACAAGCTCCAGGTCAACCTGCAAATGTGGGCCATTTTTTGGCAGGGAGGGACAATCTCAGATGTGACATCAAGGAGGGCCACTCATAAGATACCTTTATCCAGTCTTCAGGGATTTCCTTCAAGTTTCTTAGAGACATGGCCAAAAGGTTAAGTGAAACAGAAGTTGGTGACAGTGGAAAGCTAGCAGCCAGAATGGCCTGGGTGCAAATCCCAGCTCCATCCCACTTTCATGTCCCCTCGGAAGCTAGGAGAGGAGAACAGGGATCCCTTCTCCTCCTGAAGACTTGCAGCAAGGATCAAAATCAATTTTGCATGTAAAAATGCCCAGCCCATAATAGGAATTCTGACCATTTGTAAACTCCAGCAAAACATGTGAATCCTTAAACAGAAAATGCAAAAAAGGAATTTGAGGAAAAGGAAAGAATGCCCTCCACCCCTGGCATCCTGGGAGAAAGAGACAGATCACAGGAAAGAATGATGTCGGTGTCTACGTGGTGGGCTGAATGGTAGCCCCCAGGAGTTATGTACACGTCCTAGTCTCTAGAACCGGAGAATGGGACCTTATTTGGAAATAGAGCCTTTGTAGATAAAATGAAGTGAAGAATCTTGAGAGAAAAGGGTCCTCCTGGACAATCTGGCTGGGCCCTGAGGCCGACAACAAGTGTCTATCCCCAAAAGGCAGAGTGAGCCTTGACACAAACAGAAGAGGAAAAGACAGACCAAAGAGGTCAAGGCGGTGTCATCACCCAGGCAATGCAGCCACAAGTCAAGAAACGTCACCAGAAGTTGGAGGAGGCAAAGAATGGGCACTCCCTTGGGGTCACAAGAACATGTAAGCCTTCAGTTTGGACCTCTGGCCTCCAGGACAGTGAGAAGATATATTTCCCTTGTTATAAGCCATCCGTTCATGGTAACGTGTCACGGCAGCCGCAGGAAGTTGACACCACGGCTCAGACTGAACAGCCAGCTTCTGCCATCAGGAAGGAGCAGAACCAAGGAGCCTATGCTGGCCCCCAGTCCAGGCTGGGGGGGAGGGGGCTCCTACTGGCTACCTTTGCAAGGCTCTGACTCCACGTATATTCTGGTCTCTACTGCCTGACATCCATTTTCCCCTTCTTCTGTCCTCTTTTTGGATATTCTCTCTCCTCCACTCTGTGGGTCTGTAAATCAAGTCCTTTGTGGTCCCCCACCAAGAAGAGAGCATGTAGCCCAGAGCTGTTCAAACAGACCCTTTGTCTCCCAAGACCCAGAAACTTGAGTGGAAAACATCACAAGGGCAGTGCCCCCCAACATGCCTGTTCCATCTCAGCACGCTGAGCTCCAAAACCCCCTTTTTCTGAACCACTTTCCTGCCCCTGCCCCACCAGCCTCAACCTGGGGAGCCCTTTCCCTCCAGCTTTCCGATAAATTTCTTTTTTGCCTGGGTCTATCGCAATTGTGATAGCTCATCAGGGAAAGGGAGAGGCTCAGGAGACAAGGGGAGTGTCCTACCCTCCTGATTAACTGCTCCCTGGTGTGGATGGAAAACTCAAGGGGACACAGGTGGCCTTCATGCTTTATGTTCCTTATCTGTCCCTTAAAAAGAATGTCCTTCTGCATTGTCCCTGCTCACATGAAGCTGTTCCCATGGCCTATGGACGTTTGAATCCACAGTTCCTGGTGCAAAGTAGCATTATTGATATTTTGCAATTGACATATAGAACTTGGAGCATGGAATCTCTTATCCTTGGAGGAGTCCTGATCCAGCCAAAACTAGCCACAGGGAAGGGTAAGAAGCCATTTATGGAAAGCCTGAGAAGATCCTATAAGTCAGAAAGGAGACAATCCACTCAGACTACTAAAACTTTAGTCAACCTGTGAGAAACAGAAGGGACCTTAGAACGCATTTAGTCCAGAATCACAAATGCCTAGCTGTCAGGGTGTTTAACCCATGCTCATGGCAGACATTACTAATCAATTGCAGCACTCCCTCCCTCCCCTCTGAGCCCTGCCATGGTTTCAGAATCCTTCCCCATGCAAGGCTCCACCCAGTACCTACTAATTGAGTTAAATGAACACAAAACCTGTTTACCTTCATTGACCGTGCCCAAACTCCTCCTTCGACAAATGGAGAGACTAAGAAGAAAAAGGACATATTGCAAAGTCATTGAACACATAAGTCATAGATGCAAGACCCGTGTTTCCCAGATCCCAGCCCCTGGCACTTCCCATCACCCCACCAAGGCTCTGGGGTGACTGCCTCCTTGCAAAGCATTCTCTGTCCTTACACTTCTGCTTACTCCATCCAAGCAAGCCCTCAAGATTGTAGTGTTTATTTTAGCGAATGCACAAATCTGGTCTCTAAAGGATGAGCATTAATAAAATATGCCTTCTAACTCTATGTAACAAGGAAAATATAGAATACATTTTCCATTCCCATTGATCCTCAGGCCACTGGCAATCCACCAACAATTGATTTAGCCATTTGATTAGTTTTGGGGAAAAACATTATATTTTAATGGGGTATATATAGTTCTAAGTTACTGCTTTGAAGTTGAACCAAATATTAAAATTACCTCTTTTATGGATGCTGGATAGCCATGAAGCTTTATAATTGCAGCCTGGGCTTTTGTAAGGGATTTGAACCGAAGAGGTGATTTCTGCAAAGCCAACTGCGTGGTCCTGGTGACGGCCAGGCTAGCCAGCCCTTTGACGAGCAAAAAGACACAAATGACAGAGAATGAAAAAGACACAAATGACAGATCACGCCTTATGTTTGGCCCACATTTCACAGTTTTTATAAAGCTCAGTGAGAACCCTTCTGGAATGCTTCCCTTCCAAACAGGTCCCAAAACTGTCACTTCTCTCATCTGCTAGCTCCTGAGTCTGAGACACCACCAACAATTACCGGGACATCTGCATTTGTTTTTTTACTACAGATATTCTTCCTGACCTGCTGCCATCCATTGTCTCCATAGCAACTGGAGAGATTCTTTTAGCAATGCAAATCAGATCGGGTCAAGCCATGGTCAAGCCATTGCTTAAAATCCACCCATGGCTTCCCGTTACTTAGTGTAGTGTTGGCAAATTATGGCCTGGGGTCAACTCCGGCCCTGCTCACTGTTCTTGTCAATAAAGTTTTATTGGAACACAGCGTCCTCCATTTGTTTGCATATGGGCTATGGCTACTTTCGTAGTTGAATAAGCATAACTGTCAAGCATGTACAACAGAGAGCTCATATCCTGCTGGGTCTAAACTATTCCCTATACACCTTTTGACAGAGAAAAACTTTCTGACCTCTGACCTACAAGACAAAATTTAAGATTTTCATTCCTAAGCCCACCAGGCTTTCTGTGATCTGGCCCTGCCTATCCCTGAACTCTCCTTTGGCACCACTCTCTCCTCTGCTCAGTTATATGATTAGCCCACCCATTTTTCCAATACCCAATGCTTGGTGCTGCCTCAGGACCTTTGCCTTTGCTGTTCACCTAATGCTCATTCACCTGACTGTCACATGACTAACTCCTTCCCTACCGCTCAGGTCTTCATGAAAACGTCATATCCTCTGAGTGGCCTTTCTGGTCCATTAATGATGTTCCCCCCAGTCACTCTTTTACTCACTTATGTCTTTAGTTTTCTTCAGAGTGAAGGTGAGTATAGAATTAGTTTTCCAAACAAGACGACTTTGAATGTAAAAAGGGTTTTAGTCATTGTGCTGGGACAATAGATGTAATGGGAGGTCATCTGGTCACTCCACCCATGGCATTTGTTCTTTGTCTTTATCCCCCACATGGAGGGAACCCTTGAGAGCAGGGGTGGACCTAGGGCCTGGAAGGGTTCTGGCAAGTTTGTGTAGAGACACTCTCGAACTCCTCACGGCAGCCGTGTGGGGAAGGGGCCGCTGCCAGGCCCATCTTGATTTAGAGCAGAAGCCTGACCCTGCCACTAACCCCCACTGCCGCCCTTGGCCCAGGAACCTTGCTTCAGTACCCTGCTCAGGCACCCCAGACCCTCTCTGAAGTCTCTGGACGCCACCACTTTGGACCTCGCTGTGCCTCTTCCAGAAGACACCTGCTGCACCCCTGCCCCGGCCCTGCTCCACCACCGCGCCTGCCTCCGCAGCCCGGCCCTAACAGGATGGCTTTCATCCTCATTCAGATACATATTGTATTGGCTGAGAAACATCAAAGGGGCCGTGTCGTTACATATTCTATTTCTGAGAGGAGAAAAGCAACCCCTTGCTTTATTAACGTGGCAAATGTTGACTCTTGTAATGAAAAATGCACAAACGCTGGGCAATTTTTGATGAATAGGTAATAAAGAGGAGGGCCCTGAATGGTAAGAATTAATTTCTCTTCGGGGTCTCCATTGCAAGGAAACGGAGTCCCTGTGTGAGGTCACCCAGCCCTCCAGACAGGTCCACGTGGGTATTGAGACCATGGAAGGCCAGATGGGGGCCCAGTCCCAGGACACTAGTCGTGACTAGTAACAAGGTTCCAGCAATGCCCTCTTGACTTCAGGGCAGTGGTATTTATTAATAATTGCAGTAGTCAAGTCATAAACATCTCAGAAACTGTTAATGTGTGTTCAGCTCTTACAGCCGTCATCTGAAAGGAGCCCTATGAGAAAGTACAACTATTCTCATTTCCTGCGAGTGGAAACTGAGGTCAGAATGACTTTAACAAGCTGCCCTGGGACAAACCATGAGATTTTTGAGCCTGGAACCCAGCCCTGGGAGCCCGCTGGAGAGAAGTTCACAAGTGTAAGATGCCCTTAAGTGCGTAGATGCTGTGATGGAGAGAAGCAATTGTGACAGACTTTCTGTCTTATCTCTGGGCCTCACACAGTCCTCAGCACCCAGCACCCATCAACACATGCTTGTTGACCCCAGAAGACTGGTCTTGCCCAACTGAATGAACTCATCGATGATCTCTTGACCTGTGCCCCCTCTGGGGTATTGGTTTGGCAGCTCAGTAGTGTCAGGGCTGTAGGCCAGCTTCTATGTGATGCTCTTGGTCTTTTCCTCATGGCTACAAATCGGCTGCAGCAGCCCCAGCCATCACATCTCCACACTACAGTATCCAAAGTAACTTGCAAGGGCAAGAGAATGTGAGAGAGGTCATTGTTGGGATGCTCTTCTCTTTTAGTAAGATGAGAAAAAAAACCTTCCCTAAAAGCCTCCCAGGGGACATTTATATGTAAGTTTGTATTCAACTTCTTCACATTTGATAATGATAACTTGAAGAAAGGTAAAGGGGTACACTCTAGAGCAAGAAACCTCCAGCATCTGCCCCCAAATCACAGCAGGCACTGCTGTGGACTGCTGAGCCCTGCAACACCCCCACCCCAGACCTGGCCACATGAAGGCAGAGAACGGGACTTTAACGTGACCAAGATTAGCTCCTGCACCTGCCCAGGGGAATGGTGCTTGAAATAGAAATTAAAGTAACCTATGGAAAATGGAGAAAGGTATTTTCTCTGCCTACCCAACAATCATTTGTGTTTCTAAAAGCCAAGCAGGAATCCCAGGGGAGAATGGATAACCAGCAAATGAGAGAGGAAGAGGCAGGATGATGAGACTCAGAGAGTTAGGAGGGGATGGGACAAGCTTCAGAATGTTCCTGCTGCGCTGATAATGATGAAGATGATCATATTAATAATACTGTTTGTTAGGCTTCTACTGATGATGTCCCATTGTGGACACTTTACAAAGCACATTTTCTCATTTAAACATTACAGTGACTTATCATGGGAATGGTATTAACCCATTTTACAGATGAGGAGCCTGAGTCTCACAGGGAATAAGTTGTCAAGGTCACATAGCTAGCAAGAGACAAAGCCACAGTTAGTCCACTGATGATAGGTCTCGGAAACCTGGTATGAGGGAAACAGGGACAGGTGGGACCAGTTGTCTTCAGCCTCAGCCGACCCCATAACCAGGCTGTCCCTGGAGTCCTCCAAATCTCCCCCCAGGCCTCCCAGCTGCAGTGGCCCTTCCTGCCCCCTTTGGAGGGACACTATACTGAGTGCGGACTCGGACTCAGCACTAGGGATTGAGGGTGGGACTTGGGCCTTAGATTAGATCAGAGTTTCCCTGGTAGCATGAGTGTGATAGAGCAATAGGGTTCAAACAATGATTTAGTCATGACATCACCCCACATCTGCTGCCAAACCCTAGCCTTCCGGCAGTTGCCATGGCTCCAGAGATGGGCCCTGCTTCCAGCCCCACAAGCCTCCTCTATATGGCTGGCCTATCCCCAGCACCAGGCACACTCTGCCTGCATACCCTCAGACCTGAATCCCTTACCTGGATCTGTTCTTCCCACTGCAGCCTGGGTGCAGAAAACCCTCCGGAGCCAAGCCCTAACATTCTACAGCTTCACTCTCATCCTGCTTCAGCTTTTGATTTTAGCAAATGCTGCCGCTTGCTAGATATAGCCTAGATATGGCCTTGACTATGCTGGTGCCGACTCCCCACATTCCACAGGGAGTAGACTTTCTCAGATTGTCATGGCAGGCTGTCATGTATGGTTGTGCAGGTTGTGCACTGCACAAAGACTTCCAGCATGAGGGCATGAGCAAAGCTAAACTCAGCCCACACACTACACATCAAACCATGTGACCTAGCATGGGGCTGTATCTGCTCAGAGAAAGAGGCATCTTCTCTTCACATAAGGCACCATCAGTAAGCCAAGCCACATCCCAGCTGCAGGGGAGGGGGCAACTTTCTATACTACTCACGAACGTGTTATATACACTAGCATGAGCCGAGTCACTCTGTGATTTTAGAAGACACTGTTTCAAGTCTCAGTTTATATAAACTTTGAGACCTAGGAAAAGAGGCATTACCTTTCTGAGCTGCCTCAGTATCTTTGAAGGTCATTCCAATCATCACAACAGGGCGAGTGGCTAAAGAGTGGGTGCCGGTTTTCAACAGGCAAGGGAGAAAACAACACCCAGGCTCCTCTGATTTCAAAGACAAAAGAAGACACCACAGCTTAATTATTTTCCTGGCCTGAGAATGATATTTGATGTAGACCTTCTTTTGGACAACACAGACCTGAGAGCAGAGAGAGAAGGAAATTTATTTTCCAGGAAAACTTGAAAGTATCTGTGGCATCCTGATGCTGTCGCTGATTGAGATAATTCAAGAGCAATATTTATTCATTATCTGGGGGTTTTTGAACTCTGAACTCAGAGGTTTGATTTCCCTCCCTTCCCCTTCTCTCTTCTCTCCTGAATATTTGTTACAGTTGCATTTTCAAACCATTTACTGTTGAGAGGGTAAGTGGAGTGACAGAGCTCATAATGTGCAAATAAATGGGAACGAAGCTCGTCAGCTCGAGTGGAATGAATTACTGTCGCCAGTGAGATGCCATGATGGGGACCAGCTGCCTGACGCTGGGTGCGGGCTCGAGCAGGTACGTCGCTGGAGTGGCCGGAATAACACTTACTATGATTTATCAAAGAGCACTTGAAAGCCCCTCAGAGGCTTTAAATAGGCATGAAAAGAGTCTTCGTGGCACTCGGGCCCTGGCAGAACAGAGTGATTAGCGGGCTCAAATGCCTGACCCTGTGTGTGGCTTCCGGACTGGAGAAGCCGGAAATCTTCAAAGGCACTCAAGAAAGATGGCCAAGTGGGGGCAGTTCCAGGTGAGGGGACTTGGAGCCAAGTCCCAAGGAGGGAGGCGGGCAGGAGTTGGGTGGGGGGGACTTCCTAGGATGAGGTGAGCAAGCGGGAGGCTTCAGGAACTCGTAGGTGGTACAGATGCTTCACAAGTCTGGGGGACATGGGGTCTGGAAAAAAGAGGGGGCAGCCGTGAGAGTAAGGTTTCTTGGTCAAGTTTGCACATAGAGCATGCATCAGAACTCTAAGCCTGCGGTGTGCCCACTGGTAATGCTTGGAGTCACCCCAAAAATTCTCCCTGCCCCAAGTATTCTCCCCCATTTGCTTGCAATGGTGCCAAAAATGTTCCCATTAAAGAGGATTCCTTTAGGACAAGCAGCACCCTACTTACGCAGGCTTTTTCATGCATAAATTCCTTTAAGAAACATAGCACCAGCCAAGATGTCCCATTTGAATAAATCCTGGGAGGTGTTTGGACTAAGCTGCAATTTCCCTCCTTTCTGACAGTTTGATATCCACCCCGACGGAGCAGGAATTTTCGACCTTGGCTCTATCGACATTTTCGGACTGGATAATGCTTGGTGGGAAGAGGGGAGCAGCTTCCAAGTTGTATTGTAAGATGTTTTTAGCTTCCCTCGTCTCTACCAACTAGATGCCAGGAGCACCCATTCTGCAAGTCCCGACAGTCAGAAATGTTCCCAGACATTGCTGCACAGCAGCCCCCAGTCCCACCGGGGATGGACAACCCCTACTCTACTGTGACACCCTCAGACAGTGCTGAAATGATCTCTTGTGGATCTGCTTCCTTGCTTTGAATTTAAAACCCTTTTTTAAAAATTAATGTTTTTCCTGAAAAAAAAAAATCAATTTTAATTGAATTGAACAGAAAAAAAAAAGGAAGTAAACCTGAAGGAGTTGCTGAGCTTCCAGCTATATGTTTTGTTATGACAAGACCTATTTAAAGTTAAGGAAACAAAGATTATGAAAAGCTGAAGGGTTTGGAGTTATTCGGTTTGGTAAGCCGCACATGTGAGCTTTACCGATGCATGACCTTCCTTTCCCTCAAGTCTCCACCCATTTACTGGTTAAGGCTTTCATGTCCTCCAAAACTCACATGTTGAAACCCTCAGGCCAAGTACCTCAGAAGTTAAGCTTATTTGGAAATAGGGTCTTCCCAAAAGGAATCTACCTAAAGTGAAGTCAGCAGAGTGGGCCCTAACCCAGTAGAACTGTTGTCCTTATGAAAAGGGGGAAAATCTGGACATAGAGACAGGTGCACACACAGGGACAACACCATGTGAATATGAAGGCACAGATCGGGGACACCGGGGGCTGCTGGCAAATTACTAGACGCCTTTGGGGGCCACCAACCCACCAACACCAAGATCACAAGCTTCCAGCTTTTAGAGCTGTGAGACAAGGCATTTCTGTTATTTAACCCCTCAGTCGGGTGTCCTTTTTACAGCAGCCCTAGCACACTCATGTAACACTGAATGTTTTTCTTTTAGTTATCATTAGCTGTATAGTTTAGGTCAACAACGTGTGCATTCTCTTCTGTGCCCTAATCCCTAAAATCTTCAGTCTGAGCTTATGTATCGAAATGGGGTAAATGGCCCCACCTGGGTGCTCTCCAATACTTCTCATTCCAGAATTATTCTTTACTTTGACTCAGCCCTAAATTGGCTAGATTCCATTAAGCCTACCTTCCTTTCTTTCCCTTCCCTTCCCTGCCCTTCCTTCTTTCCTCCCTCCCTCTCTTCTCAATGTCTCTCTCTCTCTTCCAGGAAGGATCCCTAGTTCCTACATAACTAAATTCTTACATGCTTAAGAGTATGTGTTGTCTTTATACTTGAGTGGTAGATTGGTTGGGCATAAATGTGAGGGTCTTATTTTTTCCTATGAGACATCAAAAACATCATTGCCTTATGAATTACAAATTGCTATGAAGAATTTGAGGTACACCCAGCTATCTTCCCCAGGACTTGACCTCTTCCCCAAATACCTTCCACACCAGATAATGACATCCTATGTCTTCCATGTTTATCATCTCCCATCATTTGGATATTTACACTTTGTATTCTCTTCTGTGTCAGTGTTATAATGTTCTCCAACCCATTTGCTCACCACCTTCCTGGCTGAAGCTTTGCTCATGGACATCTGTGTGGTGGTTGTTTTCAGTGGTGCGTTGGACTCTGTAAAGCTTCTGCCTTCTCTCCGTTTCTTGCCTGAGCTTTGCAGTTTGCTTTCTCATCAAGACTCTGATTTCCTTTTTGCAGAAAGACCGTCTTGCATATAAATCCTTTGAGGCTAGGGAGGTCCATTTCTCCACCTCTCCCTCTTTTGCATTGAGTGATTCTCCTCGTGGTGTAAGCTCTTCAGCAGCTTTGCTTGGATGTCTTTCCCTCCACCTGATTTTGATTTTTATGCCACATTTTGTTTATCCATTCATCCATCGATGGACACTGGGGCTCCTTTTACCTTCCGGCTGTGCTAAGCTACTATAGACGTGCATGTCCACATTTCTCATTGAGACCCTGCTTTCAATTCTACCGTGTAGCTCCCCAGAAGTGGAACTGCTGAGTCTTATAGTAATTCTGTGTTTAATTTTTTGGAGGAAACACTAGACTGTTCTCTGCAGCAGCTGTGCCATTTTACATGCCCACCAACCATGTGCAAAGGTTCTACTTTCTCCACATCCCTGCCAATACTTATTGCCCGGGTTTTTGTTTGCTTGTTTTTGTTTGTTTGTTTTTAGATTTTGTTTATTTATTTGAGAGAGAGAGAGCACATGCACACGCACCAGTGGTGGGGAAAGAGTGGAGGGAAAGGAAGAGGCAGACGCCATACTGAGCAGGGAATCTGTTGTGGGGCTCGATCCTAGGACCCTGAGATCATGACCTGATCCAATTTAACTGACTGAGCCATCCAGGCACCCTCTCAATTATTCTTATTTGCTACACAGAAAAGGCATAGCAGGACACAGCTCCCCTCGCCACAGGGAGCTAACAGAAACCACCCCCTTGTGCATCCTGTCTTCCTACTACCCTGTCCCAGGATCCTACCTGGCCTGGAAAAATATGACCCAGGTGTCATCAGGGCTCTCTCTGGGTGATAGGAACATAGACCTCCTCTATATCCTTTTTTTTTTCCTGTTTTATAAGCTTTGAAAAGTGAGCATAATTGTTTCCTAATCATAGCTATATGACATAATGATGACATTTTAAAATGAGCACAGACTTCTAGCTAAAAATAAAGTCATTTTTCTCTACTCGTCTCCAGTAAAAGCTACATAAAACAATCACAATTAAGCCAAAATAAAGATAAACTTGGATTTCAATGGAGCAATGATGTGTCTACATCCCCAGACCATCTCTCTTTATCTGGAAGAAAGCTCTTCAGGTAAAGAGAGCTTACACAGCTGTCATCATACTGGCAGGGGGGATCTGCTTTCTCTGAAAATAAGGTTCACCCCCTCTTAAAAAGACAGGAAATTCTGACACGGACTACAATATGGATGGACCCTGAGGGCACTACATTGAGTGAAATAACCCAGCACAGGGAGACCAATACTATATAATCCCACTGATACGAGGTTCCTAGAGTAATCAATTTCATAGGGATAGAAAGTGGCACGGTGGGTGCTAGGGGCTGGGGAAGCAGGGAGCAAGGAGTTATTATTTAATGGGGACAGATCTTCAGTTTTGCAAGAGGAAGAATGTTCTGTGAATGGAAGATGGTGATGGATGCTCACCGGTAAAAAAAAATTTACACAAGGGGCTCATTTCTTAATGCCACAGAACTGGACACTTAGGAGTGATTACAATGGTACATTTCATGTTATGTAGCTTCCACCACAGTTGTAAAAGAAAAAAAAAAAAAGAAGAAGAAGAAAAGAAGAAAAACTAAATCAAGAGTTGGAGAGAAAACTGAAGCCCAGAGAAAAGGGCACTGGGAGGAGGCGGGTATCTCACCACCAAGGACAGCATATGCATCTAGCTGGTGTTGGGTCCCAGGCTGGCTGCAGGAGAAGGGTTGGACCCTCCCTGCCTCCTTGGGGGCTGTCAGTGCAGCTGGGGAGTCTAGATCAATGAACTTGGAGTCATTAGGAGATAAAATGAGACAGAACGTGATCACGAGCCACAAGGCAGAAGGTAGAGTAGGGGGAGCAGATTTTTTTTTAAAGATTTACTTATTTACTTGAGAGCGAGCACAGGGAGGGGACTAGGGAGAGAGAGAGAAGCAGACTTCCCTAAGTGCGGAGCCGGACTCGGGGCTTGACCCCACAACCCTGAGACCACGACCTGAGCCAAAATCAAGAGTCAGACGTTTAACCAACTGAGCTGCCTAGGCACCCTGGGGAGGCAGTTTTTCCAGAGATAAAATGCCCGGTGACTAGAATGTAGACTGGCAATGGAAGAAAGAAGGGGTATAATTCAAATCAATGCCATTCAGTGTCATTTTCCGCAGGCTCACTGGGCTCTCTGAGGTCCGTGGCAAGGGTCACGAGTGAGATTCATAATCACCCACAACTGGTGGGAGGGCAACGGCACTCCCAGCAGGGGCTGGTGTTGCTTCCTGCTGCAACAAGAATTGAATCTTATGTTTATCATCCATGCTCTAATTTATTCATTCATTTACAAGCGGTCCATTCATTCATGAAGACAGAGGGAGAGAGAGAGCACTTAACCGGGTGCAGGTGTGAGAAGCAAAGCAGCTCCTGCCTTGTAGAAGCTAACACTCTAATGGGAGATACAGACATTTGCAAGGTCATCACGTGAAGAAATGTAAGTTCCAACTGTGACCGGTGTTGTGCAGAAGAGTCTCGTGGCATAGGGAGAGCCCATGAGTGGTGACATGTAATGGTATCCAAGTGGGACAAATAGCACCCATAGAGGCCTGGTAGTGGAAAGGAACAGGGCGTAGCCAAAAAATCCACCTGCCTAGAGTGGAAACTCTGGCAAAGCATTTTGATGGGGTCCTCTCTTGTGCCCCAATTGCCTTGCTTGTCCTCAGTTCTACCCCACCCCCCCACCCCATTCCCTAGGGAGGCCTTAGATGGGCTCCAAGTTTCTGGAACCTGGGGCTTAGTTCACCTCTCGTGTAATTGAGAACACGCTAGCTGACCTGAGCTCCCTCTTTCCCTATCACCATTGCCTGACTCAAGATTTCTCCGTCTTCATTCCACCTGCTCTGGCTGAAAAGTGTCCTTTTGTCCAACGCCAGATACTTATTGGACTTCACCAATTTTGAGATGCGCTTTTTTCTTTAAAGATTTTATTGACCTTTGCGGGGAGGGGGAGAGACAGAGGGAGAAGGAGAAGCAGGCTCCCTGCTGAGCAGATATCCCTATGCGGGGTTCGATCCCAGGACCCAGAGACCATGACCTGAGCCAAAGGCAATCACCTAAATGACTGAGCCACCGAAGTGCCCCCTTTTCCCTCACATTTTAACATCATTGAAACTGGGAGCAATATGACCAGGAGCAATCGCGATATCACTGGTGTGACCTGCACGTGAGTGTCAAAATTTGCACAAGGGCCTTATTTCTTAGAAGGAAATTCTGAGGACAGTAGTGCAGGATTCTTTTAAGAAAACACAGACGTCAATGACTCAGAGCTCAGAAAATCGTTCTCTGAATATGAAGATGGTTAAGGAATATCTTCACTAATTTATTTCACTTAGGTTTTCCTTTTAATGTGTACAAATGAATGATCTCTGATAAAAATCTATGTTTATGTAAGTGTGAAAGAGCGCTTTCATTACATACGAAATACAAATTCTAAGTGATTAAAGAAGCATTATAATACTTGAGTTGCCAATGACTTTTTACTTTCTTATTATATAAAATAATGATGCATTTTACAATTGACGGAGTCGATGAAATTCGATAAAATGCACTCATAAATGTTAACACTGTTTTTCACCTCCTCCTACCCCACCATACACCCAGGATATCCTTTGCGCATTCTTACGCATCTAGCCAGAGCTGAATAATAACTTCTAGAATGACGTGGATGAACAACCAGATACCTGCAAGTGATAATTACATTCTCCAATATCGGCAGAGAAAATGTGTTTGGTTCGCTCAGAAAGTAAATCATCGGGTGAACACACAGGAGGAAGTCTGAGTCAATACGGGAGGATAATTTATTGAAATATTAATTAGAGTCTGTTCTCCCTCTATCTTCTGCTTCAAGCAGGTAGGCGGGCTTTGTAATTCTTGGCCTCTGGAGTCTTAGCAGGGCTGCAAAGGGAAGCTGTATGAAGTTGAAGGCTCTTCTGATCCTTTGGGAGAGGAAAGCCATTGATGAGAAGGTGTACAACTGTTGGAGTGGGCTGGGGGTGCTCAAGGGGAGCCTTTACGTGAGAAGCAGGGAGCTAGCTGGCCTGAGCCCAGAGAAGCAGTTCGTGGAGACTCATCTAGGTCAGGACCTGATCCCCACGGATGGACAATCTCAGAGTTCTAGAGGCTGGACCTTACCTCCACAGTTCCTGGCCTCCCCAAAGGTGTTTGGGTCTCATGCATGGAAGGGGAGCTCCTGGCTTTGCAGCAGCCTGAGGGGACCGTGCAAGAGGAGACAAGAGGGGCTTTGCCCTGCATGAAGTCCTGGATGTCCACTCTTCTCAAGAGATGGGTGGCAGGAGAACAAGGCAGAGAACTCAATCGATCTGAAGTTACAGGTCCCACCAATCTTGGAGCATGAGCCTCCAAGTCAGAACCAAGTAACGGGATATATTGTATCTTGTGCACTTGAGTTTGTAAACCAACATCCACAGAGCATCACACCAACAAAATTATTCTCCAGGCTTGGGCAGCTAAGCATCCCCTTCCTTGAGCGTGGAGTCGGGGTCTCGGGGAGTCTGAAGTGCTCAGATCCTGCTGGAAGGAGAGCACTTCTAGAAGCCTGAAGGCTGGGGCTCCCTGCATGTCTGTCACTCCGGAGACAGCTTTAATGGGCTTGCTGTCACGTGTCCCTAGAAGACCAGCCCCCCTGGACGGGGCTGTTTGCAAACTCCTCTCCAAAGCAGCTTCCCTTGAAGAGAGTTGCTACACAATCATTACAAATTGATTGCAAAAGAGCTAACAATCATGATTAAATCATTAAATTCTTGTCTACGCTTCAGAGAGCGGTGAGAAAATTAACTTCCCACCAACCTAATTTTTTCCTGAACATGAAATAATGATTTTCTGCCCGTCTAATTACAAAGCCAACATCTGATCAAGCCAGCATCCAGAGGGGATTATCGCATGCACGAGTATTAGACCTCATTACCAGCTTGAGTGCAAAATTATTACATCTTGTAATTGGATGGTGAGATTTATATACAGATCGGCCCGGTTTCTGTAAGATTGTAATTACAAGCTTCGTTGGTTAGCTACTTATCACTCAGCACAGAAGAGAGGAAAATAAGCAACAGAAAAGGCATTTCATTAACCCATAACCCTATCAAGGGAAAGCCACTGTAACACCCATGTCTGCATTAGGGAGAACAGCTAAATTCACAGATGAAACAATTTATTATACTCTTTGCAAATGGGATTGCATTTTGTTTAACCCCTAATGAACTCTTTGGGTAAAGTGTCTGAACAAACCATTCATTTTATAGACAACTAGGTTCAATACAGTAATTATAAGGGGTAACTGACTGAGATAAATGCTCACCTGCTCAGAGCAGTTGATTAGAGACACAATTGCTGGGCGCTTGGTGCCTGCACAAAGGGCCGGGGGCTTCCTGGAGCGGCTGGAAGGGAGCAGGATCCCGCCTGGCAAATCCACCCGACTCGGCGGAAACTCCGCTCCTGCGTTTGTCAAGCTTGGCTGGATCTTGCGAGGTTTAATAAAGCCGCAAGGACGACACAGTTTAACAATTTTAGAGGCACTGGGGTGGAAAGCAGAAATTTAAATACAGCCTGATGAGGGCTCCTCTCGAGCTCCAGATGCGCGGCCTAAATTAAATGTTACCTTTCCGCATGTTTATGGCACAACAATGGGCCTCACACAAAGTCGGTGGCGTGGCGGGGGTGTGGAACTGAAGGAGGGTGTGACGCTCGTGGTGGGTTATTTTTCAGCCTGCTGACCTGCAGCACTGCCTGCCAGGAGGCAGCAAACTACAGCTTGTGTCCTCTGCTTTTGTAACCCGCTGAGCGCGGTGTACTCCCGGACACGTGAAATCTACATGACGCTCAGATTTCAGTGCGCATAAAGTTTTATTAGAACACAGCCACGTTCCCCTGTTTGTATTGCCTGTGGCTGGTTTCCGCAACCATAGCAGAGCGGCAGAGCCAGATATATTGACTGTCTGGCCCTTTAGACCACGTCTGCCTTTCCTTTTTTGTATTCCAGCACCTCGCCCAGGACCTACCACATACTCAGTGCGGAGTCAGTGTTTGTTGAATAAATAAGTGAGTGTGTAGCGGAATGGAATAGGAATCAGCAGACACGGTCTAAAGGGCCAGATAGTCAATATTTCTGGCTCTGCTGAAGAAGCAGGAAGATGTTGATTTAGCTGAAGATCCATCCTGTTCAGGTCTACTTCCCCCCAGGACCTGTGAGGAGCCAAAGAGAAGGTAGAACAGACGATGGAAGAGACTGGGTCCCAATTTTACTCTTCCAATCCAATTGTCTTTGAAGTCAGTCTTCCCCTGGACTTTTCCATCTTATGAGCCAATAAAGTAGCTTTTGGGCTTGAACCTATTGTCACAACAGAAAGAATGTACCTAATTTGTACAAGAATAATTATAAAACTAGGCAGAACTAAGTGTCATGTGCATGGTGTTAGGAGAGCTTGATTCTCCCAGGGTCTCAAGGAATCCTTCCTGGAAGTGGTGGACTTTGTGCCTGGGCTCAGAAGACTGTCAAGGTTTTGATAAATAGAGAAAGGGAGTGACCGAGCTCCAGGCTGGAGGCTAAGCATGGGCAAGAGCTAGAGACCAGTCAGAACCACATCAAGCACATTGGTCTCTTCTTCTGCATCACTTCTAAGTAGCTGATTCCCAGAACACCAGGATACATGAACCCCAGAGCTGGGTGTACATCTGCATCGGGAGGTTGTGAAGGTCACCACCACCCAGAGATGACAGCAGGCAGACTCTAGTTGTCTACAATGATCTCCTCCTTTTCATGTCCATACCTTGGTCTACTCCCCTTCCCGGGAGTGTGGGAGAAACCTTCACTTTGCTTCTAACCAATAGGCTACGGCAAAGGCAAAGATCTGTATGCTGGAACTATAAAACACTGATGAAAGAAATCAAAGAAGACCTAAATAAATACAGGTAGGCTATGTTTCATGACTAGAAGATTCAGTAGTTTGAATGTGTCCATTCCTACCAAAGAGATTTATAGATTAAATACAACTCAAATAAAAATCCCAGCTGGAGTCTTCACAAGAACCTGCAAGCTGATTCTAAAATATACATGAAGAACAAAAGGAACCAGAATAGAGAGCTATAGGTCTGGCCCCCCTTGCTGTAACTCTGAAGGACCATCTGGTTCCAGAGCCCCCCATTAAGTGAGCCGAGGCCTCGGTTGCAACTATTTGTGGGATAGTTTCTTCTGCCCAGTCTTCCCTTCCTCACCTCCTCACAAGGGGTATCTGCTGGGACCAAGACCTAGGGGATGAGCCTCCACCTTAAGAGTCCGTTTCCAGGGAATCCAACCGAATTCAGTGGATTTCAAGCCATTTCTTTCTTTCTTTCTTTCTTTCTTTTAAGATTTTATTTATTTATTTGACAGAGAGAGATCATAAGTAGGCGGAGAGGCAGGCGGGGATGGGGAGGAACAGACTCCTTGCTGAGCAGAGAGCCTGATGCGGGGCTCGATCCCAGGACTCTGAGATCATGACCTGAGCTGAAGACAAAGGCTTTAACCCACTGAGCCACCCAGGCATCCCATCAAGCCATTTCTATAAAGAAAAATGTTGACTGCTCAAGGAGTAATTTGATAGTAAAAAGAAAACCAGACTAACGTGACACAGAAAGTGTGGCTTGGGTCCACATTACCTACAAATTTATCTCTGATTCCTGACAAAGCTTAGGGGGAAAAGGAGATTTTTAAAAGGTATGTGTATACTATAGGATTACATTTAGGTAACATTGTTCAAGTGACAAACTTGTGGAAATGGAGAACAGGTGCATGGTTGCCAGGGGCTAAAGAGGGGGTGGGGAAGGGCAGGAAGTGGATGTGGCTACTGGGGGAACATGAGGAACCCGCATGATTAAGGGAAATGTTTGATATTTTGACTGCATTGCTGTCAATTTCCTAGTCATGATATTTCAAGATGCTGTCTTTGGGGGAAACTGGGTAACGGGTACATCGGATCTCTTTGTATTATTTTATTATTTCTTCCAATTGTGTGTGGACCTAGAATGGTCTGAAAATTGAAAGTTTAATTTAAAAAAGAAAAAAGAAGAATACGGCAAAGGGGATGGGATGTCACTTCATGGTTAGGTTACATAAAAATATGGATTCTGCCTTGTTAGTGAATGGTCCCTATTGTTTTCTAAGCCTGCACATGTTGCTAAAGCAAGCCACCACGTCATCGAAGAGACCCATGTAGCAAAGGACTGAAAGTGGTCTCTGGCCAACAGCCAGTTAGAAACCAACGCCCTCCATCTAGCAGCTGCTAGGAACTGAATTCTGCCAGTGATCAGGTGAGCTTCGAAAAGGATCCTTCCCCAGTCGAGGCTTCAGATGAAACCCCAGTCTGGCCAACCCCATCATTCAACCCTGAAGCAAGACCTCCAGAAGCTGTACCTGGATTCCTGACCCACAGAAACGGAGAGACAATAGATGTCTATTATTTGAAGCTGCTCAGCTTGTAGTAATTTTTCATACATTTAGAGATAGCTAATGCTTACACCAAAACAATCAAATGCTGGAATTTTGAAATTTTATTTTGTTCAAGATAATACAAGAGAAAGAAGGTGGATGGAAGGAAGCTTCAGGAAGGGGGAAGGGATGCTGAGCTATCATTATTCTGGAGTTAAATTCGATGTTAGTACCTCTTGAATTTTTCCTTCAAGTTATCATTAATGTCAAAAGAGCATGCTTAAATATCTAGACCTGTGGTTACCAAATTTTAATGATCAGGAACCACAAAGAGAAAAAAAATTGCACTCTCTCTCTCTCTCTCTCTCACACACACACACACACACACACATATGTCTGTACAAATATGCATAATGGACAATATATTCTATATGCTTTTTCTTCATTGTCAGCCTCTCCCCATGAGAATGTCAGATCCATGAAGGCAACATAATTGCACGGCTTATTACCACAGCCCAAGGGCTCTAGATCAGTGACTGGCTGAATAAAGGAATGAATGTATATGAATGCACATATACAAAAAAAACGAATTTTTGAAATGATGAGAGGAAGATAAAATGAGCAGTTATTTTTAATATTTTTCTGATTGTGAGGCTGTCATGCTATCATTAGTTAATTCCTTATAGCCTACTATCCTCTATTATTGTGTCAACAATAAGGATGTTTTAAATTATGTTTTTGTTAATTTCAATTGGTTTTAACCCAAGTTCTTTCAGATCTTATTAGATAACCATCGTTTTTATCTCATGCTATGGGTGATCAAAGGCCCGTGTAAGGAGAGGGAGTGACAGCCTGACTATACTCTTCACTTCTACTGGTTTTATTATTATGAACTTTAATTGTGGTTTCTTCATGGGAATCTTCTTCAGCCACTTGTCCTTTTTGTAAAGGCTGAATTAGTTAAATAAGATAAGATCATCTATAAATCCAATTAAATTGCTACGTGGAAAATACAACTCCTTAGAATGTACTGAAAGAAAAAAACATCTATCCCTCCTCATGGCAACAACCTCTCTTCTCAGAATTCCTTGTAGAATACATAGGACATATAAATTTTGTGACATAAGACAGAGTGAGTGCCAAACTGTAAATGTAAAAACTGTTAAAATTTCATTTACTTCCTGAGTTTTAGATTTTAAAAATAGATTTATTTAAGGATTTGATCCTATTACCAACAATCTATTGTCTGTCCTGTATCAATACCACACTGTCTTGATTACCATTGGTTTGTAGTGAGTTTTAAAATCTCGAAGCATGAATCCTCCTAGTTTGCTTTTTTTCAAGATTATTTTGGCTATTTGGCATCTCTTGAAATTCCTTATGAATTTTTAAATCAGCTTGCCAATTGCTATAAAGAAGTCAGCTGGAATTCTAATAGGGATTACAATGAACTTGTAGACCAACGTGGGGAATATAAACATTTTAACGATGTTAAGTCCTACAACCTATGCACATGGGATATTTTTCCAATTATTTAGATTTTATTTAATTTCTTTCAACAATGTTTGTAGTTTTCATAGTGTAAAGTTTTCACTTACATTATTATTTTAATTATTTATTAAATTACTGCATTTTAATCTTTTTCATTATCTAATTATTTCATTTACGTTATTCCTAAGTGTTTTATTCTTTTTGTTGTTATTGTAAACTGAATAGTTTCCTCAATTTCATTTTCAGATTGTTCACTGTAAGGGCATCTAATGCAACTGATATTGGCATACCAGTCGTTCACCCCGTAACCTTGCTGACTTTCAGCAAGAATGTCAAGACCATCTGAGGGGCACCTGGGTGGCTCAGTGGGTTAAAGCCTCTGCTTTCAGCTCAGGTCATGGTCCCAGGGTCCTGGGATGGAGCCCTGCATCGGGGGGGGGGGGGGTGTCTCTGCTCAGCGGGGAGCCTGCTTCCCTCTCTCTCTGCCTGCCTCTCTGCCTACTTGTGATCTCTGTCTGTCAAATAAATAAAATCTTTTAAAAAATAAATAAATAAAAATTAAAAAAAATTTTTTTTAAAAATAATAAAATTTAAAAGACCATCTGATGGGGGAAACAATAGTCTTTCCAAAAATGGTGCTGGGACAACTGGTTAGCCACAAGCAAAAGAATAAAACTGGATCCCTACCTCACTAGATTTTAAAAAATTAATTCAAAATAAATCAAAGACCTAAATGTGAGAGCTAAATCCATAAAACTCACAGAAGAAGACATAGGAGTCACTTGCACTTGGAGACCTTGCACTTGGCCAGGGACTCTTAGATATGACACCTAAAGCATGAGCAACAAAAGAGAGAAATAAATAAATTCAAATTCAGCAAAATTAAAGACTTGTGCTTCAATGAACACCATCAAGAAAGTGAAAAGACAGCCCACGGAATAGGAGAAAATATTTGCAAATTCTATACCTGATAAGGGACTTGTATTTAGGATATGTAAAGACAAATATATAAAGACTCACAGAGACAAATAACCCAATTTTTTGTAATGGGCAAAAGAGATGACCAAACACTTCTCCAAACAATATGATACAAATGGCTAATAAGGACATGAAAAGCTGCTGGACATCAGGAGCCATCAAAGAAATGCAAATCAAAACCCCAGTGAGCTACAACTCCATATCCACGAGGAGGTTATAATCAAAAAGTCAGACAAACAAGAGTTGGTGAGGATGTGGGAAAATTGCAATCTTCATAGCCTGCCGGTGGGAATGTGAAGGGTGTAGCTGTTTTGGAAAACAGTCTGATGGTAGAAGACCATGTGTTACATGATTCCATTCATGTGAAATATCCAGAATAGGGAAGTCTATGGAAAGAGAAAGTAGATTTGTGGTTGCCTAGGGCTGTAGGAGGTTGAAGGTATAGGGGCTACTGGCTAAAACCTATCTTTTGAGGTGACAAAAATGTTTTAAAATTGATGATAAAAAGTGGCACATACCTGTGAATATATTACAAGCCACTGGATTGTCTACCTTAGGTGCATGAATTGAATAGCATGTGAATTACATCTCAATAAAACTGTTAAAGTATTTAAATATATATTCTTTCCTGCTGGCTTGAATATAAACATAATGGCTGGAACTTGAGCAGCCTCCTTGGGCCATTGAGGAGAATTATGATAATGGAGCAAGATGGTGGAAGGACACTAGATCCTGGTCACCATGCAACCTCACCCAAGTTCCTGACTTCTTATTTCTGTACTTCTATTCCATGACAGAGAAGTAATCTTCTACCTTGTTGGGTCTTTAAAATGGTAGATAGAGAAATTCTGATACTATCTTCTCATATCTGATTGAATAACACTATTTTCTTCCTTGTTAGATTGCAAGATGACTTGAGAAATATGGTGGGTTTAAAGGCAGAGCCCAAAAACCACAGTAGCTATTATGCCATTCCCCAGATATTCCCGGCCCCTACATTTCAGGCCTATAGTAGGATTTCTCTTCCTGCTCCTTTGTGGTTGGGTGGGATAATGGAATTCACAATAAGAAATACATATTCTAATCCAACCCAATATATACCGATATACTTGACCACATAGAATCCTGAGACAGATCCTTATCTTCCCTGATGCAAAACATACGATTTTTCTATTCCATCCAGTGCATTTCTTTTCTGCCCCATTTATTTTAAATATTGATCTTGACTCACTAAATTCATTTTCTTACCCACTGAAAAGTCGTAAGCTGTGGTTCGAAAAACACCGCTGTATGTAGCTTTTACAAAAGATGATTTAGAATGTACACCCACTGACAAGGAAACGTGTCCAGAGTGTAACACTGAGTAAAAAAGGTCAGAAAATAGAATGAATAATATTGTCCCATCTAGTTTAAATGCGTGTATGTGTATGTGCATGTATTTCATCCAAATAGAAAAATAGCCTGAAGTCATAGATGAGCAAATAAACAACAGGAGTCCTCAGAAGAGTGAGAGTGGGGATTTGTGGATGATTTCATTTTCTTTTGGTTTGTCTTCCAGCTTTTTCTATGGTAAGTATCTATTATATATTTTAAAATAGATTTGTTGCATTTAAAAAACCAAGAATAAGGGTGTACGGAGTCTTGTCTGAAATGAGTAAATGTAGTCCATAGCAAGAACCTGAGAACCCCACTCAGTTAAAAAAGCTCAATTGTTGGGGGCCTGGGTGGTGCAGTAGGTTAAGACTATGACCCTTGGTTCAGCTGAAGTCATGATCTCGGAGTCACGAGATCGAGCCCCACATTGAGCTCCACACTTAGCACAGAGTTTGCTTAAGACTCTTTCTTCCTCTCCCTCTTCGCTTCCCCCCTCCAAAATAAATAAATAAATCTTAAAAAAAAAAAAAATAATAAAGCTCAACCTCATGTGGACTTAGGTCTCAGCCAACATCCAGTCTAAGGGCTGAGATTAGGTTCTGGTCTCCTATAACCTGCAGTGTACTAAGCAACTTTGTCCTCCCTCCCTCTCTTCCTCCAACCCTCCCCTCCTTTTTCTCTTCCTCCCTCCCTTTCTTGCTTGCTTGCTACAAACATTGATGGAACACGCCAGGCACTGGGGATTCGCAAAGGAAAAATAACAACTCGGGCATAGGGGAGGGCTGAGCTGAATTTACTGGTAGGCACAGCAGGAAGGACCTGATCCAGCACAAGGGCTTAGGGTCTATGCGATGGGGCCCTTGGGGGGAAGACCTGGCACAGGGTTTTTATAGCCAAGTAACTCAAAAGGTTTCCTAGCCCAAGTTCAGCTGTGAGCATCTGCTGAGCAACACCATCTGTTTTCTGAGAAGACCTTACCCCATTTTTTGCGGGGAGGGACCCTGACCACCTGCCCTCCTGCAATTTCTCACACCCTCCAGGCTCATTGTCAAGATCATCCTCCTTTACATGAAAGTCCAAGAATCCTTAGAATGGAGAGGTAAATGAACAAGACTGAGACCAGATTGCTGTCTTCAGGAAGCTCACATCCTAGAGCTAGAGTTAGTAAAAACATGAGAAGTTCTTTGGGTTACAATAAGTCTGTGAAATAACAAAACCAAATACTGTGGCAGAGAGAACTGGGTGGTACTTTAGTGCATGGGAAATCAGGGAGGACTTCTTGGAAGAGGTGACATTTGGAGTCAAATCCCAAATGAAGAAAAGAAGTCAGCCTCGAGGAAGAACACACTGCCAAGGGACTAGCAAGTGCAAGAGCCTTAGAGGAAGAAGATCTTAGTTTGCTCCCGGACCCCAAAAAGGCCAGCTGTCTCGAATGTGAGCCAGGCTGCAAGCAGAGGCTCCAGACAAGGGCAGACAGGTCTACCATACAGGCTCTGGTGGCTCTTGCTAAGGGCTTGGGACTTGTTCTGAAGTACAGTGAGAAGCCAGTGAAGGAAAGTGGCACTTTGTCAAAAGATGACACCTCCTGTTTGTTACCATCCACGAATGCCACGAATGTCACAAACACCCCAGTATATTGCACTGAAAAGGACACAGCATCGTTAATGCAGGATTTTTGCCCCGAACTCCCATGAGCACATGTTAGACCGGTGCTCTTCAAATGTCATAAAACACTGAGGAATTGTCATGGGTAGGAAACTCGAAAACCCTAGATGTCATGTGGGAGCTGGAATTGCAACCTGGGACATTAACGTCCTAATGTCAGGAGAAAAACGGATCAAATTTGAGTAAGGTTTGTAGTTTGATTAATAGTTTTGTATTCGTGTGAATTTCCTAGTTTTGATTACTTACTATGACTCTATAGGCTGTTAACACAGAGGAAAGCCAAGGGAAGGGTCTATGTAAACACATACTATTTTGATAACTTTTTAAAAATCCATTATTATTATTATTATTATCATTATTATAGAGAGAAAGTGCATGCACAAGAATGGGGGAGGAGGCAGAAGGAGAGGGAGAGAGAATCTGAAGCAGACTCCCAACTGAGCACGAACTCGGACCCAGGACTCTATCTCATGATCCTGAGATCATGACCTAACACGAAATCAAGAATCAGCCTGAGTCACCCAGGCACCCCCCAAAGTTATTTTTTAAATAACTTTTTTTTTTTTAAAGGGGGGTTTATCATTCTTTCCAGCTGTAGAATAAGCCCTGTGCTCACACCTCGCTCATGGCAAAGTGGCTGGGTCCACACCGGCATTGCTGGCTGTGGTTTTCCACATCAGGAGCCTGGACCTGGGGCCTGGGCTGCTGGTCACGTCTTGTTTTCCCTGCCTCCCACCCCCTTCACCCTGCTGCCATTCCAGCCAGCGTCAGTAGGAGATGATAGCCCTGAAAACCAGACTCTCCTGGGCACACGGTGCTTACCGCCGATTGACGTGCAGGCCTCGGGAAACGGTCCCAAAACCAGCGAACACAAGCCCTCTCCTGGGGGCAGGTGGTCGGCTCGGCCACATCTGCAGGGCTGTGTAAGATGATGGAGCAGTGACGGTCGGGGCGGGGCTGGGGGTCAGGTGAGCCCCTCTTTTTCTGGAGCGACAAGTCATCTGTGTTCTTGGAACACATGCTAGGGTAATCCTGCCCATCGTGACGCTTGTGGCTTCTGACCGCACGTGAAAGATGGCCAGAGGTATTTAAAACTGAACTTTTTGCCCACACACTTTAAAGTCTCCACTTACCCACCCAACAGAAAACCATGTGTGTGTCTTAAAGTCATGTGTTACCTTGACGGGTTTCTCTTACTGACAAAAATGAAAAGAAACACAAAAACACTACTAGGCATGCCCATTTGTGGTTGCCTTCTCCCCACGTGCCTGGCCCTGTGTATACGTTAGCTCATCGAATCCTCTTCGAAAGCCTCGAAGATGATTATTGTGATGACCCCCACAAGCAGAGGTTCAGAGGGGCTGGGGATGTGGTCCGAGGTCACACGACTATCATTTGGCAGAGTCAGGGTTTGAATCCAGGTCCATGTGAACCCAAAGCCCCAAGTGTTCTGACAGGTGTAAATGTCCTTGGTAGGGAAAGGCAGGGGACTGGGGGCATTCAACTTGGGTTCAGAGACCCACTCCCCATAACCGTTCAAACCAAGGATCTGGCCTCTGGCTTGATAAACCCAACCTCTGATGCTAGCGGGGGCAGGGTCATCGGGGAGGGCGGTGGGGGAGACCATCCCCACACCCCCTCCCAGCCCCCCTCTGTGTGCCACAGCAGCCAATCAATACTGGCTTACATTTTATGAGACAAGGAGTTAACTTGTTCAATTATGGGGGAGACAGCTCTATTCTTTCGTAACAAGTAATCTGAGTAGGAAAATCGATCCTGAGAGGCTCCATGCACGCTGGCTAATTTTATATTATCCTTAGCCAATGGGTGAGCACAGAGTAATGGAGTTGTTGTTACAGTTCATTATGGGAGGGGGATCAATAGTGGGGCAATCTGAGGCTCAACATCACAGCTGTGGCAGTAAGGGGGGGCAGGGAGGAGGGCTGGGAGTGCAGGGTGGGAGTGCTCCCACCCCAGACACTGCTGCTTCCCGCTGCAGCCCCTCAGCAAGGAACCCCTCTCGGGATGGAGACCAGGGGACTCCCCATGACTCCCCAAGCCCTGGTGCCCCACAACAGCCAGGCTCCACCTTGTTGGAAAATGAAGGAAAGCGAAGCCCCTGTCACCGCAGCCTGGCTGGTGACCACCGCATTTTCCCTGCTGTCCTTGCAGGTGGCTTTTGGACAGAAGCCAGGTTTGGCCTGGCAGTGAATTCTCCTTGGCATCTTGATGGCCCCAAACACTCATTCCTGGTTTTCTTCCTAAATACACGGCTGGCATAGACAGGCTGCTTCTGTCTTCTGTGTGCTCAGCAACTGAGAAAGGCTGTCCAGCTCCCCCCTAGGCCCCCGGGCAGGAATTGAATCTCCCTGGGGCAGTGGCTTCACTTCTCAGCCTAGATCTGACATTTGGGTTGTTCCAATTTTCTCCCTTGCAACAGCATGGCTAATGCTGAATCAGTTCTTTGTAATCCCAGCTTGCATGGACCTCTACAAGCATTTCAGCAGCTGGGCTTCTGCAAAGGGCAGGCACCCTGGCAGCCTCTTTGTCTATAAGAGTAGCTTTATCATCTGACTATTTAATTTATTCACAGGATGATTTCATATCTATTATGTGTGAACCCATTGTATATGTGTTATCTTAATCACCCCTTGGAGTGGCTTCTACTAAGTGTCCCAATATACAGATAAGTAAACTGAGGGTCAGAAAGGAAAAGTGATGTGCTGAGGATGCATAGGTATTAAAAGTCAGAGCCAGGATTTGAAAGTCAACCTGGCATGCCTCCAGCTCTGAAATACACTCCACAAGGCACTCTCAGAGGTAGGAACCATGTGCCATGGCCTCAAGACCCTGAGGTGATCTGTTCTCACCCTTCAGAAAAGCCTATGGACAGTGAAGGAGGGAAAAGGTGGAGTGGCTGAGGGGGCTGAGGAGTGTTCTCAGAAGGAGGACAACTGTTTGCCATGAAAACCAAATATCATGTTTTAAATAATAGCACACATGGAATAATTACCATCTTTGTCCTAGACTAGAGGTTAGCACACTGTGGCCCTCGGGCCAAATTCAACCTATGTGTTTTTGTCAATAAAGTTTTATTGGGACACAGACATGCTCATTTGTTTACACATTGTGTAGGGCTGGGTTGTTTTTTGTTTTTGTTTTTGTTCTACAACAGCTGTGTTGAATAGTTATGACAACAACTGAGACTGTATAGCACCGGAGCCTGAAATATTTACTATCTGGTCCTTTACAGAAAATGTTTGCCAACCTCTGCCCTAGAAACAGTGTTTCTGTAACAATGGTGGCTGGACTTTCTAGGACAGCTGCAGAATAGTGTGAAGGATTTCATCCATTCAATCATTTGTCCACTCAGTCAGTCAACAAATATTTTCCCAAGGGACAACCATGTGCCAAAACCCATGCTCAGTACTAATGATTCAACAATGAACAAAGAGTCGTGGTTCTCTCGCCAAGGCACTTACAGTCTCATGGGAACACAGACATTCAACAAATGATCACACAAATGTGCTCTGCTAAACTGAGATGAATTCTGTGCTAGAGAATGTGAAAATCTATTAAACCCTATCTTCTCTTTCCCCAGAAGCAGACTCAGAGATAAGGATTCAAATGCAAATAGCTTATTTGGAAGATAGTTCCAGGAAGTACCCGGGGGAGAGTGGGGACCAGACGCAGGACAGGGAGGGACCCCACAAAGAATGCGTAATCAAGCAGGTGCCCCCGTGGCTCTCTGAGGACCTCAGGAACACTGTGGGGAATGCTCCTCAAGGTTATCCTCCCCAAGGACAAGACAGCTAGGGTACCAACTCCCCATCTGTTGTTGGTTGAGGGCTGCTCCCTGGTCCATGAAGTTTCCTGCCCTTCCTGCTTATCCTCACCTGGTAGACGTGGGGTAACAGGGGATCCCTAAGCAGGCTGCCCTGTGCAGGGGTGAATACAGTGTGGGCGAGGGTGTCTGGGGCGGAGGGGGCACACTCAATCTGCCTTGAAGTAGAAGGGAGCCTTGGGAAAGAGTATCCCTACAGAGGTAGCCTGTGGTTCCTGACCCAGGCACAACAGCTGCTATCTCCTTGGGTTCCCCAGCACCCTTTGCTTTAATTAGAGCACCTAATTAAGGAGGTGTGGTCAGTCATCAACTTGGAGGGAATGGGTCATGCCATATCCATTATTTTGTCCCAAGAGCCCAGTTCTGAGCCCAGCACACAGCAGGTCCGCAGTGAATGACGGGTGAGCACCTTCCCGGTGCTTTCTGCTGACAGCTCCCAAGGGTTCTGGGGCTAAATACTACAGAAGCCCTGCCCACATTTAGGGCAAAGAGGTGGGAGGAGCTCAGCCTCAGGAAGGTCATGCGTGCAGAGGACATGACCTAGGTATTGGATTTTATCTAATCACTGAAGTTGCTCTGTGTGTTAGGGCAGGGGTTCTCAAAGTGAGGTCAAGGAACCCCCGGGGGTTCCCAGAGCCTCCCCCCTTATGTTCACAGTAATACTAAAATATCCTTTGCCTTTTTTTATTGTCCTTTTCTCATGAGTATACAGGGGAGTTTCCCCCGAGACTATTTCACATTTACAAAAATGTAAAACAGCGCCAGGCTTCATTATGGTTATTTTTTAAATAAACTAATGAATACGTATTTCTTTTTTTAACTTCTAACATGGTAAATATCAATAAGCCATCTAAACAAAAAGTTTTGGGTTCCTCAACGACAATAATTCTTGAAGTGCCATGGGGTCCTGAAACCAAAAAGTTTGAGAACACCCATGCTTGGGACTTCTTCACCATATCAGGGCTCATGGGGCAGAGGGCATAGCTAGCTGTGGAAACAGTCACTTTCCCAGCTGCCCTCGTGTCTGGGAAGTGACCGTATGACCCAGGCTCACCCAAACAGATACTTTGGAGGGGGATGCTTGTGATCCCAAGTAGGGCATAGAGTAGAGAGGTGTCTGGCATCCTGATCAAAGGTCAGCTGAGACCACGGAGGCTGCGGCAGTGACCGGGTTTTAATAGCGGTGTCCTCCCTGGCCTGGGCTTGTGGCAGGATCCAGCTACGCCCTGGCTGCTTCCTGGCCTTCCTGCTCTGAGCCATCATCCCAGCCTTTCCCTTCAGGCTGCCTGCCAATGCTGTGTGAGCTTGGGCAACTTGCTTGTGCTCTCTGTGCCTCAGCAAACATAGTAGTGATAATAAGAAAGTGTGGGAAGGACAGTAAAGAATCAACGAGGTGACACATGCCAAGGGCTCCATGCCTGTGTCAGCAGCCACTGAGATGAAGATGATGTTAAAACCCGTGACAGTTATTGAGAGGAATCACTGTCACTGGCTGTGCAGTGGAGTCATGGGGGCTCCCCCCACCCCGCCCCCGCAAGGCCTCACCCCTGACCTTGGTGCTCAGTGCAGAGGAGAACGTGGCCCCAGACAGGAACAAGCTTCCAATAATTGGTCTCCTTAAATCAGGCATGATTGGCTTCTGTTACCTGCAGACTGAGAGCAGAGATGGATCTAGTGAAAGAGGCCAGGCTCTATCACATTCTGGAATTCTCCATTGAAGAGCCAGTATTTGAGCATCTGTTGTATATTTACATAATGCTCTCATGTCTCCATTTAAATAAATTTGCATCGAAAGGGTTTGATGTGCTAGTTCTCAATTTCCCCCCTAACTCTCTTTAAAGTCATAGATAACTATACGGTAAAAACTCTTTGTCCCCTCACCCCCCAAAATCCTTTCCCGTACCATGAGTTCCCTGATCCGGGGAAATCTGCCCACACATTCTCGACTCCATGAATAGGGTGGCGGGCCGGGACAGGTGCATGGCATCGGGATGGTGTCTGAGCACTGACTTCCTCACCAGGAAAACGAAGCTACTTTGAAGATGTCTCATGGGGACTTAGAGAGAGTCGAATCAGGGTGTCCGACCTGGGTCCTGGCTCCCAGTAAGACCGGGACGCGGCGTTCTTTCTTGCAGACCACAGGTTTCAGGGGGAGGTTCTGGCCTCGCCGCTACGCTGAGGTCCCAGCCTCGTTCCTGAAGAAACAGAGATGCTGGTGAGCAGAAAGAGGTGGAGCTGGGAAGCTCAGTGTGGGGAGGAGGGAAGAGGAGCTGGAAGGGAGCACGAAGAAGGAAGGGAGCATGGAGAAGGAGGGGAGGAGGGCAGGACCGACTTCCCCAGCCTGCCGCCTTGTGCGTCCTCGGCTCCGCCCCTTCCCCTCGCCACCCAGCATCTACTCAGATCTTGGCTCCCTTTCCAGAAAAGCGCAACGGTTCACATTTAATTACTTCATAAAAAAAACTGGAAAGTAGAAGAGGAAGAGTTAAATGTTCTCCTAAAAGGAGGAAGCTGTAGCTAATCCCAATTAGGAGGAAGTCCCAGGCTATTGAAACGCTACAATCCAATTACATCAGGTAAAATGAATTACTCCGTTAATGCTGACTTATTATGAAGACACCTTCTTATTGCTCTCATTAATAATCTTTAGACATCATTTTAGCGCATATTGGCTGCAATAACATTTCTATTAGCATCATGGTGGAGCAGGGCTGACAATTAAAATAAAAAATAAATCAACCCAAGGAGCGAACAAACGTAATTATAGTTCAGAAAGAGTTTTATGTGTATTTGATTAGTCAGTGGAACGGTGCCTCCTTTCTTGCCTTGAATCTGTGTTAGCCCCAGACCACGCAGAGGGCTGCGGTGGGAGCAGAGGCTGAGGGGGTGTGCGTGAGTGAGAGAGACAGACAGACAGAAACAGAGACAGAGAGACCAAGAAGATAAGGCAGCTTGTCTGTCAGGGAAACGGTCACCCCGGTTCCAGGCTCTCCAGTGTAAGCTCCAGCTCTACTCTGGGTCTCTGTCTCCCTGTTTCTGAAACTGGAATTTTGGAAGATTTATAATTTCTGGATTGTATCTCCTATAATCCAGAGCTCTATAAGGTTTTCCTGCTGCAGAGGATTGAAGCTCCTAGACACCCCGAGTGCCAGGGGGCAGAAGCCTAAGAAAGAGAAAAATTGTTTTTGCCAAAACAGCTACTGTATGCCTAAAGCTTGGTTCCCCCAGAGCAGGGTTCCTCAACTGGCCAGTCTGTCCCCCAGGAGATTGCTTTGATTGTCGTGACCTGGAGCGGCCTTGGGGAGATGCTACTGGGATCTTGTGGGTAGATGCCAGTGATCCTACAATGCACTGGACATTATGTGACCCCAAGTGTAAGTATGGCTGAGTTGAAAAACCATTCTCAGACTGAACGTTTTTGCACGACTGGAATCAGATTTCCAGGGCAGCCTTAATGGAAAGCAAACCTCTTTGGCCTCCTTGGTGAAATGATCTCCACAAAACACAGAATGAAACATCAGCAGAAGAATACAGTAAACTTAAATATGGTAGCTATTAAATTCTCAAATAGTTGTATATTTATTCTCCAATTATTCTATATATAGATACATGTTAGCCTGTGTCCGTCAGTGCCCTTAGCTCCAACCACCTACTCAGGCCTTGGCTCCCTTTCCAGAAATAGACACACATAAGTAAATGTCAAATACACACACATACACACACACACTGCCTCATATATATGCATACATAAAGCTTCATGTACATTACATACATATATAATGTCATACACACACACACACACACACATACATGCATGTGTGACTGTGTGTGAAGATACTTGTAACTTAATGACTTTCTAAGTAAGTGTGAAGGAAGAGGTAAGATATTCTAACTAAAGTAATTACAGATCAATAAAAAAACACAGCGAGAAAGTCCCTGGGGAAATTGCCAAGTCGGGGATTTTGCCTGTGTCTTCCGGAGCACGGAATTTGCTAGAAGTCCTTCAGAGATTTCCCAAACATTTCACTTAAAATTATTTTTAAAACATAGTTCTAGCTATTTTTAAAAGTAATTTTTAAAAAATCCCCACAACTCTCCAGATGCTGTATTCCAAATTTAATACCAGTAGGACTACCAAATCATTAACTAGGGCTGACAGGCAAAATCACTCGGGGACAGACCCTGAAGTTAAGCTTCTCCTTCCAGCTCTGTATAATTAAAGAGCACCCAGAATTTGTAAATTGAGCTATTAATAACTACTTATCTGAGGGGATCTGGGTCTTCTTGACATTCAACAATATTCAGGATGAAGCTGGACGCAAGACTAAAGTAAAACTTGGGATTCTCAGCCATCATTTCTCCTTTCAAATGGGGAAAGGAGCCAGTCCATCAAAAGAATCTTACTAAAGGGGCGCCCGGGTGGCTCAGTGGGTTAAGCCGCTGCCTTCGGCTCAGGTCGTGATCTCAGAGTCCTGAGATCGAGCCCGGCATCGGGCTCTCTGCTCAGCAGGGAGCCTGCTTCCTCCTCTCTCTCTGCCTGCCTCTCTGCCTGCTTGTGATCTCTCTGTCAAATAAATAAATAAAAAATCTTAAAAAAAAAAAAAAGAATCTTACTATAGTCCTCGATTGACTTTTAAAGCTTAAATGTTGCATTTTAACCTTGTGCTAGTTTTTGATTGTTGCAAAACCTACCGCAAGCATAAAACAACATATGCTTATGATCACACAGCTTCCCGGGGTCCAAAGTCTGGACCCAGCATAGTTGGGTTCTATGCTCGGGAGCTCATCAGACTGTTGGCCACAGCTTGGTTTAGTATCTTCTAGATTCATTCAGGTTGTTCATTGAAGCCAGTCTCTTACAGTCATAGGCCTAGGGTTTCTGTTTTCTTGTTGGCTGTTAGGCGAGGGTCTCACTCTCACTAGATCATAGGTTGTCCTCCTTTAAAAGAAGAAGTTTGATGTGTGTAAGAAAAGACTGATGAGAAAGGCTCCAGCCTCTGGCTGATGTGCTCTCCCCTGCCTTCTCCCCCACCAAGTTCATCCTTATAATATAAACAACAGAATCTTGCTTTCAAATTTAAATGCTTTAAATTTGTATTTTCAGACTGTAACCTTTTTCTCACAACAGAGTTTACATGCTTTGCCCAATTAATGCCACTCAGGCCCATACTGTCCATGTAAACATTTTTTAAAAACTTCTCTGGATGAATCACCCTTTGCGGCAAAATGAAATTCCCCAAAATCTAGCACTTGAAGACCACAAACATACATTGTGTCGCACAGTTTCTGAGAGTCAGGAACCCGGCAGTGGCTTAGCTGGGTGGTTCCAGCCCGGGGTCTCCCAAGGCTGCGATCACAATATCAGCCGGGGATGCAGTCATCTGAAGGCTCAACTGGGGCTGGTGTATTGGTTTCCAAGTTCACGGCCTTGGACGTTGGCAGCAGGTCTCAATCATTTCCTGGCCACGTGAACCTCTCTGTAAAATAGGATTATTTGTGACATGGCAGATGGCTTCTCCCAAAACAAGGGGTCTATAAGTGATCTGTAAGAGAGAGAGGATATGAACCAACAATCAAGATAGAAGCCAAAGAGCCTTTTTTAATGTAATCTTAGCAGTGACAACCTGTCACCTCTGGCATAGTTTAATGGTCATTCAAGTCCAGATGTGGGAGGTAAATGCAGGAAAGTGTGAGAGCCAGGAGGCAGGGAGCATTTGGGGCCATTTGGAGGCTGGCTATCATACTCCCTGTGCCTCAGTATTCATCTGTAAAATGGAGTTAATGATGCCTCAATAAGTTAATATACGTAAAAGCCATCAGAATCAATTCTGACATGCAATAGGCATGAAATAAACATTATTTTTTTATTGTCACTATCAATTTTATTTGGTGAGTACATTGCAGAGTACAGGGCTTACAAACTTGTGAAGAGCCTATAAAAAATTTAGACAAGAATAAAAATTAGATGCACCAAAATATGAAAAGAGAACAGCAAAATCAGAATTAATATGTGGCAGACCTCTACTCCTGGTTCTGAGTTTATAGTAGACGACCTTCCCACTGAGAGTAACTAGAAACACTGGATAAACATTTTTAAAAATTCTGTTTGAGGCCTTCAGAAAAATACCAAATGGTGGAGACCTAAGGGACCATGATCCCAAAGAGAAATGAACTCATTGAGGGGAGCCTGAAGTTCTCCACCATTTTCCCCCTTGAGGCATTTGCTTGTCCTTAAGTGGTAGCAATGGAGAGGCTGAGACCTAACCTCAAGGAATTGCAATACCTGATTGCATGAAGATGACCTGAAACTACTCTAACTGCCTTCCAGAAACTTCCTGAGCAAAGAAAACAGCAGCCAAAGCCTCTACAATTGTTTATACACAGTATCTGGTAATTCAATTAAAAAAAAATTGCCAGACATGCCACGATGCAGGACCAAAAAAATAAGAAAATCAATTGGACAGACTCAGAGGTAATCCAGATATTGAAGCTATCCAATCTGAACTTTAAAGTGACTGTAATTCCAATGTTAAAGAAAAATAAACTTTCTAGAAAGAATTCTAATTCTGAGGAATTTAACCAAAGAACTAGAATCTGTATGTAATAGGCCAAATAGCAACTCTAGAGGTGAAAATATGATAGCTAAAATGAAGAACTTAATAGATTTATCAGATTAGACACAGCTAAAAAGAGGATTGATGATCTGGAAAGTATGTGGGTAGAAAATAGCCAGTCTGAAAATATCCAGAGAAGAGAGAAAAGGCAATATTTGAAAAGATAATGCCTAATCACATGCTAAAACCACAAAAGACATCAAGAGATCCATCCAAGATGAGCTGTGAACCATAAGCAGAATTAAATATAAAAAAAAAAAATTTTTTAATGAATACTAAGAAAAACACACCATAAATAACTGTTGAAATCCAAAGATGAGAGAAATAATCTTAAAAGCATTTGGAGAGATATATAGATATATTGATAGATAGAGATATGGGTATAGATATACATATTCACACACAAGCATACACACACACATTATGTCCACCCAGGCAAGTGCATCTCAACCAAACTCTTAGCCAGTTTTATTTCACTCACATTAGATGGATATTGATCTTGTCTTTTAGTATCTTTGATATTAAATGGCCAGACCATCATCAACTAGTATAAAACCCACACTCTGCCGAGATTCAGATCCATGTCGGTAGACCCCAAGTCCAATGATGTCACTGGTATTCTGTGTCACCTCCTGCAAGCCACTTTGCCTGTCTGCTCCCCATTTCCTCACCTGTCAATTGTCCATCGCACAAGATGGTTATAAAAAGACAAGTCACTGCACGTTGAAAGTGCTGTATAAACTGTAATTCATACCTAATAGGTAAGATTCCTCTTCTCCAGGAAGCCCTCCCTGATACTGCACCTCTAGAACTACTCTTGGCCTTTAGGACTCTTCCCTGGCATTCTCACTGTACTTACTCTTACCATTTCTGCACCTCTGTACTGAAATTGTCTTTAATGAACTTTTATCCCCACTAAAGACAGACCAAGGTGGCAGGGTGAAGCCATAAGTCTCTACTCACAGTGTCCAAGCATCATTTTCAAATTAAATACAGGCTGGCCGAGTCACAGTGTTGTGGCCCTGTCAACCCTCTTCAGGGTTTACAATTCTGAAATTCTGGATGATTCCTAGGTACTGGGCACGAGAGTTTGTAGACATGTTCCCATGTAACCTTCACAACAGCCTAAGGGAGATACTGATGTTATACCCATTTTATAGCTAGGAAAACTGAGGCTTTGAAAAGTAATGTAAGACATCCATCAGCAGCCAGCTGGAAAGTGGAGGAGCCAGGATTGGAGTCCATGTCCAACAGACATGACTCTCAATCATTCTGTTCTTGTACGTGTTGTGGCCCAGCCCCTGTGACCTTTGGGGAAAAGTACGTACTTTTACATCCTCTTGGGGAGGTGGGTCCTGAAACCGCTGAGGACCACACACAACTGGGGTACCCCAGAGATGACCTGACCAGGACCTCTCCCGACAGCCAGTTGTCATGCCTATGAAACTTCACAGGAGCCCAGAGCCTGAGGCCCTCAAAATGAATTCCCCTTACTCCATGCTAAGAAAGAGGAATCAAAAGCCTATCTCTTGTTCCAAAGCTTGAGGTTAAAGAAAAAAAAATCCCTAGCCACAGGTAGTTAAGTGATTATAAACTGTAAAAATAAATCAGCCTGATATAATTGCTCCAAGGAAAAAGATGACCAACCTCTTTAAAATGTCCATGGTGCCCTCTTTCCCATCTCCATTTGGCATCCTCTAATTACCTTCACATTTCATTTCCATCAGCAAGATGACCTGTATTTCCTTCGAGAAGTGCTGGGGAGGGGCCGGGCTGAGGAGCAGGGCCCCTGGTGATAAATCAGGCTCTCCATTAGGAGTGAAATGCTCATTTCGGCAGCGCTAAATGCAGGATTTATAAAGATGTCTCCGCCATCCCGCCCAATTGTGGACACCATAATAAATTCATGAACGGGTGCCAGGGTAGCACACTTCATTATGTGTGAGGCTCCTGGCCATTAATCTAGCCGGGCGGCGGGCAGGATTCCTGGGGAAGGGAGACAAATTTATGCGGCCCAAACTTACTCATTCCATTATGGATTTAATCGGCCCAGGCTCCAGGCTGCACAGAAGCGAGGGGACCATTTTTTACACTTTGGATCAAGTGTTTGTAACTCCCCGTTGTGTCTTATTTCTTCCACAATAACGCCCTAATTTTATCCTTCACACTGCTCTAGGGAAAGACTTCCAGAGACCCTCACTGCTGCCACTTACTCCAGATAAAATATTTATACAATCAATTGACAGAGAGCATTTTCCCTTAAATGTTCTATTAACATGGAAATGCTCATATGCAAAATGGGCCCAGGAGCCTCTCTAGACTCTTAACCCTTTAGTTGGCCACAGAGAAGGCTGGCAAAGGGGGTGGAGAGGAGGGACCTCTTGTGTGTTGCATGCATGTGTGATGTGTGTTCAGTGTGTACAAACACAGACACCTATGGGCATGCATACTCCCTCATTTCTACAATGAAGGATTAGGAATTCCTTCGGCCTCTCCTTGGAATTAAACTCCAGAGATTGCCTGCAAGTCTCCAGATCTGCCCCATTCCCATAGTGCCTTGCTAATATAAAGATTTTTTTTAGTTTTCCAAGTGCCTACAGCGAGAATGGCAAATGCTTGGCCTATGGGCTACCACCTCTTGCACATACGTTTTTCTAGCTAAGCCCAGATGAGGCCTCAGAATCCTTCTTAACACAGGCAGAGAATACCAATGGGTCTTCACTGATAAGGATAACAAGAATTGCATCACTTATGGAGTACTTATGATGAGCCGGCCGTGTGCCTTGTGATTTACATGGAGTAACTCATTTAATCTCCATGACAACCTGATACAGAAGGTACTGTTATTATTCCCATGTTACAGATGGGCTGGGGAACAATGAGGTGGGGAAATATGGCCGGAAGCATGCAACCTGTGAGTGGTACGTCCCTAATCCAAGCAAACTCTGGAGTGCAGCATTGGAGGCCTTCCCCGATTCACTAGACTCATTCCCCAAGCAAACCACTGATACTGCTAAACAGATCACGCCTAAGGAGGCATCTAAGGGCATCCAAAGGGAGAGGAAGGACCTTCGTGGCCTGCAAAGCCAGCACTGTCCTTCACATCAGCAGACTACCAATGGGTACAAGACCTGATCTTATGGCATTTGGGACTTTTTGACCTGAGACCCAATTCTGACCCCAAGGTAGCAAGAGGCCTTGGGCCATTGAGTCCATTGCAAGATCCCACCAGAGCAACACCAACCGCTTCAACGAACATTTACAGGACCTACTGTGTGTCAGGTACATGCCAAGCCTGCACCCTGCCAGGGGTGGAGACACAAGAGTGAATAAGGCCTGCCCTTTTCCTTTGAGGAACTTACCACCTTTCACAGGAATAAATGGCAATGAAATGGTAGTTAAAGCAGATAACCTATCAATACCAAGAGTCAGCCACTCAACCAGCTGAGCCACCCAGCCTCTACTTTTTTTTTTTTTTGTTACAATTTGTTAGTGGGCACAGTGGTACTTAAGCCCCAGAAGCTAAATAGTTCACCATAAAAACAGATTTCTCTGGGTTGTATTGATGTCCATAATATTTAGGCACTAGTCTAAGTACTATGCAGAGCTGGGCTAGAAGAGAAGTGAGTGGTTATAACCCCTCAAAATCATTTGTCCTTTCCAATGTTCAAAATTGAGTGTTGGCTATCTATTGCTAGGTATCCAACTATCCCCAAACTAAGTAGCTTTAAAAATCACTTTATCTTGCTCAGGAGTCTGTGGGAAAGGATTTAGGCGGGGATCAGCTGGACGGTTCATCTCTGGGTCACTTCATCATGTCAGCAGGGCTGGAAGGTTCGTTTCCACAATGTCTCTCCACTGTCACGCCAGTGCCCCAGTGAATGGCTAGAGGGCTGGGCTCCGTGGGTGAGCCCATTGTCCACTGTCCAAGCACACTGCCCATGTGGCTCAAGCTTTCTTCACATGGATCAGGGAAATTTTACATCCTGCGTGGCAGCTTAGGGTACCAAGAGTGAATGTTCCAAGAGATAAGAAGTAGAAGTTTCCAGGGGTTGGGAACTGGCACAGAGAATCTTCCAACATATTCTAGCGGTCAAGCAATCACAGAGACCCCCAGACGCAAGAGCAGGAAATGTGGATCCCCTTTCTCAATGGAAGGAGTGTCAAAACTCATGGACATCTTTAATCTGCCACAGTTCATTAGTGTGACTCTCTCTTCCCTTAGGAGAATCCTAGAGGAAAATGATGCAAAGAAGATGATAAATGTGGAGAAAGTAAATATGGGGTTTTTCCCCCCCAGGAAACCCTTCAGTCCCTCATGAAAATAGACTCCTGGCAGGTGCCTCCCTGAAGCTCGCCAAACTTGTCTGAACCCCTCGGGAGCCTGTGGCTCAAACACAAGGTAGAGCTCTCTCTTGAAAGCTTAACAGTAAAAACTTAAATTTGTTTTCAAGAAAGAAAGAAAGAAAAAATGAAAACTTTCCAAATCATAAAAGAAGAAAACGGGAAAAAGGGGGAAAAAAAAAAACCTGTGGGGATTATAGCAGAAGATCCGTGAACACATCATTTAAAATGTAAAACACAAAATAAAATGAAAGAAATGCAAACATGTATGCTCGTTCTGAAAAGAAATCCACGTTTCCCCAGGCAACACCAACCTGCGAGGGTACATATAGGGTGCCAGATATAATCATTATCTAGGTGTTTGCTCTTACCTCCATGTGCAGGGTCCTAGCTCCCAAAAATGTACCCTTCAAGTTGCCAAGTTCTTGTCGAATTCCCCCCAGGGAATGGCTGGTGGGCTCATTACCAAGTCCAACCAGCTCCCAGATTACATCCCCTGGGCTCTAGTGCTCCCCACCCAGGCACCCCCCCCAGGTCCAGTTGGCATTTCAGCTACTCCCTCTAGACCAACAGATACACATCATGGCCCTTCAAGTGCCTGAACTACATGGTGGGTGTGGCATAGGTGGGAGATGGTTTGCCTTTTCTCTTTTGGGTAACATGTGACCATCCTGCCAGAGGGACTGCACCTCGCAGAGCAGGTCACAGTGTTAGCTCCACCTTCTGGGTTCTCTCTTCTCTCTCTCTCTTCCCCTCCTTCTCCCTCTTTCCCATCCCTATCCCATTTCCTCTCCATCTCTTTCTATCACACAGGACCTCATAGCAGGCTACAATAGGGAAACTCATAAGTAAGAGAGATCATTCTGTCCTAAATAAAAAACACTTTCCTTCTCCAACCTCTAGGTATTTGCCTGTGGGTCATTTTCCCCCAGCAGTTCTTGGCTCTTCCTGTGACAGAGTGTGTCCCTAGGGCATCCCTCTGAATGCATGCACACCTGAAAGACTGCATGTGGGCCTAGATCCTTCCATAGCTAACCATAGCTTCATAACCATAGTATATGAAAATGACTTTAAATCCCCTATTAGAAGACTCACAGATGGGAGTGAAAGGAAAACTTGACTACATTCTACTTCCATGAACTATTCTAATAAAAAATGAGACCAAAGGATCTAAAGAAGGCCATATATATATATATATAAACAGCAAGACAAATTCATATAAAAAGAAAGCAAAAGATAATCCAAGTCTTGGAATTAGAGAATGTCATTTCATTATGACAAGAATAAAATCCCCAGTGAAAATATCATAAAGCTATATGAACCTTTAAAATATTTCAATGTTTTGGAAACGTAGGGAGGTCCCAACAGAGATGCATTTATGAGAAGGTTAACGATCCTCAGATGCCTCCAGTACATCAACTGAGAAAACATGAATAATACAGTTACTAAGACTAAAGATATATAGTATATCCAACTTTGTCCCCTGTAAATACTTTTTCAAGTGTTCGTAGAACATTTCAAAAGCTTTCCACGTACTGCACCGTCAAGAAAATGTTGATGAAAAAGAGAAGTTTACAGGCCAAATTCCCCGTTAGAACTAAACCAAATGGACACATTTCTAACAACCACAAAGAAAATACTAGAGACTTGGATAATAAATAAATAAGTAAAAAAATTCTCATAAATAGTTATTGAGTCAAAAGGGAAATAAAACCCTCAGTTACAGACTATTTAGAAAATAATAAAATGAAAACAAGACAATGTTCTGTTGAAGCCCGTGGACTCCTGCCAAAGCTACACTTAGAGAAAAGAAACATAAAGCAATAAATTGTTTTATTATTAGACAAGAAAGAATCAAAATAAATGAGTTAAATGTTTGTTTCCAGAATTGAACAAATGAACAACAAAGTAAGTCAAAGGAAAGCTGGATAAAAAATTAAATAGATAAAAACAAAACAAAACAAAAGGATTGATTTTAAAAAGTGAGGCACAGTATAAATGTGTAAGGTGACTCATGAAAGCTGTAAGAAAACCGACCTTATGCCAGCAAATATAAGAATAAAAAGAAAAGCAAAAATAAACTCAAATAAAACTGGAAATGAGAAAGGGAATGTAACAAAAGATAAGAGCTGTTTAAAATAAAATAATGAAGGAAAAATTATAAAACATAACAAAATAAAATGAAATAATGAAGTCCTTTATATAAAAGTATAAAAGTAAAGGAGGGAAGCATAAAGAAAAAAATATTAATAGACTACATAAACCAGAAAAGTTTCTGTACTTCCAAGAAATTAAAGATCAAAAGCACATGACAATCTAGGAAAAACCATTTTCAATATATATAGTCAAGAGATCCAAATTAATAAGGATAATAAGAGCAGCTGACAGAAAAGGAGAAAAGAACATGAATAGGCAACACAGAGAATAAGAACTATAAATGCCCAATACATGCATTAAAAAAAAATGTTTAATCTGAATAATAATGAAAAAAATAAGACAGCCAGACATATATTTGGAGGGTAACAGCCAGAGTTGATAAAAGGTATAGGCAAGCTGGCTTGGAAATAAGAACCAAAAAGCTTTAAAACATTCACAACCTTTGACTTCCCACCTCTGTTTCTAAAAATACATACAGAGAAAATAACCACATATGCATACATAGTTACAAAGCTGTATATTCTAGCATTATTCATCAGAAAACATAGAATTAATAAATTTCTAACAATAGGAAATTAGATAAATAAATTATGACAAATCCTTAGCATAAAATATTATACAGTGCTTAATTACATTTTTGAAAAATAAGACAGTCTCATGTTTTATTAAACAAATATGGAACCAGCTAGACAGAAATTTTATAGACCGCAATGTGAAAACAAACTTGAATTCCATGTGATTTTTATTTTTTAAATTTGCTCTTCTATGTTTTTCAACTATTCTAAAATTAACACATATTTATCTTTGGAATCAAGTTAGACTAAATACTCAGTAAATTTGCCTGAAAAATCTCAGTGAAATGGACATGTTCTAAGAAAATATAATTGATCAAAACTGATTTGAGACATTTCAAAACTATCAAAAAATTGCCTTTGAAAAAGTCTTCAGAGCTAGACTGCCTTATGAATACCTTCACACTTCCAAGGAGTCAAATTACTTCCATACTGATCATATTTCCAAAGTTGGAGAAAGTTAAAAAGCTTCCTGATTCATTTTACAGTATAGCAAAATATGACACAGATAACACAAAAATCTATAGTCCAATCACACTTGTAAATATGGGCTTATAAATGTTTTCTAAATTAAAAAAAAAAACTAACAAATTGAAACCAGCAGTATGTTAAAATATAACTAACCAATATGATTCCAAATATTAGTTATCTCAAGAATTGAACAATGGGTTTAAATTAGTAACATTATTAAGACAGAATTTTGCATCAATGCATCAAAGGATATAAAACCATCCAATCATTTCAGCAGATGCCAAATGGGAATTGGATCAATTTCAACATCCAGTTCTTAGTAACCTGGAAAGAAAACCATACTTCTTTACTGTGTTAAAGTCTGGTATAGTAGTTAAAAACATGTGTTCTGGCATCAAAGCTCATGGTTATGAATCCTGCCTTTCTCAACTTGCTTAGAGACAAACAGTATAATCTTGATTATGCTGGAAGTTCTAGCCTTAATCAGACATTTTTTTTTGCAGATGATATGATATCTACCTAGAATATCCAAGAGAAAAATATACATGATACTCTTGACGTTGAGGAAGAAGTACTTGGGACCTAGAGAAAGACACCAATTTACTTTGCATTGAATATCCCTTTCTACTGCTTGAAAACTTAATCTTTTTTTTTTTTTTTTAATCTTGAGCAGGTATGATCTGTTCAATTAAAAAGAAAGGTAGAACCAAACTGGGAGAGTCAACAGCAGGTTTTCAGGATAACAGGTATAATTTGGAAAATTTAAGTAAGAGGAACAATCTATAACTTAGATTAAAAATTAGTATATATGAAATACTTGTGAATAAAATGATATGATTTTGTGGCATTTTCTTCAGAGCAATTTAATGGAAAAAATGTGTGTGTGAGTCTGTGTCTGTGGGGGGGTGTCAGTGTGTACATGTGTGGACATGTGTTGGTGTGTGTATGTGTGTGTCTGTGTGTGTGCATGTGCGTGTGCATGCATGTAGAGTGGATAAGGATTAGGCAAGAACAAATAAAACAAGAGTGATCATGTGTTGAAAATTTTTAAAGCTAGAAGATGGACAGATGTGAGTTCCTTATACTATTCTCTATAAGAAGTTAAAAACCAAAAAATAGGACTTTAGAGAAAACCTAATAGTGTATAAATTACAGTTCCAAACTAATAATTGCAAAAATATTTTGTGCTTTATTTGATTTATTCACAGTTATTTCTATTGGCATAATAAAATTACTTGTTTAATTTGGAATGTACAATTTCAATTTGAAAAATAAAGATTTTGAAAAATAATCCAAAACAATGAACTGAAAAATTATTATAAATAACTAAATTAAAATTTAATGAAAATCTAGTAAAGTAGCAGAGCTCATAACAAAATGTATGAAATAAAAATCTTTCTTAAATAGCAGCAGAAACCAGTTAGAGGATACTATTGACATAATGACCCCAGACACAAAACAACAAACCCATAACATACATATGTTTACAATAAGTGTACAAAACTATATTAAAATACTTTATGGATATACATAAAATAATTTGTAAACAAAACAAATAAGATGCCATGTTTCTGGATGAGAAGATGAAACGTTGAATGGATATTGATTATTTCTAAATTTAGTAATAAACTGCATACAATTTAAACCAAATCCCACTGAGTTTCTCCTGAGAGTGCAAGGTTGGGGACACTACCAGAGTCCATGAATCAAAACATTTTCTGGAAGAACAGACAGATAAAATTATTCAGGACATATTTGGACGGGGAGGGGAAGCAGCAAAGACTGGTTTACTTGACCATGTATTAAAATGCATGAAGGGGCACCTGGGTGGTTCAGTCACTAAGTGGCCTCCTTCAACCTCCTTCAGGTCATGATCCCAGGGTTCTGGGATCAAGGCCCACATCGGGCTCTCTGCTTGAAGGGAAGCCTGATTCTCCCTCTCCTGCTCCCCCTGCTTGTGTTCCCTCTCTCTCTCTGTCTGTCTCTGTCAAGTAAATAAATAAAATCTTTAAAAAAAAAAAGTTTAAAAAATGCATGAAGGATATCATCATTAAAACAGTAAGCTATGTCTCAGTCAGCACAGACCAGCTTCCATTGTAGTAACAAACAATCCCAAAATAGGAGTGTCTTAGAAACAAGAATTTATATCTTTCTGAGGCACATCCATTAGAGGTTGTCTGGGGTTTTAGCTCCTCTTCTCCTTTCCCCAGCTGACGGAATCAGTGATGGAGAAGAACAGAGTTCTGGAATGCTTCCCCCTAGCAAGTGAAGTTTCCAGCCCAGAAAAGAGCTGCCTCATGTCTCCTCATATTTCATTGGCCAGAGCAAGTCAAATGAATCCAATCATACATCAGAAGTATGGCTGCCCAGTAAGACAATTGAGTCACATTCCTGGAAGCCAGCAAGCCAGAAATATTGGTGGAAAGCATTAGTAACTACTACGGATAATTGCAAAAAAGCAAAGAAGCAGCTAACCCACAAACAAACTCTATTAAGTAGAAGAATACCATATGTGATGGCACCGTGTCAGGGAAAAAGAATAGAATTAGGTAATAAAAACCACTGGGAAGGGGTGCCTGGGTGGCTCAGTGGGTTAAGCTGCTGCCTTCGGCTCAGGTCATGATCTCAGGGTCCTGGGATCGAGCCCTGCATTGGGCTCTCTGCTCGGCAGGGAGCCTGCTTCCTCCTCTCTCTCTGCCTGCCTCTCTGCCTGCTTGTGATCTCTCTCTCTGTCAAATAAATAAATAAAATCTTTAAAAAAAATTAAATTGGGGCGCCTGGGTGGCTCAGTGGGTTAAGCCGCTGCCTTCGGCTCAGGTCATGATCTCAGGGTCCTGGGATCGAGTCCCGCATCGGGCTCTCTGCTCAGCGGGGAGCCTGCTTCCTCCTCTCTCTCTCTGCCTGCCTCTCTGTCTACTTGTGATCTCTCTCTGTCAAATAAATAAATAAAATCTTTATAAAAAAAATATTAAATTAAATTTAAAAAAAAATCCACTGGGAAAACTGGTTGCATATTTGAGGTAAAAAATATTAGTTGGTTTTTTTTTTTTACCTAGACTCATAAATAAACTTCAGATGCTAAATAGTCAAAAGAATCCTTAAAATGATAAAAGATACTATATACATATATTTTTTCTATATATATATACACATATATATATAGTTTTTCTATCTCTATATCTCAATCTTTGATCATGTGTTAATCCTATTTATATGATTAAAATGAAAACCTCTTTGTACATGAGTGTATATACATATACAAATCATATTTATATATAATTATGATTTTAAAAAATGACTGACCTTAAAAGCAGTGGGATAAAATCCAAAAGAAAAAGAAAGGATTTGACCAAATATATTAAAATGTCTTCCTGTAAACACACATAAATACATGCAAATATACATATACCTAAAAAATCAAACAGTAGACTGGGGGGAATATTTATAACAAATATACTAATCTTAATTTGAAGGCTAATATAGTCTAAAGAGTTTATACAAAAGAAAAACAGAAAAAATTCCCCCAAAGAGGAATGAATGAAGGACATGAACAGATAATTCACGCAAGAAAAATGTACAAGTAACAAATCATATTTAAATATTCAAACTCACTAACAAATACAAACTTTAAAACAAGATGTTATTCTTTTGCTTATAAAAGCAGCAATTTGCGGGGAAGCCTGGCTGGTTCAGTGGGTTAAGCCTCTGCCTTCAGCTCAGGTCATGAACTCAGCTGAGGTCCTGGGATCAAACCCCACATCAGGCTCTCTGCTCGGCAGGGAGTCTGCTCCCCTTCTCTCTCTGCTTGCCTCTCTGCCTACTTGTGATCTCTCTTTCTCTCTGTCAAATAAATAAATAAAATCTTTAGGAAAAAAACAGAAATTTTTTAAAATTTCCATTTTTGATGACAATTCAGAGAAACTGGCCTTCATATTCCTTCCTGATAGAAGTATAATCAATAGTTGTTTTTCTGAAAGAAATTTAATAATAATTGTCAAGGATCATAATAATTCTTATAACCATTGAGTCAGTCGTTACTCCATTATGAAGTTTAATTCTAGAAAAATCATCATCCATATGCAAAGAAAACTTACATGTAAGTTATGCTATCACGTAACAATTGCAAAAAAAGAAGAAAACCTGGAAAAAAAAAACAAATGTCCAACTATAGCGTATTTATTAAGTAAAGGTTAACACATCCATAATGTAGTATATCATCATGCCCTGAACTAGCACTGCTCATAAATTTGTTTAAAGACACAGATAAAGGGCACCTGGATAGCCCAGTCAGCTGAGCAACTGACTCTTGGTTTCAGCTCAGGTCGTGATCTCAGGATTGTGAGATCGAGTCTCATGACAGGCTCCATGCTGAGCACAGAGTCTGCTTGAGTTTCTCTCTCCCTCTGCCTGCCCCTCCCACTTGTGCCCTCTCTCTCAAATAAATAAATAAATCTTTAAAAATAAATAAGTAAATAAAAAGATACAGACAACACACATATCCTAGTGTTAATTAAAAAAAAAAAAAAAACAATGAGGGGTGCCTGGGTGGCTCAGTGGGTTGGACCTCTGCCTTCGGCTCAGGTCATGATCTCGGGGTCCTGGGATCAGACCCCGCATTGGGCTCTCTGCTTGGTGGGGAGCCCGCTTCCCTCTCTCTCTCTGCCTGCTGCTCTGCCTACTTGTGATCCCTCTCTGTCAAATAAATAAATAAAATTTTTTAAAAAATGAATCATGAAGTAAACTTCAGAAAAATGTAAGGGAGGAGTCCATATGGCATTAAATAAAAAGGGTCTATCAGAATATCCATTGTGGCTATCTCTGGATTATAGGAAATTTTTGTCTTTTTCTCTTTCTTTGTCCTTTTTTTTTCTGTAATAGGCAAGAATTGCTAAAATGATCAGAAAAATACATTTTTAAGCAATGAGGGTATTAAAAGCATCTCTTTTTGCTTAGCTTAATGAGATTTTATTTTTTTATTTTTTTTTAAGATTTTATTTATTTATTTGACAGACAGAGATCACAAGTAGGCAAAGAAGCAGGCAGAGGGAGAGGAGGAAGCAGGCTCCCCACTGAGCAGAGAGTCCGACACGGGGCTCGATCCCAGGATCCAGGGATCATGATCCGAGCCGAAGGCAAAGACTTTAACCCACTGAGCCACCCAGGTGCCCCTTAATGAGATTTTAAATATTTTTTTATATGTCCTTAAATGTTTGCCCTTAACTGTGGTAATCCAAGATACGAAAAATGTTTAAGGTGCAAGGAAGGTAACGATGTTGCCAAATGTTACCTTTCATCCCTTCCTGTACCTGCAGCAGACATCACAAATCAATCCCAGCACTCTTCTCCGCTAGGCTCAGATGCTCAGCAGGCACAAGCACTCTGTCGAGCCACTACCAGTCAATCACTTCAAATAATTTCTCTCTTCTAATGTTGAAAAGAACTCTGAAGTGCTCATCAAGAGACAAGGATTCTCTTTCTAGATCTGACACCAACTCAATCCAGTTCATCCGTAATCTGAGCCTCAGAACCCATATTTTTCCAGTGAAGATTACAGAAGACTGTACCAGCTCTGGGAAAATTAGACCACCTGTTTCATTTCTTAATATCACCATCAGGCTCGCCTATCCCCGTAAACACCTGCCTTTTCCCAGGTGGCCTTGCAACATAATCATAGTGTGTTTATGGACATTTCCTTGAGCTGCCTAATGTCCATGATGCTTAGTTAACATTCTCTCTTCCCTATGGATCTGGGTTTCTCAACAGTGGCACTGTTGACAGTTTGGACCTGACCATTCTTTATATGGGGGCCTGTCTTGTGCATCTGAGAATGTTTAGTGGTAGTCTTGGTCTCCTCTACCCAGTTGATGCCAGGAATGTACCCCTACTCATGACTATCAGAAATGTCTCCAGACATTGCCAAATATTCCCGGGGTGGGGAGGTGGAGAGAAGGATGCAAAGTGACCCTAGTTGAGCCTGCACACTCTTGCAGATCCATCTTCTGCATAGGAAGAAATTCATTCCTTTGGATTCTGAGGTTTGCTGAAGGTCATTCCCTCAGCAGGATTGGGGATGGAAAAAGGAAGTGAGAATGCTTTCCATCTGTCATCCAGATCCCTCTTTGGAGACAAGACCCTGTCTCTGAGGTCTGGAGTAGAGATCTGGGGGTTGTAAACCATGGTACCCCACTCTGGCCACTGTGCACACAGCACAGTTGCCTGGAGGACCAAAGCCTTCCATGAAGGGTGTAAATCACCATTCTGGGCTGCCTGGGCACTTAGCATAATGGAGTGATTGACAGGTGGATATTTACACTCCGCTGACTAAATGGGCAAATCAATCAGCCGGTGGCAGGGCAGAAAGAAGGCTGTGGGAGGAATGAACAGGCTGCAGGAGCATTGTGACCATTCCCCATGGGTACCACGGAAGGTTCTGGTAAGACTTCATAGAGATTTGTGCTGCAAGGCATTTATAAAAGTCTCCCTTCCAGCTCCATGGCTCCCCCAGTGGTCACCTTTCATGGGCAAAGCAGCCATTCCCCCATCTTCAGATGAGAAAACTGAGACCCAGTGAGGAAAAGAGATGAGACCAACCGCTGGTGACCAAGTCACCTTGCTGACTTACATTCAAAAGGTTTAGTTCTCCAAATGAAACAAAGGGAAAGAAAAAAACACTCCCTATTTTTGTCAGAGCCACGATGATTTCTAACTTTCAGTCCATCATTTTGGGCTGAGGGGGATGTAACTCAATTAAAGACAGAAACATTAAAGGCACAGTAAAACCATCACATGTACAAAATTTATAGGGGTATTGATTAATGCCATCCGTAAAGTATTTACCTTAATCAATAGGAAAAGGTGATTTAAATGTTTAGGTGTCTCCTGTACTTCTGTCAGCCAAGCCTTCCTTAAAAGCATGCATTTTATGTAATACACCCCTCCGTTTCCTCAACGTGCACTCCTTCACCAAGTTCATTGCCAGAGCGGAAGACCTGCCCTCCCACACCACCAATGGGGCCTTTGTCTCCCACTGCAGGTAGCATTCTCCTAAAAGAGATGCCAAGGTGGAGTTTGGGGTTGCAAGATGGTTTTTTGGGAATCAGCACCTGGGAAGACAATAGGAGGAAACAGAATTGTGCACATGTAAGTCCAAAAATGCCATCAGCGATGAGCACTGACCCTCAGTGGTACCAGGCCTGTGCACCCCTACCTCACCCAGGTGGCCGCTGTACCAGGAAGGGCATGACCTTGCAGGTGGTGGCTCTCTGTGGCTCAGCAGACTCTGAGGGAGCCAACAGCTGGAGACTGCCAGCCGACCCCACTTCCCACAGCCAGGAAGCAAGCCCACCCCAGAAGGCAGCCTGAGTGGCAGTGCCTCACAACACGACCAGGGGTCCTGGGAGGCTATGTCCATGCATTCATATGTCAGAGTGCTAGGAATCCTTGTTCAGAAGAGATGGTGAGTCAGAGGCCATTTTAAACAAAGGTTGACTTGATTGTTCCTAAGACACTCCGAGTCCCACTGGGACTCTGTGGTGACATGATTGAGGTGTAGAATCTTCTAGCCATTTCAGTATATTTGGAAAAGACATTTGTTCAGAAGGCAGCTAAGTCACCTGAATTCTAGCTCCAGTTGGAATCTTCTTTCTGGGTAACCTTTCTGGGCTTTGGTCTTTATTTCTTTAAAAAAAGAAAAGAAGAAGTGTCATTCTAGAATAGTTTTCTTTTTTTTTTTTTTCAACTTTCCCAGTCACTAGAATGCCCTTGTGGGGCACTTATTAAAATCAGTTTCCAGGACCCTACCTGAAATCTCGGGGATAGTAGCGTAGGAATCGGACGTTTTCATCAGAGCCTCAGATGAGTCTTAGGATCCTGAAACTAGATTTTCCCAAAGCCAGATCTCCAGCAGCAGAATCCTAGGTAAAGTTTTAGGAGGTGGAGATTCTCCAGCCCTAGCCTGGAAGATTATGATCAAATTTGGCATTTAAATGTGAAGAGTGATAATGATCATCAATACAATAGACCCATTACATTGAATGGCCCTCGTCCTTGACCCTCCTTATACCCCCGTGCTTCTCCTGTGACTTTGGAGTTCCTCCCCAAAAGGCAGAGTGCAAGGTTCTGGGAGAGTCTCCTCATGGGACTTTTTTTTGGCCCCCGGAAAGAAAAGGGAACAATGATTCTCTACCAGTTCCTGTGTTTGGCCTCCAGGGGTCTTGCCTGTTCCTACCCACTCTCTTGCTTTCCTGCTATGGACACAAGAAGTCTGTGCCTGGCCCAGAAGGATGAGAGACACTTGAAGCAGAGCTGCCCAACTCAGGTGTCCCAGCCAAGCTCAGCTAGAGCCGGGTGCCAGCTGATCTGCAGATACAGGAGCGCGCCAGCCCAGATCAGCCAACTCCAGCTGGTCCCCTTGACTCATGAGAAAGAAACTCACCATGTGTCACTAACATTGTATGATTGTCATACAGCATGGCTTTGGACCAAATTCATTGATACAGTCAACAAAATAATAGCCAACAGTCACTGAGCTCTTACTAATCGGCAGCTACTGTGTTAATTGTTCTGTATGGATTAGTCATTTGATCTGAAAAGCATCCAGGAGACGTGGGGACTATTAGTCTCCCCATTTTACAGATGGGGGAACTCAGGCTTAGAGAGTTGAAATAATTTGCTCAAGATCCCACAGCCAGTTGGTGAGCTGCGGGAATCTCAGCCGACCTGGGATGGCGGGGGGGGGGGGGGGGGGGACGGGCTACTGAGGGGTCATTGGCAGGGCTGAGAAGCAGGAAATGAAGGAAGAGAGAAAGTCAGGAAATATTTTATTATACTATGGGTCTGAGTACAGAGAAGAAGAAGAATGAGTGCCATGATTATAATTATACCACATTCTCGGGCAAAAAGAAAGATGAAGAAAGTCAAAGGTCGATGGTCATAGTGGACAACAGACATACCGCATTTCCCTTTTCTCAGATATGGATGATGAGAAGGACAGGTGGGTGTAGATCAGCCAGGCCCAGATGGACAGGAGCCCTCTTACGGACAGAAGCCCCTCTCTGTACTTGGGAGTCAACCCCCTACTCACAATTTATTGAGTTCCAGTGGGCTCAGGGCTTATGGAAAGCAAATCTTTTGCTAAATTCCAAGGGAGTTACATCAGTCTAGTTTGTCTCCAAAATATCTCACCGGTACCCGTTACGTAGAATAAGTCAAGTAACAGAATCCTCTGCAAAGTGTGTGCTCTCTGAATCTGGAACAATACATCTGCTCTACCCCCGGGGGAGGTGGGATCTCATATGTTCTTGATAGAGTCCCCTTTTTTGGTCCCCTCTCTTGGCTAGCCTCAGGGACTTTCCCAGAGCCTTTCCTTGGGCCTAGATACTAGTTGGGGAGGCCCTCACACTGCCCAAGGCTGATGACAGCCTGCCTGGTGCATCCTGTCCTCTGCCTCTCAGCCTCACCTCCCAGGAAGCTGGTACTCTGGGCCTGGCCTGGCCACCTCCTCTTGCTGCCGGCAAGCCCTATGATGGTCAGGCCCCAGCACAGTGCTCTGGCCTGCAGAGAGGCAATACTGCCCAGAGGTTAGGAGCCTGGACCCAGGACCCATACCAGATGGATTTCCATCTTAGCTCTGTTGTGTGCTGCCCTTGGGCAAGTTCCTTCACCTCTCTGTGCCTCCATCTCCCTATCTATAGGGTGGGTCTCATGACAGGATCATGCCATAAAGATTGGGTCACTTCATGCAGGGTGTTTAGAACAGTACTTGGCACAAGGTAGGGTCTATGTACCTATTAGCTTTCTTTGCTTGGTCAACCCCATTCTCTCCCCTACTTCCTTTCCTCTACCTGGGAAAATATGCCCAGAGAGATAGGATAGGCTCTATACAACATTGGAAAAGGAAACTCAGCAGATGGACAGACAGACCCCATGAAGGGGTTAGGCCAGGGGCATGGGATGACAAAGGTGACACCCCCAGCCCACCCCACCAGAGCCATGACCAGAGAGGGCTTTCGAAATTGCCTATCCTTAGATCCCAAGGTCGGCACCTCTCACTCCCCATGTCCACCTCTCTACCTGGTTTCCCTTTGCCCCTCAACCAGAGGCCCCCATCACTCCTATGCCTCCTTCCTCCTTCCTCCTGCCTCTCTGGCTTCGCCTCAGAGTTGCTGGATCTCCTCTCTCTTTAAATCTATTCTCTCTATTTGAAATGCGCCTTTAATGTAAGCCACATCAAATCCTTTTGGGAAGTAGGAAGCGTAGACATCATAAATAAACACATTTGGATTAACTGGGGAGCAGGCCAGGGAGAAGACAGAATTATAGAATATTTTTTAAGTGGATTCAGTTTTATTACTCTCAAGTATTTACAGTGACTCGCCGGGCACTGCCATTCAATGAATCTAACTGCTGACAAATTATTTCTAAGTTGAGGTCCTGCTGGGAACGCTTTGTTGACTGAATCAGAGGACAAGCTCCCATACTAACTGTAGGCCAGCGGTTGTACTAATTACAAAGGAATCCTCCCTATTCACTGTAAGTAGGTTGAAGCTGGACCTGCCTTTCTCCCAGTCCTGTTCACACAGGGCGCCCCTTAGGGACCCCTGGCTTCATGGGCTCAGCCAAGGCCCTGCTCAGCCAGGACAGTTCTGAACTCAGACTCGGCATCTGTGGCTGCGGTCAGTGCCTTTCAATGGTGCCCTTGGCTCATTTCTTTTTTTTTTTTTTTCTGAGCGTCTCCCACCAAAGCAGGATAAGAGATGGTGGGGAAGTGGGGAGACTGCCACCACATTTCTACGACATGGCTCACCCCTCTTCATTCACCAACAGCAAGGGACTGACATCACCAATCACAGTAAGCTCCCAGGCACTGGGGATCCAGCACTAACCAAAACAGACCAGACACCCAGTCCTCAAGGAGTTTGCCATCTGCTGCAAGGGGACAGGTACAAGCAAGTATACGATAAGATGATCTCCAATGAGAGTAAATGCTATAGTGCAAAGGAAACAGGGCAACAGCTTAAAACAGGGAGACAGGGGAGGTTCCTGGGGACATCAGGGATGAGGACAGTGACCCGGACACAGATGGTGGGCTGAAGGAGATAGGAAGAAGTAATAAAGCTGAAATAGTACGGACGTAGTATTTGCTGGATTTGATGACGGCTTGGATGAGCGCCAGGAATAAGAGGGATGAAGGTTGACTCGAGTTTTAATCCTGTGGGTGCCTGGCTGGCTCAATCCATTAAGTATCTGTTTTGGGCTCAGGTCATGATCCCAGCGTCTTGGGATCGAGCCCCTTATTGGGCTCCCAGCTCAGCAGGTGGCCTGCTTCTCCCTCTCCCTCTGCCAATCCCCTTGTTGTGCACTCTCTTTCTCTCTGTCAAATAAGTAAATCTTTTAAAAATTAAAATAATAAAGTTTTCATCCTGTATGCATGTACGTTCGATAGGGCCATTGATCAAGTCAGGCAAGGAGGAAGAGGAACAAGTTTAAAGAGATGTTAGAGGCTGAACCATCTCCCCCCTCCCAGATTCATATTATTTAAAGTCCCAACCTAATCCTCAGTACCCCAGAATGTGACTTTGTTTGGAGACAGGATCTTCACAGAAGTCATCAGGTTAAAGTGCACTCATAGAGGGTGTCCTAATCCACTGTGCCTGGTGTCCTTATGGAAAGAGGAGATTAGGACACAGACGTGTACAGAGAGGGACGACCGTGAAAACACACAGAGAGAAGAGGTCCATCTACCAGCCAAGGAGAGAGGCTTCAGAAGAAAGCAACCCTGTGGACCAAACTTGACCTCAGACGTCTAGCCCCCTGGACTGTGAGAAGATAACTACTATAGGTTAAACCACTTTGTTACAGGGACCCTAGCAAAATCATACAGGGGACACTCAAGGTGCCTGACACAGGGGTGTGATTCCAGAGGATGGGATGAACCCGTCACGTGTCCGTCCCAGGAACGTGAGGCTAGGACCCAGGCTGCTGGGATAGAGCTACACAGGAGGAAGGTCGGGCACACTCCAGCAAATCCTGGACATACAGAGATGTGCGCAGAGGCAGCCGCTGAGATGCCCTCTGTGGGAGGAAGGAACAATGGAGAAGTTGCCCAGAGAGCCATAGACATGCGATGCATGGAACCTCCAGGGGACAGCGCTGCCTTGCTTTAGGACCATTTCCGGTTCTGTGCAGTGTGAGTCCTGAGCCACAGAGGTCCAGTTCTCCCTCCCCGGCCCGCCTTTATGTCCCATGGTAACTTGGGGGTCTTAATGTCCCTTCCTTGTCATCAAGCACTTTGCTGCACAGCTGGCAGTGACCTCCCACTCTGAGTGGGCTGCACCGCCCTGCCCTTGATTCTGGACTTGGTCCTGAGACTTGTCTGGGGGATGTTAGCTTGCAGTAGAAGCCTTAGATAGCCGTTGAGCGTTTCCATGTGTGCTGGTGCTCTGCCTCAGGAGAGGCACTTGGAGCACAGCTGAACCCTCCACTATGCTGCCCAGCCCAGGCCATTCTTCATCAGCTGTCCTGCAGCCGCCCCTAGGGCCAGAAGCACTATGTTGCTGAACCTCACATCATCAACCTACAGACTCGTCAAACAAAACCGTGCTCCTTCTTCCAACGAACTGATGATTAAGGTGGTTCATGAAGCAGTGTTGTTCTGAGGACGATGACCTGTCCATGTTCCTTAAGATGCACTCACAGCCTTCGGATTAACGGATTTTTTTTTTTTTTTTTGCTAGAATTAAGGAAATCAACCCATGTCTGCCTAAATCAATAGGGACCCTATAGAAAGGCCATACTTCCCCGCATGCAGGTGTCTGCAGACAGGGCAACAGTTCTGGAATGTTCTCACTTGCCTTATGCCTCAGATTGGAGAAGGGAAAAAAAGCACAGAGTCTGGAGCAGGAAGAGCCTTCTAATCACAGCCCTTGAGGGAAAAGAAATATTTAAATGTTTTTATCAACTTTCTCTTCTCTCTCATCACTTAAACAACAATAAATGCAACATACCAATTTACATTTCAATCCTTTTATTACATTACAATCAAATGCCAAGTGATTAAAGATTTAGGAAGAGATATTCTTAGAAAGGCAATCATGAGGGTTAATGGGCCGGGGGTGGAATGACTGCGAGGGGAGGGGAGCCTCAGTGAAGAGACCCCATAAACAAAAGGCCATGAAACTTGAAGCGATTAAATGAATAAAAGGGGGATGCCTGGGTGGCTCAGTGGGTTAAAGCCTCTGCCTTCAGCTCAGGTCATGATCCTGGGATCCTGGGATCGAGCCCCACGTCAGGGTCTCTGCTCAGCGGGGAGCCTTCCTCCCTCTCTCTCTGCCTGCCTCTCTGCCTACTTGCGATCTCTGTCAAATAAATAAAATTATTAAAGAAAAAAAAATAAATGAGTAGAAGGCAATAGCATAGTCCCCAAAGAAGGTATAGAGACTGCTGGGCTGTGAGTCCTGGCCTGGCCTCAAATTCACCTAATAATGTCAAGCCTCAGTTTCCCGGTCTCTAAAATGGGCATAATACCTAGTATATGGTGTTTTGGGGGAAGGTTCTTATGACATCCCAGAAGTTAAGCATCTCATATGCTAGTTGTTCTGCTATTGCTGTTGCTAATCATGTTCTAATTATTATTTTCTTTAGTAATGTCTTGAATTCTTGAAATCCCCAGAAATGTTCTAAGGCTATTTGCTTTTAACTAAGATGGAATCTGGGATGGTCACTCCAGACTAACGCCTAATCTAACAGGCCATTTATCATTGTGCCTTGTGGAAAACCATCCAGCAACTCTTTGACTGGTCCTTGGAAAACTGTGACCAAAGTCCCATGGACTTGGAACCATCAAGCCCCAGAGAGGACCCGAGGCCCAGCCCCATCCACTCACTGCTCAAGGGTGTATGTACAAGCTACCAAGGGCTGAGGCATCTCAACGTCTTATAAAATGAGGGTAAAGTCCCCCGCCCGTAGCAGCAGCAAAGATCAAATGGGGTAATGCATGAAGGGGCATTGAAATCAAATTTAAAAAGAGAGAGAGGGAAATAAACAATACGAGACTCTCAATGATAGTGAACAGTCTAAATAATGTGGTTTGACCTTGTCCAGAAGGGCATGACACCTACGTGGTGGGTGTCGTCATCACCCCCTTCTGACAGATGGAGAAATCGGAGCCCTAAAAAGAAACTAGTTGTTGGGATCCCACTGCTGGAACGCAGCGCAGGTGGGGCTTGAGCTGGTGTCGTCTGAGTCCAGGGTCTGTGCTCTCGACCCCCAGGCAGTGCAGCCTCTGGAAAAGAGATCCTATGCCTTTCCTACTGGTAAATTAGGAAAAGCAGTGAGTTCATGGGACAGGAACAAGCATACAAATCTTGGCTGTCCCTAATCAGATGTATGTCTTAGATTGCTTTTAACACTCTGTTTGCCCCTTTATAAACTAGGGGGTGCTCATTCCTGTTTGGCTCTCCTCCAAGGGTCCTTACAGGAGCCCCACAAGAGACCAGGCATTTGAAGGTATTTTGCAAGTTGAAGAATGCCAGGTGAATAGAAGAGACTGTGAGTCCAGTGTGATGTCCAAGACTGAGGTTGAATGGCCATCCTGGATAAAAGTGATGTATGTGTAGCTGATAACCATAATTGCTTCCACACAACTAAGAAGCAGATAGCATTGGTTTCCAAGTTTAAAGTCACACTCACCAAGCATTCCCCAGCTACGTCCCACCAGGCTGCCCCCCCCAGTTCCCCAACTGGAGTTGTTTAATGACAAGACTAATTTCCTTGGAGTGACTCTGAAGGTCGGATATTGTATTTTTCATTTGCAAAGGACAAATCTAGGAGGAGAATGGGCTTCAGGCATGGTATGACTCAGGCTCAAACAGTGTCAGCAGGATCCATCTCTTGATTCTGTTCCCCATGGGTCAGTTCTGTCCTCAGACATGACTGGCCATTCAAGCTCCTATATTCCCCCTACCAGTTCAGAGGAAAAGAGATTTCTTCTCTGAGAGCTCAAACATAAGTCCCCGTATTGAGTCAGTTTGGTTCTGGCTGGAGCCCTTTGGGTCATGCCCCCATCCCTAAACCAAATAACTTGGCAAGAGGGATCCAAAAAGCAGATTGGCTTGGCTTTGGTCACAGGTTCCTTCCCTGAAATGGGAAACCCATGAACCAAAAGTAGAGGAGGGTGAGTCTCCCTAGAACCAAATCTGAGTGCTTTTGCCTCAAGAAAAAGTTATCGGAGACAAACAAAAGAAAACTTACAAAAGATACACCTCTAAATCCCTCCTCATTGGCCACTGTAGGCAGGTGATGGAAGCCTACAGAAACAGCACACCAGCCCCTGACCAAGATCTCCCTGGGCCAGCAGAGACCCTGTTCCGGCAGGTGAGAGCCCTCCCCTAGGAAGGGCAAAGCAGAACCTCCCACAGCTTGGGGGAGGGCTCCAGCCACTCACAACAGCCCGCTAAGAGCAGCAGGACCAAAGAGGGCCCCCAGGGCTGCATAGTCACTAGAGGGGCTGACACATTTCCTGGCCTCTCTGAAAGGTAGCATGGAGCAGGAGAAACAGAGTCTGTTTTTCCTTATTGCTCTGTCACTGTAATCCAGAAGCAAACACACCCTCAGATGCCCTCTTGGTATCTTCTCAAAGCCGCTATCAGTCACTTTATCTCCTCTTTGGGATTTCCTGTTTCTTTTGCTGGAGAATGTGTGTGTGTGTGTGTGTGTGTGTGTGTGTGTGTGTGTGAGAGAGAGAGAGAGAGTGTGTGAGTGTAAGTGTATATTCCCTTGAGACATCATGACTACTCATCTGCATTTTTCAAAGTTAAAAGATGTCCAAGCTCCTGGGTCCACAAGATGGTATGGTGTGGCATACACACGTGATTTTTTTTTTTTTAATGTTAGTATTTTGTGTCCATTTAAAAATGGGCCATCTACTGCTGTGAGAAGAGCTGGTATTTCCTGAGTGCCTCCCAACAAATTTCCAACAACTCTATGCAGACAGTCCTCTCATAAGCCTCATTTTATACACGAGAAACAGAGGGAACAGAGAAGTTAAGTAACTTGCCCGAGGTCACACAGTTAATAAACAGTAGAGCTAAGACACCAACCCAGGCAGTCTGGCTCCAGAGCTAAGCTCTTAACCACTGCATGAAACCTGAGATTTCACAGACATCATGGTAGTATATCTAGTACCCTATTATAGCTTCATTAAAATATCGGAAGTCAGTTTAGAGGGAAATATTATATGAACAATGAGAGACACGTGTGGGAATGTGTTGAAACTTTTCTGGGTGATGAATAGTATTTGGGAAACCCTGCAACACTGCATAACTTGGTATTGAGCTTAAACCCATGGATTCCTAGGGCGTGCACCAGTGGCCTTTAGGGGAGCCCCTGAACACTTGAAATCATGCATAATTTTGTATGAATATGTGTATTTTTAGGAGGAGAGAGTACGCATGTTGTTTTCTTCCTACCTTAAAGGCAGTTCAGACCGGAGCTGCTGCTAATGTAAATTACGCTTCCGGAAATTTAGAAAAGATACTCCTTGTGGGGATAATGAGTTAGAAAAAGGTGCCACTTCCTCCAGGAAAGCATGAGATTTCTGGGCAGAAATTGCCTGGTCATTACCATGGATCACCTGTTGACTAATACTGGGTTAAGAAGTACTTCTGAATGTGAAGTTAGTGGGGCGGGGGGTGGGGGTGGTTCGTAAGGGAACACGAAGGCACTTGGACAGCAGGGGACTTTGTCAGAGACTGGAGTGATGTCTGCAAAGGGGCCCAGGGCTGAAGGATGTGGCATTTGGGGTTGGGTCTCAGTGCTACTGTATCACCTTTGGAGAGTCCCCTTTCCAGATTGAGCCATAGTCCAGATGAGGGTCTCTAAAGCGAGGACAGCATCTGCTACCTCTCCCGCCAACTCGGAGGAGTGTTGTTAGGATTTCATGAGATCAGATCATTGAAGGAGACAGGATGTTCTAGAGCTCTCAAGGGATTGCATCAGTCAATCTAATCTGGAAATCCGGGTACATTCCAGAAGCTCTAATCAATGGAATTTAGTGCCAAAAAGTTAATACAAAGGTGGTGGAGAGCTGAATAGGCAAACAGGGGAGGTGAAGTGCTCACAGGTGGTAGTAACAGGGCAGAAAGGACCCCTGGTGGGGTTGCCAGAGCCTGGGGAATGGGGTCAGCAGCTGCCCAGGCCAGAGCTGGAGCCAGAGCCCTGATAGTCACCCAAAGCAGGAGGGAGGGAGGGAGGGAAGAGAACCTGGCTTCTCTCCTCTTATCCCTATCTCCACCAATACCACCCATTGGCTCACCAGAAGCCTGTTGAAAGAGGAGACTGGGAAATGTAGTTTTCAGGGGAAGAACAGGAAATGGAGCAGGCCAGTGGCTAGCATGCCCCTGCTTAAACTTCTTCAGCCAGTACTATGTTTTCAGCTGTGCAACTACACATGGAACTGAATTTCTTTTTTTTTTTTTTAAGATTTTATTTATTTGACAGACAGAGATCACAAGTAGGCAGAGAAGCAGGCAGACAGAGAGAGAGGGAAGCAAGCTCCCTGTTGAGCAGAGAACCCGATGCGGGGCTCGATCCCAGGACCCTGGGACCATGACCTGAGCGGAAAGCAGAGGCTTTAACCCACTGAGCCACCCAGGCGCCCCTGGAACTGAATTTCTAATGGTTGAAGTTGATGATACCAAGCAACTGATCAGACTAAGCCTTGCAGAAACAAGTTGTTCTTTGAACAAACACTGGCTGAAGGCTCATGGTGTATAAGACACAGCCCTAAGCTCTGAGAGCTATACATGCTTACAGGATTATAGTAGACAATCTACTAATCTACTACTAAGATGACTTCCCAATGATCTCCATCTCTTAGTATTTGTGCTCTTGTGTAATTTCTTCCTTTTCAGTTTGGGCTGGACTGATAACTTGCTTATAACAAATAGAATATGCAAAAGTGATGAGGTATTGCTTGAGATTAGGTCATAAAAGACCTAATCTCCATCTTTCACACACTCTCTTATTCTTCTCACTTGCTCTGATGAAGCAAGCCCCCATGCTGTGCCCTGCTCTGGGGAAAAACCATGTGGCTGGGAATCGAGGTCACCTCCACCTAACAGTCTAGGAGGAACTGAATCCTGTCAACACCAAGTCAACAATCTGGATCCTTCCCCAGGCAAGCCTCCAGGTGACAGTAGCCCCAGCCAACATCTTGATTTGCAATCTCTGAGAGACTTTCGGTGAAAGAGCCCAGTTTGGTTGTACAAGATTCCCAACCCACTGAGATATTTGATGCTTATATCTTTTTTTTTAATTTTTAATTTTTTATAAACATATAATATATTTTTATCCCCAGGGGTACAGGTCTGTGAATCGCCAGGTTTACACACTTTACAGCACTCACCATAGTTGATGTTTCTTTCTTAAAGATGCTAAGTTTGGGGTGATTTGTTACACAGCAACTAATAACAAATACACAGGATGCTTCACTTTATAGTTTATGTAGCCTTTTTTTTTTTAAAGATTTTATTTATTTATTTGAGAGAGAGACAGTGAGAGAGAGCATGAGCGAGGAGAAGGTCAGAGAGAGAAGCAGACTCCCCATGGAGCTGGGAGCCCGATGTGGGACTCGATCCCGGGACTCCGGGACCATGACCTGAGCCGAAGGCAGTCATCCAACCAACTGAGCCACCCAGGCGTCCCTTTATGTAGCCTTTTAATAGGGATTCTCATTTGTGCCTACCATCGACCTTGCACAATTCATGTTTCTCCCATAAAGGGATGAGCCTCAGAGAAGTTAGCTGATGTTTCAGGGAGGTTAGGTCACAGGCCAGGAAGTAGTGAGCCAGAAGACAAATCCAGGTGTGTCTGACCCACCAGAAGCAAATGCTCTTTCCATGAAACAATATTGCCTTGAAATGCTCCTGGGACAGTGCTTGACCTGACAGCTTGGGCATAAAGAAGACAAAAAGGGGCCATCAAAAAAGATTTTTTGAAAAATGTTGATACATCAGAAATGCATTGAATATGGGGAAAATTCAATGGGGGAAAGGATAGCTTTTTCAGAGAATGGTATGGGAACCATGGGTTATCCACAGGCGAGAGGAGGAAGTGCTACCCTTTCCTTAGATCGTACTACACAGAAGTTAACTCAACATGGATCACAGACCTAAATATTAACACTAAATCTATAAAACTCTTAGAAGAACTCATGAGAGCTCATCTCCATGACCTTGGGTTACACAGTGGGTTCCTAGAGAGGATATGAAAATCACAAGCAGCAAAAACAACAAAATAGGTAAATCAAGCCCACCAAAATTAAGCTTTTGTGCTGTCAATATTATGATCAAGAAAGCATAAGGACAAATCAAAAGAATGGGAGCATATTGGCAAATTAAACATCTGGTAAGGGACTGGCATCCCAGAATATATAAAGAATTCTTGCAAGACACGTCTAAACTTAATTAGTGGTGACAGTTGCACTGTGAATATATGAAAAACACTGATTTTTATGCTTTAAAGGGGCAAGTTTTATGGTAGAAGAATCATATCTCAACGAAGCTATTTTTTAACAATTGATTTTTTAAAGATTGTATTTATTTGTTTATTAGAGAGAGAGAGCACACATGAGAGAGAGTGAGAGCAAAAAAGAGAGAAGAAGAGAGAAAGCAAGGAACAGAAGTAGAGAGAGAAGCAGACTCCCCGCTGAGCAGAAAACCCCATGTAGGGCTCTATCCCAGGACCCCAGATCATGACCTGAGCCAAAAACAGATGGTTAACCAACTGAGCCACCTGGATGCCCCTCAAAGAAACTATTTTTTTTTTAATTCATTGAGAGACCCATACATTGAAAAAAGGTTATGCTGATAAATTGTATATGTATTTTCCCAAAAGAAAAAAAATGCACTGAGAAATATTAGGAGAAAACTTACCCCCCCCTAAGAAGTGGAGCTCGAGTCCTTTTGCCTTGAGTTTGGGCTGGAGTTAGTGACTCCTTTCCAAAGAACAGAGTAGGAAAAGGAAAAAGTATTAACTTTCCCGTGGAGAAACCTGACAGGTACCACCTTCACCAAGTGGTAACGGTTAATATCACTGGTGAAAAATAATGTTGATGTTATATCTCACCGATATGACGTGATGAGAAGTGTATCTCACCTCTGTGATCGTCTTCCCCAAAACCCAGAACCCCAAACTAATCACGGGAAAATATCAGGTCATTTTAAAGTGAGAGACTTTCTACAAACTCCCTGACCACTGCTCCTCAAAACGGTCAAGGTCATACGAAACAAGGAAAGTCTGAGGCTTTGTCTGAGACCACAGGAAGTGACAGAGTCATAACAACTATGACCCATACTGGGGGCAAATCGCAATGTTCTGATAAAATCTGGAGTTCGGTTAGTTGGGATGTACCAATAGTGGCTTCTGAGTTGTGACCAATATCCCACTGTTGGGCCCGATGCTACCATAAGAGGAAGCTGGATGAAGGGTCAACTAGAACTAATTTTCTTGCAACTTTTCTATAAATCTAAAAGTATTCCCAAATCAAAAGGTTTTAAAATGGGGGGAAACCATAGCTTTATGAAACGTCTCCACACTTAATCATTCTACTTTTAATAACAAACAAGGTGGGGTAAGCAGTCCTACTTTTGGACCTCAGGAGCACTGGGTGGGTTAATTTTGTCCTTAGTTGACCATACGTTGGAATTATTGGTCTGGGCAAGACTCACCTGGTTGTGTTTATTTGGTTACCTGATTCCTCCCATTAACTCCCATTTCCCTCTTTGCATGCCCTTCTACCATATATCTTCGTTTTGTGTGTGTGTGTATACATATGTAATTAACATAAATGGCATCACGTTACATATTTTTGCAAACATTAACCCCATGCAACAAAACTCCAACCCCACCACTGTGTGAATACCTAGTCTGTTGCTTCCAGCTGTGTCAGCTTTCCATGGTAGGCATTCTCAATTTTCCCAGGGATGAGCCCCAGATTGTTTCTAAGTCTCTACCACGAGAACATATAAAGCAATGAATGTCCTTTTGATATCCCTTTGCAATGACCTGTGTGGGAATTTCATGGGGCATAGACGGGGTCACTATGACGGGCCTTACCATGTACATACTGAAGTTGACCAAATGCTGCCATATTGCTTTCAGAATGATCTCATGGCATGCCAAGATGCTCTCTTTACCCACCCACCCATCCCCCAGTTCCCATCACCATAATGTTTTCAATGTTAGTGCCGCCATAGATCGAATTCTGGCCTTGAGGAGTGATGGGGATGATGATGGAAAACAGTATCCTAATATTTCCTAAGGTACAGGAGCCCTTGTTGTGGACCACATACTGTTCTAAACTTTATGTTGGGGGGTGTGGATTTAATTCTTGCAATAGTCTCGATAGGTAAATACTATTTTTAGTTCCATTTTACAGATGAGGAATGGAGGCTCAGAGAGGTCAGGTGACTTGCCCAGGCTCACCCAAATATAACCATGGTGGTGCATGGCTCGAGACAGCCTACTGGTCAACCCTTCTTCTGCTTTTGCATCTCAGCCCTGAGAGCTTTCGTATGTCCAATGTCCAAGCCCAGCCTGCTCCCCTGCCCGGCCACATGGGCTTGGGGTCCCTGAGCAGCATCTGTGTTCATTCTGAGGCTTAATTAAAACATGAACCACATTCGGAATAGTATCAGCAACTCAGTCCTTCCTGAATCCAACTTGGGCATCTTTTCGGCCCTTAAGTGGTCACATGCTAGGTGCTGGAGTGATCAGAAAGTTGTTCTGAGGTCCCCAAGATGAGCGTATGCCGCATTTTACCCAATTCATGATGCTAAGAAACCAAGACCACAGGAAGAGATTGTTGTCCAAATTCCAGGGGGAGGGAACACTGCCCACTCGGGCACCGTGGCCTCACGTGCCGATCAACAGTGCAAAATCATCACACAGCAGGCAGGTCCAGCCAATTGGGCTTATCGGCTGACAAAGCGGGGCAGGAAGTCTTCTTTTCCTCCTGGTTGTTTTCCTGCCCCATGGAAGAAGTCAGTTCCCATTTTTTATCTCTGGGTTCCCACCAAGCCATCTCCGTGGGGAGGGAGTTCTGACAGAAAGCAGTGTTAAGCTATCTCAGTCCCTGGAGCCCAGGGTCAGGCCAGACTACCCTTGAGGCCAGGCACATAATCAGATTTAAAAAAAAATAAAAATAAAAATAAAAATAAAACGAAAAAATTCAAGAGCTTTTTGGCAACAAGGAAAAGACCAGTCAAGCCTGGCCCAGCCATACCTTCTTTCGTCTCTATCCCCCTCATCCTCCCTACAGACTTGAGAAATTTCCCACCAGGCTCCTTAAGTGTCTCTCCACCGGGAGCAGAAAGTGGGGCGGGGGGGGCTGCGGGAGAATTAGTCCCAGTAGGGGCAGTTTGAAATCTCGGTTTCCCAGCCCCCGACGGCAGCATTGAACTGATACTAATTGTACACTGCAAAATAGTGTACTTATCAGCTGCATCTGCCTTTCCCCCTACTTTCTCCTACCAAGGAGATAAATTACTGGGCCAGATAAGGATCCAGCTTTCAGGGTGATCAAATGAACGCCAGGAGTCCTCAAGATAGGAACGGTTTGTGAAACCCCAGCTCCTGCCCACTTGAGTGAGCCAACTAAGAGGGTGCTGTCTGCCAAGAATGTAATGGCCACATGGATTGTTGGCCTTTCCTACCACCAGCCCACCCCCAACCCCTGCTACATTACACCAGGGTAAGGGGATTTGCTTTTAAAGTATCTTTTGCAGTCCCTTCTAATAAATCACTCAGCAATTCCTGGTGCTTGTTGTGGCCGCGGTGTTGATCCATGCTGAAAGGGCGGGCTGGTTTCAGAGCTGGATTTTCCACCAGGCACGGCCCGAGCATGGTGGGTGAACCACAGATGCAGCAAAACAAAGATGGCGGCTTCCAAGCCCAGGAGCGGGGGGAGTGGGGGGGGGGCGCTGCCTCGGGGCTGGCACACGCTCTCTCCGACTTAGCCGGGATTTCATGGTAAACTAATGTAATGGCCGCATGGATTCCCCAGGTCATGATTCAGAGCCTGTCTTCTGGGGCTGAACATTCCGGTTAGCGAATCATATTTAATGGTGTGGAACCTCAAGGCCTCAAAAGCAAGATTTGTAAGAGACAGAAATCAGAGTTCTAAGGAAACTTGCTCCACCCCTGCGGGACAAAACAGGCTTATTATTATTATTATTTTTTTTTTTTTTTGGTCTCTGTATAGTACCACTAGCCTGTGTTTAGGGTAGGTCCACGTAAAATGTCTCAAGTGTTGGAGTATGTAATACTTCTCCTTTGGGGCACTACCCTCCGTGAGGTACTAGCTCCTGTCAGGTGGTGCTATTACAGCGATGTTTGTCCTCAATGTCCTTCTTTTTTATTTCAGTCATCTACTTACTCTTCATTCAACCTTGTCCCTGTGTGTAAATATTCCCCCTTTCCCCTTGCCATGTGTCCCTGTTCGGATTAGTAGGCAGCTATCAAACCATACCCCCGTCCACACCCTACCCCACTCCAATCACCACTTAGCCAAACTACATACATATATATTTAGCTCTTTTAATCTTTTTTCTCATAAGGTTCTAATTTTACATTTTCCAGGGTATTTTGGATTTGGCAGAATAGCCTTCGTCTGTGAAGAGTAGAACTTAATTATCAAAAGCTGAACCGGAGTGAGCAATCCATCACTGAGTGACACATCCTTGCCTGTGTTCATTTGAAAAACATTTTTTTGTGGCTCTTGGAAGGGGGAGGTGGTAGAAAGCTGTCAGAACAGGAAGAAGAAAGAGAGAGAGAGAAAGAAAGAGAAAGAAGGAGAGAAGGAGGGAGGGAAGGAGGAAGGAAGGAAGAAAGGAAGAGAGGAGAAAGAAAGAAAGAAAGAAAGAAAGAAAGAAAGAAAGAAAGAAAGAAAAGAAAAGAAAAGAAAGGAAGGAAGAGAAAGAGAGAGAGAGAGAAAGGAAGGAAGGGAGGAGGAAGGGGAAAAGGGAGGGAAAAAAGTTCATCCTGGCACGCACCATCCCACAACATAACCACACAACGTATCAGACTATCACAATTTGCAGGATTAAGAATCAGGACTGTTCATTTGGCTCCCGTCTTGCCTTTCTTGTTTTTATTTTGTTTGCAACTGGATCTAAAATGTCTCCTAGCATGTGAAAGTTAGTCATGTAAAATGCCTCTTACAGTAAACATCATCTTTTTGACAAGGTTTGCATTATAATTAAGGCCCGTCTGAATAGTTACCCAACTGTCAAGTTCCACTGTTTTCCTTAAGAGGCAGGGTTTTTTAACAGCCAGATAAATGCTCTCTGTGGCCCAGCCCAGTGGCACAGTGACACCCAGTGGCCACGTCAGGTCATGGCCCCACAGTGGGGCCACACAGGGCTGGACCTGAGGAAGGCCAGGCCCAGAGGGTTTCCAGGGGAGCCAAACTGGCATTCTCTTACCCTCTGAATGCTGACGAGATTGGCCAAAAGGGAGCCAGTCTTGAAACGGGGAGAACTTGTCCTGTGTTGATTTAAATGAGATACAGCAAGGAAGAGTGCCTAGCGGAGGGCCTAGCAACCACTGGTTCTTACCTACTGCCAGGCAGTTCCAAATTCCACGCCAGAAACTTCTCTCGGCCTTGTTTACCCCTCACCCAGACCAGTGACAAAACCAGTCAGTCACCAGGGGTCTCCAGAAACCTTTAGACAATGGATTTAAATATTTCCTCTTGGAAGGGAAAGATGGTTTTGCCTGTCGTTTGGTGTTGTAGACTCTCATTTAAATAATCGACCGATAAAATAACCATCTTTGTGGTACAAGGAGCCTGTGGACTGTCACCCCATCATTGCTTAGTTGGGTGCCACTTTGATCCATGATATGACCTCACATTGGAACAGGGTGAGGTGGCCTGTCTCCCCTCTTCAGGGAGCACGGCGAGCTTCCCTATCGGTCCTGGCCCCAGGGGCTGATATTTTCCAGAAACAGATATGTGTCACCTCCCTCCTCTAAATTAATCCAGGTTCCTTCATATTATATGCATCAAAATCACTTGGTCCAGAGTAGGTTTTGTTGTGTTGTGTTTGTTTTTTTTTTCTTTTTTAGCTTGTTACACTTACTGAGCATAACCAAAGGCCTTTCCTTCTACTACATGAAGTCCTGCTATTTCCTGCCAGAGGCTGTTTCCACTCTGAGCCGATTGAGTCCCAGGGCCGCACCCTGAATGCCAGAGGCAGAAATGGGGACGGTGGGGGTTGGGGGGGGGTAGCTCACACCTAGGGGGGTCCGATGCAACAAAACGCTAAGCCCCAGAGACCAACACGAGTGTTGGGGGTGAGGTACCTCTCAAATCCCAGAGCCTAAGTGCTCATGAAAATCGCAGTGATAATGAGCAAAACATCTCCTGTTTTATTGAGCATTTACTTTCTGCCAGCCGCTTTTCAAAAATTTTATGTATGTTAACTCACTTAATTCTCATGATACCACTACAAGGTGGTGCTATTGTCATCGCTTTAGGAAACTGAAGCACAGATTAGGAAACTGAGGCGCAGAAAGGTTCATTCTTCAGCAGAAGGGTACGTTCTGACTGCAGAGCAGCATTGAGCTCCCAAGTTGACATCCTAGCTGCCTGAAGGTCACAGCGCATTGCCTTTTATGCAGTCGGCCTATGAGATAAACACTCCTGTCCTAAATTAAACCTGTAAATCCTTACCCTATAACTGACTGGCCCATCACCCTTCCGCCCATTCTATGGATTTTCATGCAACAAGATGGGGAAATAGCCATTTTAAAGCTGGAGAGACTGGGAGCCAGGGTTGTGGACGCTGATGGCCCAGGAAAACACAGGCGGCAGGGAGGGACTGGGACCTCATGTGGCTGATTCTCAGTGTGGTGTCCTTGACCCCACGTGCTTGCCAGGGTGGCACCCAGACTGCAGTAACTTCATTTACACAGCATATACCTAAATCTCTGTTCTCTGCTCTTGGAGAGTAGCATCATGGGACCCTGGGGAACGTTGCAAGGCTACTCCTCTTTCCCTTTCCTCTGGGTTTCATTGCTACCACAAATGAGAAATAATTACCATGTTGAAGAACAGCACTGTGTTTGTCACAGGGGCCTCAGGGAAGCTGGGCGGGAGTATTGGGTTTCATGATGAAGCTGGGAGGAAGTTCCACTTGGGGCCAATGCAAGAGGGACCTGGAGATGGTGGCCTTCACTGCACGAGCATCCTCACTGCCCTCCACATCCCCATTACTGACCTCCATGACATGTCTGCTCCCTGGGGCCATCTCTTCTAATCCCATAGGCTACATAGCGCTTTTCCTGCTGGTGTCCCTTCTCCCAGCCTCTCTCCCACTCTTTCTCTGGCCATGATGACATTCATCTATGCTACCTAGTATCTATGCTCACTGAGACTTTCTCTTTCTGTAAGCATGTCTCATGTCATTCTATCTTCCAAAGCCTTCGATGGCTCCCCGCTGCTCACAGAACGAAGTCCAAGCTCCTAGACCCAACCCTTACTTCTCACTCCCTTCCACTTTCCCCCAAGCATCTTATGTTCAAGCCAAACCAAACACAAACTGTCCTGCCCTTGAGTCTTTCCTCCTTCTGCAGGAATTTTGCACTGCCCAACCCCAGGAGGCCCATTTTCATCAGAGGTAATGTGACCAGCACCAAATGGAGTGGATCAGTGCACAGCCTGCCCAGCTGTACCTGTCCACCTGGTCATCTGGATCATATACACCACCACACCTGTTTCCCTCCGTCTGAAACAGGATTCCTCAATAGCAGAAGTATTGACATTTACAGCAAGATCATTCTGTGTTGTGGGGAACTGTACTGCACATTATATAATGTTTAGCTGCATCTCTGACCCCCTCTCCTCCCAGCGGTGAAAACTGAAAATGTTTCCAACATTTTCGAGAGTCCCATGGAAGGCAAAAATTATCTCTGGTTGAGAGCCACTGCTCTAAAACCTACCCAAATTTGAAGCTTTACCCCCAAAGCCGCCTACTCCACACTACTGAGTGTACCCCCTTGCCCGGGTATACCCCCAGAACTGTGCACCCTGCCCCACCCACTTTCTACTTCAAACTAGACACATGTCTCCTACTAGAATGTAATCTCCTCTGGAGCATGTTTTCCAACGGCATATCCCTCCAGGACTTACAGCCAATAGAGGGGAGGCAATCATTTATCACATAACGGAGAGCAACGGACAAAAAACAGCCTGCCATGCAGCCATCCCGGTAGGAAAGCGAGTTTCAAACATGCCTCGTGACGGCTGCCATGCCCATCACAGAAAAGTACGGCCTGTTGCTTAGTTAAAGGCAGCAGAAACCTAATATTTTACCCGAAACTCCGACTTACGTGTAACCACTCTGCTTCATACTAAAACAGAGCTTGTTTTAGCAAATGGGTCCAGATTTAGTCCATTAGCTTAAAATAAGTGAAAAACTCTAGGGTTTGGTGAAATCACACAATAAAATATCATTAAGCACTACAGCCTGTCAAGGCAGACGGCAGGTTTGAGTTGAAAGTCAGAAGACCGTCTGAAATGAAGCAAAACGCACAACGGATGGGACGGGGGGCAGCTGGCTTTCATCTGGGGGAGGTCGTCAGAGGACTCTCCCGTCTGTGATGTAAATGAAGAACAGAGGCTCCGACAATTTAACTGTCATCAGCAGAAATGCTTCGACGGGCATGGCCACAAGCTCCGACCCTCGGCTCCAACGCACAGTTCTTGGCCTGCCTTATGAGAAGGAGCCGTGGGGCAGGGAGATCAAAGAACCAGGTCAGGCCCCTGGAAGCCAAAAAGTTCTTGCCAATGTGCCAGGCTGGGGGCAGATGGGCAGCTGGGGATCCCCGGGGGCAAGACAGGGGCCATCTCCTCCTCTGATGGCCCCAAAGTGGGCAGAGTTGAATGTCAGAGTGAGTGGACTCCATTCTGTTTCCTCGGGGTTTGGGAGCTAAGGGCAGCCTTAGGACCCTCCCCTTCTCTTCTTTCTCTATCTCTGTTTATCTCTCCAACTCATCTTCTTCTGCCCTGTCTGTGTCCCTACGGCACTCTCTGTATGTGCATCTCTCTCTCTCTCTCTGTACAGCTGTGTATGTCTCTCTGTACCTCTGTCTCGCCTTCTCTATGTCTGTCCTTGTCTGTTTCTCTCCTTTTCTATCTCTCCATCCCTCTCTTTCTCCCATGTCCCTCTGACTCTCTCTCTTCCTCTTCCCCGTCTCTCTTTCTGTCTCTTCTCTGTCATTCTTTGTCTCTTGTCTGCTGCTCTGTCTGTCCTCCTTTGTCTCCTGCTTTTCTTGCCTCTTTCTTCCTCCTGTCTCTCTTTCTCGCTCACACACCAAGACAGTCATCCTAAAATGAACTAGCTCCCTGGAGGTTCCTCGCCATGCTCCTTGAGATGCCAGCAGCACAGTGGAATCAGAAATCCAGTTCAAGGTTTGCAACATTGGGCTGTGACTGTTCTGTGCTCTGGCGTCTCACCACCTCACTCCTTTACTCTGCACATCTTTCTTTAACAGCCGAGTTTGTGCAGGGGGGCGGGTTTAATGTCTTCCCTGCTAGGGTCCGTCAAGGTTGTCAAGCATTGTCCTGATACTGACGTTCCTCTGTTCCTCGCTGTGCACGTGCAGCAGACGGTGCCCATCGCTCTTACCCCTGAGCCCCACGTCGCTCCTTCTGAACAAAGTGCTCCGGGGAACTCCAACCAAGATCAGAACAAACACAGAAGACACAGGGGACAGAATGGACGCACCATCCCAGACCTAGACGGTAAAGAGCTCCAACTCATTCGGAAGTAGCCCAGCCACGCCATCATGCAATCATTAGGGCAGCAGCCATTGTGAACACTTGACCCCGGGCTCTGTGCTTTACTATGGACTCAGGTAGCCTTCATGGTCTATTATTAGCCCCACTCCCCAAATTTGAAAACGGAGGCTCTGAGAGAAAAATATCACCTTCCCAAGTTCACACAGATGGCACGTCACCTGCCTGGGGCACAATCTTAGCACCAAATGAGACTGTCCTTCCTCCCATTTCAGGAAAAAGACTCTGACGTTCATGACACATGCCCATCCCAGTGCGAAGCATAATCCCACAAACTCAGAATCCCATAAGATACCCACCATGCCTACCACCTCCCATGGAGCAGATGAGGAAACTAAAGCCCAGAGAGGTTAATTCACCTGCCCAAGGTCACACAACCAGTTGAGCGGCAGAGCTAGGGTGATGGGCGGCAAGCAAATTAATAGATTCCAACTGGCATCTCTAAATTTATATTTCCGCCTCCGCTGAGGTCCCCACTGCTGCAAGTAATCCTGAAAATTCGTCATGAAGCTTTCAAAACAATTTATGCAAACAAACCTCAAGTGGGGCTATTTGTATTGGCAGCCTATCTCACTTAACCACCCACAACAAGGAACAGATGGCCAGAGCGTCCGACTTGCCTGCAAAAGAAAACAGGAGGGGCAAGAGCATCGGAAGCCTCCTCCCGCCCCCACCCCTGCCTGCCCGCTTTGTGACGATTACAGGCTTGGGCTTGTTTATGCCTTTGATTCCGTTGTTATTTTATGTACTTGTGAAACCGACCCGGCATTTCATGAGACAAGTTTGTTCAAAGACCATTTGCCAACCATCTTCGGTTACCAGGAGCCTGGCTTTCAACACTGAACTTGGAGTCCTTTTCCAACTGAGCCTTCTGGAAAGGGGCACAGCAGGAAGTGGAAACAGCCTGCAGATGTTGGATTAGAGATTGGCAAAAACCATCCAGACAAACGGTTGGAGAGTCATATTTACCTGTCTTCCCCACCCCCCCCCCACCCTCCACCTTTGTTTCAACTGGGTGTGTGCCCCTCGAGGTGGGGATGAGTACTGGGATGAGAGGGAGATCCTGGATTCAAATCTGTCTTTTACCAGCTGACGAGTTGTCTAAACTCTCTGAGACTTCGGTGAGCTCACGAATGAGGTCATGAGTACCTCCTTAGCAGGCTGGCTGGGGTATTTGAATGGTATTTGGATAATGCATATATCTGAGTCATTTGTCCATTATTTGTTTTAACCCAGAATAGTCGGGTGGCTGTCTCTGTCATAGGCCAGTTAATCAACCAATAAATATGGCGGGGCATGGGTCATTTTCAAGATGGGTCTGGAAAAGAGTTAAAGAGACTTAAGTCAGGGTCTCCATCCAAAAGAAAAAAGTGTCTGGGACTGTGGCCAATGGTATTTTCCAAAGATTGCTATAACAGTACCTGCCATCCCAAATGCTCTTCTAGTGTGTCTTCAACACTCTTCCCACTGAGAGGTGAGAAGTCTCTTTTTCCCCTTTGAACTTGGGCAAGCTTGGGACCAAAGGTAAGGTGGCGACATGGGACATCCAGGCCAGCTCGTCATAGACAATAGTGCTTCTGCATGGTTCTCTTGGGGCATTTGCCTTTGGGGCCCTGAGCTGCCTGGTGAGAAGTCTGATGTTGTCATGATGGAAGGAAGCCCAGTCCTCACGCAGAGGTCAGATGTCGGTGTCCAGCCAATAGCCATCATCAAATGCTAGACATGTGAGTGAAGACATCTCCAGATGAGTCCTGCCCCAGCCAAGAAGTCACTGCCAGCCCTCTGCGGCAGTTGGGGAGAGCCTGGAGGCTCCTGGGGGTAGAAATTGTCTGTGCCAGACATCTTGGCACAGTTGTACCCATTCCTAATTCCTGCCCCACACATGCTATCGACAGAACACAACGATCACCTTCGGGGCTAATCGGGGGGCTAATGGCAGCCATAGGTAATGGCACAAGAAAGCAAAGTGGGACATAGACCCATGAAATGTTCATTTAGAATATATACTGCTACATGTCCTAGAGGTGGTCAAGACGGGAGCTGAAAGGAGGGAAGAGACGTGTGGGCTGGAGGTCAGGAAATAGTTTCTGAGGCAGTAAGGCAAAACTTAAGCCTTAATTAAATGGGTATTATTTGGATCAGGGAGCACAAGGTGAAGGGAGTTCACTTATTAATAAAAGAACCCATAACTCAACATGTCTATAATGATTATAGTAATAACAATTATAGTAATAGCTAATGATGTGGGGTGATAATTTTAAATATGTACCAATTATTGTTTTTCTCTGGTATTTCCATTTACCCCCTGACCCCTCCTTACCTTTTCAGTGGCTCCACCATATGGCATCCATTGCCTCAAGGAAAGGATGTGAAACCAAAAGCCGAGACAAGGTGCTTGTGAGACCGTTGCCTACGTCCCACATCTCCCTCCAGAAGATGGGAAGAGTTGGAGCCATATTTGTTCATATTGGCTCAGAACATCAAGCTGCTTTTCTAAGATCAGATCAATAGCCCCTTGGGGCGGAGACACTTCAGAGGAGCGTCTGAAGAAACAAAAGGAGAGCATTTAGGTCTCTGGAGCTGCGAGAAGCACATGCGGGAAGGGCCTTCAAACTTGACCACCACCCTCCCGCGCTCAGGCGGGGATGTTTAAGGAATTCCAAAGCTGAAAACCCCAGCGTCCCTGTTCCCACTGCAAAAGCAAGACTCGAGCCCAGTAGGAGAGCAGAATAAAGGGGTGTGTCCAACTGAAGGGGACACACACCTTCCCAGGGGCTCCTGTAGCAAGCCAAGGACAATGGGTCCCTCTGTGGAGAGGTTTCCAGAAGCCCAGAGATGTGAGGGGAATGTAGAATGTCTTCTCAGGAAAGAAGGCGGTCCCAGCAGTGACAGTGTGGACACATGACCAGAAGCCAGATGACAATAAAGATGACTCAGCAGGTGCTGAGAGAGATTGAAAATGGTCACCCTGGCAACCACCGTCCCCACCCCTGCCATGCCCTGCTGGAACGAGGACATGTCACCAAGGAAAACAGACAACATGAAACTGACTGGTTTCTAACTTTTGCCTTAAAATTGAGATTGAACTGTTTAGCAAAGCCAAGAAAGTTACACCTGTTTTCACTCCGGCTACATCAACATTCATGGAGTTTCACCAAATGGGAGGAACATCGCCAGGCTCTTATTTTCTCCCTGGCTCCTTCCAAGAACTCTACAAGATGGGTCCCAGCTTTGTTTTTTCCAGAAAGGAAGAGGGGCCCAGAGACGTTGAGTAACTTGTCTCAAGTGACTAAGCCTCTAAGTGGCACAGCAGGGATTCAAACCCCGGACTGTGGGACTCCAGAAAACCTGCTCTTCACACATGCTCCACGGCACCTCCTTCAGGTGTCTATTGTCCACACTGGGACTCTTTTCCGTTCAAGTTCCTAAGTCAGTACAAACCCGTGTTCTAGAAGAGCCACATGTGCTAAGCAGGGTAGGCTAGGTTATGCCACAGTAGCAAACAACTGAAAATCTGTGTGCCTTGGGGCATCTGGGTGGCTCAGTGGGTTAAAGCCTCTGCCTTCGGCTCATGTCATGGTCCCAGGGTCCTGGGATCGAGCCTTGCATCAGGCTCTCTGCTCAGTGGGGGGCCTGCTTCCTCCTCTCTCTCTCTGCCTGCCTCTCCACCTACTTGTGATCTCTGTCAAATAAATAAATAAATAATCTTTAAAAAAAAAAAAAAGAAAGAAAGAAAAAGAAAATCTGTGTGCCTTAACACAATAGAAACATGGTGTTTGGCTCATACTGCATATCCCCTGGAGACCAGCATGAAGGTTATGTCCATCCAACTCATTCATGGGTCCTGGCTGTTGTGGCCTCCTCTATCTGGAGGGTTACCAGTTACTGAGGTAGGAGAAGGAAGCAAAAGGTGAATTGCACTTTGACTCAGAATTTCTGTCCAGAACGTCACAGAGGGGGTCATGACACGTGACACGTCACTTCTGCTCGTGCCGCATTGGACAAGGCAAGTCAATGGCTCCATTGGTAGGAAGTGAGAAAATCCAGTTCTACCATGTGCCCTGATGTAGGAGAATGTGACGATGATGGTGACATTGCTAATGGCAACCCCATGTGACAACTCCATTTATCGTAACATGACGCTTAATGATGGAGGGGAGAAACAGTATGATGCAGCCTCTGATGAGCTCCCCAGCAGTTCAACCAACTGACAAGACCACAGTCTGCTGTGACTAATTTTAAATGCTTCTCTTAAAACCCCCTGAGTACCCAAACCCAGGTGACTTCTCACCAAGCTGTAGTCAAAGCTACAGGGACAATGAAGCTTCAACGATACTGTAGAGAAGTCTGAGGTCCTGGGAGGAAGAAGGATGGTGAAGGCTTAGTATCTCCTCCCTCCTTCGGCAGGCTCCCCACCTTCAATATATTTCTAAGCCATCTCTGCCCTGGGAGGGACCCCTGACTCCTCCTTGGCCGTCTGAAAACCAGACACATTTAATGTCACGTTCTGGTTTGGAGTGGAGAACACATTTTCTGCTGATGTCGTAAATGTACCACCTGTCTCTTGGATCCCATCTACACTCAGAGCTCATGATCCAGGGAAGCTGCAGCCATAACATACCTGAGACAAGGAACACTTTCCAGCGTGGCTTCTGACACTCCCATAGCCCTTCACAGCCGCCAGAGGACCAGCGGGTCAGGAAAGCTGGAACTGAGACAAGAAGCAGGGTCTGAGCTCAGAGATTACAACTTCTCTTGCAGATTCTGGTTGCATCTTTAACACCAAATGATAATTAATCCTCCGAAAGGTCTCAGATGTTAATCCCCCAGGAAATCTTAATTAACCCTTATTAGGATTAGTTCTTAATCTTGGGAGGAAATAACAGACACATCCAAGTAATGTTAAGTTGTGAATGCATCACCTTTCTTACAAAGAAGGGGCTCACCACCCCTTTATCCATCCACCCATCCATCCATCCATGCATCCAACCATCTATCCATCCATGCATCCAACCATCTATCCATCCATCCATCCAACCATCTAATCTATCCATCCATCCATCCAACCATCCATGCATCTACTGATTCAACAATAATTAAATGTAGACATGGTTTCTGCCTCATGGAATTTACACTCCAGTGTAGACTGGGGGGAGGATGGACAGCCCTCTCATAATCACAACAATATGTCATTACAAAGTGACCCATAAAAGGAAGGTACGTGTGGATCTGGGAACAATTAGAACTAGTGTGGAAGACATCACTAGTGTTTACCCACATCTAGTTTTCTTCTGCCTGGGCATTCGGGAGATTGTCATCTCAGATTGTGAGGAACATGTGACATGTTCTGGCCAATGAAATGTGACCTGCTGACACACCTCTCTATGATTCTCCAACCTCATTCCTCTTCGAGGTAAATGTGTTGAGAAGGTGTGGCCACAAGAAGGAAATGACCCAGAGTTACCATACTGTTGAGCAGGGTTCTGCAGAGTTGCCTGGATGGGCAGGGGACTTGGCATGACTGAGAAATGAACTTCAACTGTAATGACCGGCTGAGATTTGAGGTGGTTGTTACTACTAGGTAGCCTAGCTTAGCCTGACTAATGCCCTAGGGCAGGGCAGGGGGTTGAGTAAGACATCTAAGGAAGTAGTGGTTCAGTTGGAATCTCCGGGATGAGTAGGAGCTAATTCTACAAGAGAGGGTAGGTCTCCTGCACGGGGTCACCTACCGCTACCCCCTTGACCTCCCGTGTCCCAAGTCAGGTCTCTGCCCAGGCTGGTGCCAAGGGAGAGAGCACAGCCCAGAGAGGTGGGCCCTGCAGTCCTGATACCATAGGCTGCAAAATAAGCCCGGGAGAGGCACTTCCAAGGGGAGGCACCATTCTCCGATGAAAGCAAAGCTGACCATCAGCAAGACATCAAAAACCGAAACTTCTGGGGAAAAAAAAATGGAGGTGGCATGGCTGTTGTGGTTGAGAACATGGTCTAGAACCACACAGCCTGGGTTCACATCACTGACTATCTGTGTGACCTTGGACAAACTCCTCGACCTCTCTGTTCTCAGTTTCCCCATCTGTAAGATGGGAATGATAGGGGCACCTGGAGGCATAGTCAGGAGCATCTGACTCTTGGTTTCTGCTTAGGTCGTGATCTCAGGGTCATGGGATCAAGCCCCCTGTCCGGGTTCTGTGCTCAGCAGGTCGTCTGCTTGAGATTCTCTCTCTTTCCCTCCGCCCCTCCTGCTTGTGCACGTGCTCTCTCTCTCTCTCTCTCAAATAAATAAATAAATCTTTAACAAAAACAACAACAACAACAACAAAAGATGGGAATGATCATAGTACTTACCAGATAGAGTTTTTCTGGGGGCTACTTGAATTAAGGTTCGGAAGGGACACTTAGAATGGTGCCTTGAACATAACAGGTGCCTGGTGAGACTCTACTGGGGAAAACAGAAGAGCCAGAACAAACAGCAAGCCAGCCCGGGCTCCACGAAATGGTCCTTTCTCCAGTTCGGGGAAACCATGTGCCAGAGAGGAGCTGCCTGCTGACTGTGCCGGCTGCTCTGTCACTGAGTGAGGTCCTGAAAGCAGATTCCACTTAGATGAATATCCCCTTTTCTTGGGGAGAACAGAGAAGACAGGAGGGAAGAACTTCTCCCATCTATCAGTCCTTAAGTTTCAGCCAGTAGAAGCTCCTCTTTTAAAGCTTTAATTCTTTCTAGGATATTCCAATCAGCATCCTTCTTTTGCTTGTATACTTCCAGTGACAGGGAACTCACTACCTGAAAGGTCAGCTCGTCCTCTACTGGAGCACAAGGTTTGCCCATTAGCTTCTGCTCATTGGGCTTAACTCTGCCTCCTGAGACCCCATAGACAGAGAGTGAGCTCTTATCTACCCTCCACTAGCAAGGAGAGCATGCAGAGGTAGGCCAGCAGCCAGAGCTGGTAGGAGGGGGACCTGGATGCTAGCTAGCCTCTTGTCATAGGAAACTTGGGGATGTTGAAAAACAACAGTGACCTCATCAGCTTTCTACCTGAAAAGGATCTCTTTGGTGGTGGTGTGGCAGATGGACGGCAGGGGAGTGCGAGTGAAGGCAGGGGGCCAGGTGTTCAATTACCGCTCATTAATGAATGTTGAACACCTCAGAAGGACTTGCCAGCAGCAATGGCCAGTGATAAAAAGGCACTTCTTCGTGGGGCTCCCTGAGCCGCTGGGCTCGCTCGTCTCAAAGCTCTCATCCCACTGTGCTGTAATTATCTGCCTACCGGTCTGTACCCCTCAGGACAGAACTCCCCAGCTGCAAATCATCTCCAGAGCTTACCCCCAACTCCTGTGCCCGGGAGAGTGCCTGAACCATGGCAGTTTCCGGAATGACTTCGCAAACACTAGTTCTTCCGTGGCTGTTGGTGTGACCGACGCCAGGACCGTAAGAGCTGTCCTCCATTACAGTGGGAGGGATAGAAGACAATAAGTGACCTTTCCCAACAACGAGGAGTATGTGGGTGATTCAGAAACAACCCACCCACGGATTGGCAGTGATGATATGATTTATCATCTAGCTGGGGTGCTTTTGATGGGGACAAAGGCTGAACAAAGTGGAACGCCAGGATAGCAGGTGTAAGCTGGACAGACAGGGATGATGAGCGCCCATGACTTTCTGCTCCTTAAATCTATTTGTCAGCTTGAGGTCATTCTGTTAAGGGCACCATTAAACTTCCACCATCAACCCTCCGACCCCAAAAGCTCAAAATCTTACCTCTTCTCTGTCTTCCCTGACTCCTCCCACTAGGCAGGTCCACTCACTTGCTTCTCGATTTTCACCAGATGCCTCCTTCTTTTTTCTCCCAATGGCACCGTTATCGGGGCTCCACTGCCTTCCTCTTGGAAAACCACAGTGCACGATTAACGAAACAGGTGCGTTCCCAGTTCTGAGGGCTCCTTTGATTCTTTGTGGACTCGGCTGGACCGAGGGGCACCTAGATATCTGGTCACATGTTTTTCCAGGTGTATCTGTGAGGGTGTTTGGGGATGAGATGAACATTTGAACAGATAGACTGAGTCAAGCAGACTGCCTTCCCTAGTCATCCAATCCACCGAAGACCCAAATACAACACAAAGGCTGACACTCCTCCGAGAAAGGGACAATTCTTCCTGAGTGAACTCCTTCAAGCTGGGGCATTGGATTTTTCCAGACTTTGGACTTAAATGACAACATCAGCCCTTCCCAGGTCTCCAGCTTACCAAGTGCAGATCTTGGGACTTGCCATGCCATCCTCCAAAGTCATGTCATTCATTTCCTTATGATAAGTCAGTCTCCCTCTCTATCTCTCTCTCCATAAATATCCTATTGGTTCTGTTCCTTTTAAAATTTCATTTTATTTAAATTCAATTAATTAATATAAAATGTATTATTAGTTTCAGAGGTAGAGACCAGTGCCCTCTTTCCATCATGAGCCCTCCTTAATGCCCGTCATGCAGTTACCCCATCCACCACATACCTCCCCCCAGCAAGGCTCAGTTTATTTCCTAGAGTTAAGAGTTTTTTATGGTTTGTCTCCCTCTCTGATTATTTTATTTTTCCCTCCCTTCCCACATGATCCTCTGTTTTGTTTCTTCAATTCCACATATGTTCTGTTTTTCTGGAAAACTCTAAGACAACAGCTATGTCCCGGTACCCAGCACGAGTGCCCATTTAACAAGTGCCAATGCTCACTGGCTGTAGGACCAGATTTAGAAACTGTTGGGGCCCTGAGTCTTATAAAATAAAAGGATCCCCAGTTCTCTATACATAATCCAAAATATAAATACTAGTAAGACACAAAACACAAAACATATATATACATTAGAAAACATTTTAAAGCGTATTTAAAGATTATCAGATTAAAAGATTCAGGAAAAATCTATTGAAGCTGAACCTTGGGCTGCAGTTGGTGGAGTAGGGAGGTTTCCCTACTTTGCTCACGCCCTAGACACATACTGAGTCTACAGCGGGTGATCCCAAGTGGCTGAATGAATGAATGTAAGAATGAATGTATGACCATACATGTGTCTCTGGTAACGAAGAGAAACTGACATGCAAAATGCACTTTCCTATTCTTTCACCTTTTTTAATTTGATCGTTAGTGTATTTCCAGCAGGGAATTTTTTTTTTCCTTTTTGTGGTGCTGGTTACTTGAAACTTGCCCTTTAATTCCCATGATGCAGCAGTTTAAACTAATTTAAACTAATTAGCTTCTGGGTAGGACTCCTTCTCAGCTCATCATCTGACCCCGAAACCCGAGCTTGCCGCTGGACCCCTCTGTGGGGCTCCGTGCAGATTCTCCACGTAGCAGCCTCCCACATTGGGGAGGACGGTGCCCACTGAGGCTTGGACAAATCAGGCCTCGGCTCTGCTATCTCCTTGTTCCAGCTTGCCAGCAAAATGAGCAACCGTTCCCTCGGAAGTCCTGACACCCACAACGGAGCAGAAAGGGAGCCCAGATCTCCAGGTAGGTGAGCCTTGGTAGGGCACCATCTACCCTCCAGGGAGCCTGGGCTGATGCTAGTACGTGCGTTCGTTTCTGCCCTTTGGGGGTAATTCATCATCGTAGATGACAGAAACTCCTGCGTCATTCAACCATTCTGGGCTGGTTTAAAAAAAAAAAAAAAAAAATCGAGCCTAGTCTGAATCTCCTACGTTTTGCATCAGCCCAGAGAAAGGCAAAGAAGAAACTCTTCCTGATCAGGGGCTGTGTCGGACATCCACTGGCTGTGAACTGGGTGAGGTGTTCCCAGGCAGTTTTGATTTTTGCTGTTTGCTCTTTTCCTCGACTGTTTGGAGCACATTCTATGCCTCAGGCACTCCTTGGAGGTGTTTAACTTCATCCCCTCTATGAGGCAGATGAGGCGGGGCCTTGAGTAGAAGCTGTTCTGGCTCAGATCCAGGCATTTACTCGTCGTGCCACCTTATGTAAGCCCCTTAACTGCCCTATGCCTCAGTTTCTCCTTCTGTGGAATGGGGAGCCACGATAATAATAGTGTGACCTACTCCGTGGGGCTCACCCACGCAGCCACTTAATTCCAGCCAAGTGATTAAGATCGGGCCTGACCCTTAGGGAGAGCTCCCTGTGCCCAAATGCCTATCGTCCCATTGTTCAAGTAAGCAAGTGGAGGAAGCCCGGGGCGGGGAGGCCAGTTTCCCAGGGTCACAAAGCTGCCTAGTGAAAGAATCCAGACTCCACCCTGGGCCTGTCTGATTTCAGTCGTCCAGCTCCTAAGTGCCGCGGCTCCCTGGTTGAGAAAATACAGAGGGGAGCCTTGCCTTGGGTAATTCAAGTTCTGCTTGATCAAAAGGGAATAACAGATCTAACATGTCACAGCATTAGACTTGTCTAATGGGACAGTTTCTACGTGACTGTTTGCCGGAAACTAATATCCTTCTAAGAATTTACCCCTTGATTTTAAAATGTCTTTCTCCAGGTGTTTCTGTTTGTTTAGTTTTTTTTTCTTTCTTTCTTTCTTTCTTTCTTTCTTTCTTTCTTTCTTTCTTTCTTTCTTTCTTTCTTTCCCTGGGTGGGATTGAAACCTCATATTTCCACTTGTTGTCCCTTTTCAATATAAACTTAGACATCGCATCTGTCCAGAGTCCCCGGTCCCCTGGCGCGGCATGCGTGGGGTGTCTGGAGGACATCAGTTCCCAGCCCGTGTTTATGCATGGAGAAACTGAGGCCCGGAGAAGGCAAGGGACTTGTGATGGGTCCCCCAGCCTCGTGACAGGCTGGACCCCAGGATGGGAGGCTGAGTCCACGTGGACTCTCAGGGCTGAGACGCTGAGCCACGTTGGCCACCTAACTTCACCCACAAGGCCCCCATGATGGTGGCAGGTGCTGCAGAGCCCGGGGTCCATCAGACATGGTAGAGAACTCACTGGGTTTGTCTTTCGGGCAGTCCTTGCTGGAACGATACTGAGGCTACCGCGTTGGCCAGTGACTGGGCAAGAGGCCACTGGAATAGGGAGAGCCAGGGCCTCCGGTCTGACCTTGATCCTCGGGATGGTGTGAATGGGTCCTGAGATGCCTTCTATTGCTGGGATCTATAACTTGCTCCACACAGGCAGCCTCGACTTCCAGATGTCATATTGGGTCCCCTGAGTCTGGGCCATGTCCCATGGAGGCCGAGAGAGTCTTTTCTTAGGTAACCTAACTAGCTTTGCTCCCCTCTGCTCACCCCCACTCCCCTCTCCTCATTTCCACTCACCCCTGCTCACCCCCACTTCCCTCTGCCTATCTCTACCCAACTCTGCCCACCTCTGTTCACCTCAGCTCATCCCCACTCCCCTCTGCCCACCCCTGCTGCCTCTGCCCCTGTCTGCCTGCTTCTTCTGGCTGCACTGATCTGGCTGAAGCAGGTCTTTTTCCAAGGAGAAAAACCTGGCTCTCCAAGGAAGCTCTGGCGGTGTTGGCAGTAGCTTCAAGGCTGGGCACACAGGGACAAGCCATGATTGATTTCATGGCAGGGGTGCTATGGAGGAGGCATGGAAAAAGTCGGGGTCCCCCAGGAGGAGCAGAACTCTGTGCGGAGTGCCTGTCCCATCCTCTCGTGGCTTGGTGATTGAGCAGGCCACAGAGAGGGGGAAAGAGTCCAGGTGACCTGTGGCCTGAATTCAAGCCAAACGAAGTAACAGTAGCTAAACAGCAACAGCCAGCTCCCGACAGCGTTCACGGGATCCCTCACTCTGCGTGCGTGTCAACTCAGTCGGTCCTCAGACCTGCCCCAGGGGGTAAGCACGACCGGGGCCATTTTACAGATAAGAATGCTGTGGGCCAGGAATGTGGCCCCAAACAGCCTAACCCCTTGACTCCCGGGCTACACCCCCCATTCATGAAATCTCACACACAGGGGTGCCAGGGACAGGGGTCTGGAGCTTTCTGACACCTAGATCAGCTCCAGAGGGAGAAACCAGCCTTCCTCCACCCACATAGGCTGCAAAGCCAAAGGTGGGAGAGAGGGTGAGGTTTGCCCACAGCTTTTCTCTGGATCAGAGACAGAAAACATGGACCAAGTATAAACTCGGTAGTAAATCGGGGGCATTTGGCTCTGGCCACGTCCCACCTCCATTTTCTGGCCACACGTCTTCCAGCTCCTTCATTCCTGGGGACGGAGCAGCGGCAGGCATCAGGGTGTGAAGCACCCCACCCCCGCCCCCGCCGCCCCAGGTTCTGGGCTCTTGCATTCAACACATCTGCTCTCCTGCTGTTTAGCCCCAAGACCTCGAGCACATGACTTAACTCCTCTTGGTCTCCGTGTCCTCGTGGGAAATGCATCCTATTACTAATAGTGTTTGCTTCGTGAAGGCATTTTGAGGATGACCAGGGGCAATACAACCAAGGCTCTTTGAAGGCTCTCCCCGAGACACAGTAGGTCTCGCTGAAGGTTGGGTTATTGTTAGTGTGCGGGAGGCCCGAGTTCTCATTTTCTCCCGTTGACAAGCCCACCCCACACCCACCCCGGCCAAGACCAGCTAAAACACTGAGATGTGCTTGACAGCACACAGTCCTTCTCCTGAACTTATTTGCATAGAAAAGCTTTTCGAGGGAAGAGAGCAACTGTTCCCGCCAAGGAGCAACTTGGTAATGGCATCGAAAGCCAAGAACCAGAAACAATGAAAAGTTATTCTGGGGCGCGTGCGCGCGCGCGCGCGTGTGTATGTGTGTGTGCGTGCACGCGCGCACACGCGCGCATTGGGGGAAGGTACAAATGTCCATTTCGTTGCACTTCCAGAACTACACAAACCTCCTCTGATTAAATGCAAAGCTGGCTCTTTCCAGAATGGTCCAAGGAGCAAGGACCTTCTCTGCAAAGTGCCAAGTAGGAATCTGCTGCCAGGGGAAGGAAGAGAAGGGATGAGCCCTGCTACTGGGCTCTACCTACCAGCTCAGGTGCCCGGAGAGAGAAAGACAGAATCTCTCTTACCTGTGGCATCAGATTCTGCATTTTAACAAGATTCCCGGTGATTTGTATGCACATGACTATCTGAGAAGTCCTGTGTAGAATGCTGAGCCCTGGGGCACCTGGGTGGCTCATTGGGTTGAACTGCCCACTCTTGATCTCTGCTCAGGTCATGATCTCAGGGTCCTGGGATCGAGCCCCATGTGGGGTTTTGCACTCAGGAGGGTGTCTGCTTCAGATTTTCTCTCCCTCTCCCTCTCCCTCTGCCCCTCCTCCTGCTCACTCTCTCTCTCTAATAACTAAATAAATTTTTAAAATTTTTAAAAAATTTAAAAAGCTGAACCAGGAAGACTATCAGGAGCACTTAAGAGGAGTCAGTATGAGCCCAGGCATCAGGTCCCATAATTTGGTGAGAGTGGCGGCTTATGGGTTGAAGGAATCGGTGGAAGAAAACCAGGAATGTTTCAGGGTCTGGATCTGGGATGAAGGGCACGTGACTGGATAAACACGTGAGAGATCAGGAGCCTGTGATGGCCCCTTGGTGTGAGAACGGGGTCTCCGCGGGGTTCCCAGCAGCTTCACTGCTCCGCTGGAGTCGCCCCACTCTTGTATTTCCCTTCAAACCTCTCGGAGCACAGAATGTCTCTCCCCGACAAGGCAGGGTGGCCTCACAAGACTGCACAGTGAACAACCCCCCGCCCCCCCTCCCCAGCTGGCTGGTCCCAGGCGAGGGAGCCCTCACAGGTGAAAGCCCCCAGGGAAACTTCCCTTCCCCCAGGATGCAGGGGACTGCAAGTCCCAGCCTGGCTGGGCTGCCTTCTCTCCTCCAGGCTTCTTTTCCCACCCACACTACCACCCCCAACCATCGCCGCCCCCCCCCCCCCCCCCCCCCCGGGCCCCCCGAGCTGCATTGCACGCCAGACCTCATGCTCAGGATTCTCGTGAAGGTCACATGAGAAATTTGGCAGGAGCTCTGAAAAGCGCCATGACTCCGCCCCCCCACTTGCACTTCTAGGAATCTGTCTTCGTGGTCAAGACCACCGGGTCTCCGGAGCTGCCCGAAGGTCCACGGAAGGGGGATCTGGGCCCAGAAGTGGGGTTCTCCACAATGCTTCAGCGCAGGTGCTGCAGTCCTGTCCCTGCCCTGTGGAGAGCCGTGGTAAATTAGGAGAGCCAAGACACGGCGGAGTGCAGAAACAGTGTCATTACACAGTAAAACAACTGGGGATTCATTTCAGGGTCTGGAAGGACACACCCAGAGCCAGTTGACCTTGGTAGAGGTCAAAGTGGTGTTTCTTATCTTTTTTTATCGCCCCTCGATGTCCCAACCATGAAATATTTGTACAGATATACTATACATCTGTTCATATAATGTATGTGTATCTGTGCTTTATACAAAAAGAATTAGATTTTCTTAGATCCTCAGAAATCAATTGTGCCCCCTTGGGGGATGATATCCGCCCTGTTGAGAATGCGTAGGTAGAAGGGGGCCAACGTACACATTTCTTCGTACTGCCATTATTTACTCTTATTTTTTTTTAGCATTGGTGGCTATTTTTTTTTTTAAATGTTTAAAAATAATCTCTACACCCAAGCCCACAACCCCACAATCAAGAGTCACCCCCTCCACCTACCAAGCCAGCCAGGCGCCCCCCCATTATTTACTTTGTGATTAAGTTTTTCTTTTTCTAAAAAAAAAAAAAAAGTAGTAGCAGAGGCTTATATAGCACTGGGTACATGCCTCGCACTACTCTAAGAACTTCACACATTTTAAATCATTTAACCCCCATTAATAGTCAGTCTATGAAGCCGGTGCTGTGTTATCCCCATTTTACAGATGAAGAAATTGAGGTTCGGAGGGAGTACATCACTTGCCCAAAGTCACAGTTAATAAGTGATAGAGCCAAGATTCTAACTCTGGCAGCCGGGGCCAAAGTGGACATTCTTTTTTTTTTTTTTTTTAAGATTTTATTTATTTGTCATAGAGAGAGGAGAGCGAGCGAGCACAGGCAGACAGAATGGCAGGCAGAGGCAGAAGCAGGCTCCCCGCCAAGCAAGGAGCCCGACGCGGGACTCGATCCCAGGACGCCGGGATCACGACCTGAGCCGAAGGCAGTTGCCCAACCAACTGAGCCACCCAGGCGTCCCCCAAAGTGGACATTCTTGATGAACTAGAACCATGTAAAAGAAACGGATTAAAAAAGAAAGAGAAAGCAGAATGGGGATGGGTTTTGTCTGCGAATGGGTAAATACAGAGCAAAGTACTTTTCGAACTTGAAGTGGTTTGTAAACATGGGATTGTCTTTTTATGATGATTGATGTGGGAATTATCACCACTACTGTCACATGAATAAAACCACCGCCAAGCTTGGGGATTTCGTCTCAAGCTGGCAGTGGGGGTGGGGACAAACCCAGAAAAAGCCGGGGGCAGAATGAGAGTGCCTCTTTACCTGAGGATGAGGCAGAGCATAAGCGTCTCTGAACAAGAACCTTGGGGCAAAATATTTAGGCAGGTGCACGTGGTTCCGCTGGCAGCCCCCACTGGTGGCCCCTTCTCTGCTCAACTCCCTGGAGTGTCAGCCCCTCCACAGGGACCTAGCTGGGGAGCATGAGGGGATTCCCTACAATACCATGCTTGGGTCCATGCACAGAGTAGGTCCCTCTAGTGGAAATGAGGAGGGGGGTCCCAGACCCTACACATTCAACAGTACCCTCCCCACCCCCCAGATACTGTCTCTGAATCTTTGGGATCCAAGGAACACAATTCAAAAAGCACTCATCTAGGGGCCCCTCGGTGGCCCAGTCAGGTAAGTGTCCGATTCTTGGTTTCGGTTCAGGTCATAGTCTCAGAATGGAGGGATCAAGCCTGGTATTGGGCTCTGAGCTTAATGGGGAGCCTGCTTGAGATTCTCTCTCTCTCCCCCTCTCCCTCTTCCCCTCCTATTTGTGCTCGCTCTCTCTCTCTCTCTTTTTTTTTTAACTGCCTATCTAGTCCAAAAACCCTTATTTTGAGGAAACTGAGGCTCAGAGAGGGAACATCACTTGTGTAAAGCCACACAGCCAATTGGCAACAAGTTTGGAACACAAACTGTGTCTCCTGGCTCTGTGATCACCAAGGCCAACTGCACGATATGACTCTCCTGGGCTTTGAAAAGATTCATTCGTTTCCTTCCTCTGGGCCACTTGGGTGGAATGGCTTATCTTTCTAAATTCTATCAAAATTAATCAGTCTGACCTGATTAGAACCCAACAGAAACTTGTCCCCAGGATGAAATACATTAGTGTTTCTCTTTCATGGAGCTCTTCTAGAATAACCTAGCGCAAAAATGAAAACGGAAAACTGGATAGAATTTCCAGGCATCCATAATGCAGACGCTTGGTACCTTTGAAGCTGAAACTGCTAAAGGTCTCATAAGAGATGGATTGACCCCCTGCTGTCCGGTCTCTGAGGTGACCCTCAGCTGGACAGGTTTGCTGCTCCAGCCCTGAAGTGACCTGCCTATGGTGAGACTCATAGACATCAGAGAACCCCTGGAAATCTATGTCACCAGCGGTGTGCAAGTCCCTTCTCTCTCTTCCTCTGCCCGTATTCTCCATTCACTGTGGTTCTCTCCTGCAGGTCCATGACCCAACCTCAGAATCTTTCTTAACACAGTGGTCTAAGCAGCCCTTTCCAACTGATCAGGGTTGGCCTTCAAAATGAAGTGCACTTGCTGTTTATTCTCAATCTTGTCCAGCACCCCCATTTTACAGATAAGGAAACAAAGTCTGGAGTTGCTCATTGCACCAAGCAACCCCTGGGTCTTAAGAATCCCCAGAGAGGGTGCCTGGGTGGCTCAGTGGGTTAAGCCGCTGCCTTCGGCTCAGGTCATGATCTCAGGGTCCTGGGATCGAGTCCCGCATCGGGCTCTCTGCTCAGCAGGGAGCCTGCTTCCCTCTCTCTCTCTCTCTCTCTGTTGCCTCTCCGTCTACTTGTGATCTCTCTCTGTCAAATAAATAAATAAAATCTTTAAAAAAAAAAAAAAGAATCCCCAGAGATTAATTAATAAAGATCAGCCAAGGTCTCCCCACAATTTTGTTCTTATGTCTCATATTATTGACTTCCCTGTTGGTTTAGAAGGTGACTCAGACCCCCATCACCCAACTCTTGGCTCTACGTAACCGCTTCTGCTGTGAGGCTGTGATTACAGACCCCAAAACACAAGGCCTCGAACACAATCCACCATCACTAGTCCTTAAGAATAGCCTCAGACAGATGTTCTCAACATCTGTAGGTGCTTTTCCTCTGTGTTGGGATTTGGAAATCTCACCTCTTTTTGTTGTGTGGCCCTATCAACTCCTGGGCAGGGGACAGTCTTGTTGTAATCGGCGTGCAACCAGCGGAAGGGGAACGGGAAGATGGGAGGGTGGGAGAAACATGTTGCTTCCACACATCGTTGGCCAAAAATAGCATATGTTCATTTCTGCTCACAGTCTCTTGGCTGAGATTCAGTCACACAGCCACGTCTCAGTGCAGGGGGCACTTAGGAATGGGGGCTCGCTCTGTGATCGTGGTGGCGATAGCAATGATGGTGATAATGAAGAGAGGATGAAAAAGAGAAGGAAGAGGAGGAGGGGGAGAAGGAGGGGGAACAGGAAGAGGAAGAGGAGAAGGAGGAGGGGTTTTGGTGAACAGCAAGCAATCTCTCCCAGAGTGCCCACAATCATTAAAGTCTCAGTGTGACTCTCTCCTCCGTCATTTTTCCTAGTTGGACCCCCTCCCCCAGCCCCATTCTAGGTTCCACTTCCCGGAACCTAATCCCAAGCACTAGGTCAATGTCCACCAGCATCTAAATGCATGATTGTCCCAAGTTCACACAGCAAGATGGGACTGAGTCATGACTCCAGAACCACCATGCTCCAAAGTTTAAGTGAGATATGCATGTTTTTAGGAGTAAATCTCCGACACTTACAGTGTTATAAATAAGGCATGCTCAGCCGGTATTTACATGAAGGAGGTATGGCTTTTCTTTTCTTTTTTCATGAATCTCTGTGTTATCTTCAAACCGGTTTCCCATAGCCACGCAGTCTTCAGAAGGCATGAGACTCACTCGCAAAAGTAAAAACGAAGATGAATAACAGAAGAGAAGGAAAGCACAATATCACCTTTAGTAGATGCTCAATAAAACGGTTTTTATTCATTTAAATGGAGTCACGGTGGCATCTGTTCCAAGTAAATCAGGGCACCAGGAGCAAAATAAAAACGCAAAACATTTTGCAAGTTTTCATTTTGCTTGGTCCTAAGTACCTCTCCTTGTTGTTTTTTTCCTTGTTTCTAAAACCATATTCTTCTATGATTTAAAAAAATAGAAAATGCATATAAACAAGAAGAAGAAAATTAAAGTAGCTCATAACTCACCAGCCAAGAATGGCCACTTTTAACATATTGATGGGCATTGGGCCAGATTTTATAGCCCTAAAACTTAATAAAAAAGGGGGGGGTGGAATAGGGGCTTTTAAGAGATTTTACCTAATTAGGCAAAAGTGACTGAGTCCCATCCTGCTTCTCGAGAACTCACTAATGTTTTGCAAGCCACGCTTGATGAAATCTTTGGGCAACGGGGCAAACGCGTGACCTGCATAGATTCTCAATATGCTAATTTTTGTTTGGGTTTCTGAACAAAACCCGTCTTTTAAAGGAAAATTTAACAGATTTGAAACCAGAAACCCTGTCCTCCCCAGAGGCATTAAAAAATGCAAACTGAAGGCTTCCCATGTGTGGAGGTTATTACTGATTTCCTTCCAAAAACAGGAGAAGTGTTGCCCCGGCCGAAACGCTTGAGGTCTCAGAGCCAGAAACTTGTTTGCTTTCCGCGCACTCATTAACCACGGTGTGGGATCCAATAACTGCTCTAATTTCCTACTTTAAATGTTTTTCTTTCCCCCGCTTTTCAAAAAATGTCTTTTTATGTCGCCCGTTGGCATATCCGTAGTCAGCCCCTCACGCTGCTGGGCTGGTGATCGTCAGACACAATAGGAGACAGAAATCCCCGCGCATTACAGTAGCATTAGTGTTGAAAATGGAAATTTAATTTCCAGAAATGAACCTCAGCGATAAAAGCTCCCTTTGTTGCTGTTCAGATCAGAAATGAATCAGGTCTGAAAGGAAGCTAACGCGCAATTAAAAACATCTCAAAGAGGTTTTTGTTATGTGTTAGAACAGATGCGCTGGAATGGAGTTTTGAACCCGGGGTGGGACCGGGGCGGGGGGTGATGGGGGGAGGGCCTGGATAAATGTTTTTGATGAGAATGAAGATAATCGCAATGCCTTACATGCATATGGTGCTTTTGGCCTTGGTGACATATTTGGATTTTCACGGGGACCTGGCGGAAGCAGGGCTGGAAGCAGGCCTAGCAGAGGCCTTCGATGCCCTGCTTAATATAGTTGAAATGAGGGGTAAGTCTCCAGCTTCCAGAGAACCATGTTACCTGATGTTGTGGTCTAATGGAGGCATATTTTGAAATATTGGCCCGGGGCCTCCTTGATCACTATTTTGAGCCACACCTGCCTCCCCTCCTCCCACTCCCCAATGCTCACTCTGACAGCAGCCAGCCTTCTAGGTGATTGTCCTTGGGATGCAGAGGGGAGAGAGAAAGAGAACATCCTTCCGGTTTCAAAACAGACATTGGAAAGTCAAGGCAAAAGCAATCATTTGAAAGCCGAGTTCTTAAGCCCTTGAAACCTGAGGTCTTGAGGTTTGAATATTAAAAAGTGCAGCCCTAAATGTCAGGAACAAGGGTTTAGGAGCAAACAAATTCAGCCAGAGCCATCCCCCCAGCCCGGTGCAAGTCAAGATCTAAGGGGGCAATAGGACCCCCAGAGGGGAATCCCTGTGGCTCGGTTCCTGGGTTGAAACAAGGGAGGCAGCACCCTGTTTACTGTTTCCTGAGGAAAATATAAATCAGCTGAATTTACCCTTAATTGACTACCACTGCCACATCTCAGAGCCGCCAAGCAACCATGGTCTGTCCAACACTTGAAGCTGTTACACCACCCAACCAATTCAGAGATAAAAGAGAACGAGTTGTTCTAGACCTCATACCTGAAGAACTAAAACTTGGCCAAATATTTACCTTTTTAAAATTAAGTCATAAACGTTCTCAATGAAAATGGGAGAACGTTTCTTTATCCCCTTGGAAGGGCAAAGATCTTTCTAATAATGACTCAAAGCTAAGGTGTCACAGAAAATTGACAAATTTGATTAAATAAACAAAAAAACTTTGCAAGTTCCAAAAAAAAAAAGAAAAGAAAAAAAAAGAAAAGAAAAAGCGAAATACAAATAACAACCATGTACAGGCTAGATGAGCAAAAGTTCAGCCATGAGAGAAAAGTAGACAAGAGTAGTGAAAGTAAGTTTTATTGAAAGTGTATTGAGCAACTGTTATTTACCTACCAGATTGGCAAAAGTCCAAAAGCTATCTAGTATCTACGGTTGTTGAGGGCAGTGGATAGCACGCACGCCTCATACATTATTGGTGTAAAAAGAAATTCTACAACCCTTGTCAAGGGTAAATTGGCAATATTTATCAGAATTACTACTGCGGATACTGTCCCAGCAACTGCAATTCTGAGAACTTATCCTAGACATATAAACTCATGGAGAGAAGAGACACACACACGAAACTATCTGTTCAATTGCAGCTTGTAAGAGCAAAAAAGTAAAAATGACTCAAATGTCTATAATACAAGGAAATACGATGTGTTGGAAAAAAAAGAAGTAAGGAATTATCCTATGCACTGACATAGAAAGATTGTCAAAATATATGAAGTGAGAAGGATAATGGTACAGTATTTTACAAGAAGGAGAATGGGATAAGAAATTCATACTTTTTTGAGTGTGCAGAAAGATATTTTGGCAGACACACAGAGAGAGATAAAAATGGATATTGCAGGGGCAGGGGGAAATAAAGGGAACCAGGCAGACTGAGGAAAGGCTGAGAGACAAATTTTCACTGTATTTTGAAAATTATACTCTGTGAATATATTGTTGTCCTCTCTAGTACATTTAGCATAATCTAGTACCTCTAGTACAATACATTAATACAGTGTATTACAAAGGCAGTAAAGGGGTGCCTGAGTGACTCAGTCAGTTAGGCGTCTGCCTCTTGATTTTGGCTCAGGTCAGGGTCTCAGGGTTGTGAGATGGAGCCCCACGTCAGGCTCCACATTGAGCATGCAGCCTGCTTAGATTATCTCTCTCCCTCTGCGCCTCACCACCCTGCTCATGTGTGTGCTTGCTCTCTCTCTCTCCCTCTCAAAATAAAAATTAAAATTAAAATTAAAATTAAAATTAAAAAATCAGTGAAAAATCCTTTAGGAAAAATGAAGTTTTACGTCATTAAGTGGATGATGGATGAAGATATAAATTATAATAATTTACAGAAGACATCTTGAGAAGTTACATATTTATACAACCTGAGTTTGTGGCCAGTGAAATCCATATCTTTTACAGCATTATTTAAAAGAAAAACAACAGGGTAGTAGTTTTTGTAGTCAAATGTAATTGGAAGCTATGTAATTAAATTTAAAGAAAAAAAAAGATTTCATTAGGCAGAACTTTCTAGAACCTTAAATAAGCTGAGGGACAGAGTGAATTTCCAAGGGGGGGAAACATAGAATGCAACGTGGTCCAACATATTTAACCCAGAAACCTTTTCTCATGGAGTATTTTTTGGAAGTACTGTCTTATCTGAATCAGGGATCCAAAGTCCTGCAGTCTGGATCAGAGATGTCTCTTTCTTTAAGAACACAGTATCATCTGCCTTTAGAAGGAGGTATGAGACTAAGACAATAACTAATACCAGACTCTCCCTCCCACTATAAACAACAAGAAAACTGAAAGAAAACAAGGACACAAATCAGCCATCTTCAAACACTGAACAACAGACAACATGGAACTGTGTGATCTTTAGTGTTGCCAGATTTAGTAAAAGAAATACAAGCTGCCCAGCTAAATATGAATGTTAGATGAATAATGAATAATTTTTAATATGAAGAGTTCCCATCCAATATTTGAGATATATTTATGCTAAAAAATATACACTGTTTATCTGAAATTTGAATTGAAGTGGATGTTCTGTATTTTATCTGGCAACTCTCTGAAAGCAGATAGATATAGGAAGTAAACCCACCTTAGCTTTCTACCTAGAGACACCTTCTGGCCACAAAGCAGGAAGAGCGAACAAATTAATAATAAAATATATCTGGAAAATCTCCTATTATATGGAGATTAAGCAACACACTCTAAATAACCTAGGAGTCAAGGAAAATATTTGGAGAAAACTTACAAAATGCTTTGAATTATATGACAATGAGCATACAACATACAAAAACACATGGCCCGCAGTTACAGCAGAGTTTAGAGGGGAAAATATTTAGCTTTATCAACTTATATTAGAAGAGCAGAAAGGTCTAAAGCTTACGTTAAAAGCAAGCAGAATAAATAAGACATTACTCTCAAAGGAAGCAGAAGGAAATAAATAAAGATAAGACTGAACATCCATGAAACAGAAATACGCAAACAAAAAAGAAAACTTAATGAACCCAAAAGTTGGTTCTTTGAAAAGATCATTAAAAGTCATCAATTTCAAGCTAAACCACTCAAAGAGGAACAGTTGGAAGGAAGACAGAGCAAAACAAATTACTAATATTATGAATGAGAAAGGATACATCACTACAGTTTCTACAGACATTTAAAAAATAATGGGAAACATTACTAATTTTACACAAATTGACAGTTTAGATGAAATGGTCAAATAACTTGAAAATACCAATTAATAAATACACAAAAGATGAAATAATATCTAAACGGCCTTATAGAGATAAGACATTATAGGTATAAGACATTGAACTTAGAATTTAAAATCATCCCACGAAGGAATTCCAGACCCAAGTAACTTTACCACTTCTCCCAAACATTTAAGGAGGAAATAATACTAACACCACACAAACTCTTTTGGAAAGTAGGAAAAGGACTATTTCCCCACTCATTTTATGAAGTCATCATTATCTTGATAATAAGGCCATTCAAAACAAAACAAAACAAAACTATGGAACAACACTCCTAAGGAATACAAACACAGAAATTCTTAAGAAAATGTTGGCAATTGAATCTAGTAATAAATAAAAAGTGATAATACAATATGACCAAGTACAGTTTATCCTAGGGATGCAAAAATGGTTTAACCTTTGAAAATCAGTGTAAATTCAGCATATTAACAGAATAAAGAAAAAAAATCCTATGGTCACTTCAATAAATTGAGAGAACACATTTGAGGAGATTCAGTACCCTTTTGTAATAACAGCTCTCCACACACTAGGAATAGAAGGGAATTTTTAAAGGCATATATGAAAAAACCTACAGCTAAAGTTATACTTAATAGCAAAAAACTAGACGTATTTCCTGCAAGATCAGGAACCATTCAAATTCTCGCTTTCATTCAACGTTGTATTGGCGATTCTAACCTGTGTACTAGGACAAGAAAATAAAATAAAACATGTACATGTTGGAAAGGAAGAAGTAACATTGTCTTGATTCAGAACCCTTTTCTTGCAGAGAGCTAAGAGGCCCCTTAATTAAAAGAAGCCACTCAATTCTCTGTACCCCAGCCTCCTGTCCAGCTAGACCACAGGCGTGTTGCTAGGGAGAGCAACTGGCTGCCTTAGCCTGACTTTATACATGTATACGAGTAATTGTTAAAACTGTAAGGCATGGGGATTTGTGATATCAGTTCTCTACATCTATGGTTTTGTGAATTGTTTCTTAATGAAATGACTGTTTTTCACTTGACATCTCTTGATTTCTATTTGGGTGACAAAGCATTAGCCTCAAGAGGCACTGGAAGGGTCTGCTGAAATTAAGACCTAGCCAAAATATTTACTTTCTGTGTGACCTCAGGCAAGTGCACTCCCCTCTTTGGGCTTCAGCATCCCGAGTTAAAATGAGATGGTGGACTGTATCACTGGTTTTAAAATTTTCACGTGGAGCCTTTTGCTCCCATGAGGTGGTTTTGCAGAAACTGCTAGTGCAGGTCAGGGATGGGGGTAGGGATGAGACTGGAAGCATGAAAGTGCCCCTCACAACTCTGTATTTTTCTGCTTCGTCTACTGCAGTGTGCATCTCAAAGTGTGTCTTTTCTTTGTTTTGTTTGATTTCCTTCCATCAGGTCCTTCACATGGACCACTTTTCACTCCCCCAGTTGATACTAAAGCAGAAAAAGCTTCCTGGTTTGGGGGTACATTTTTTCTGCTTTAAAGACTAAAGAATGAGTGAAGGAAGGAAAGGAGAAGCTAGAGGGTGATTCAGATAGAAGAAGAAGTTGTTCACAGAGCAATTTCCTCCAAAGTGGGAGTGAGATGACGATCCTTCTGCCCATAGACTAGAAGAAGGGAGAAAGAGATTCAGCCCACAGCTACTCTCCAGTATAGACAGCAACTCCCACCCTGTAACACTCCCTCCCCTAAGATCCCCAATGTTTGCCACCCATGCAGAGTCCTGAACTGAGTGTAGAGAACTCAGATACCCGCTGTGGGCACAAGGACATGAAGTGAAAGCCTCACCCCATTCTCGAGTAGCCCAGATTGGAACCAGTTGGAGATTTGCCCTTGAGCCCAGGCAGAAGTCGAATATGAGTTGATATCGAACTTCCAGATATGATTTAATTTTGAAAGGGTTCCCTGGTCCAGATGATCTTGATGTTCTGCACAATGATCTAATTGAATCCTTAAATGAACTTACCCCTGGGCAAAGAGAATATAAAACCAGAGGCGTAAGATTCTGTTTCTGAAATTTTGATCAGTTAGGTTGCACAAGTTCCTTTTCTCCTCCCATATACAAAGGTGCATAAGAAAACATGCAGTACTTCCTGAAGTAGTTTTCTCTGCGTGTTGTTTCTATAGAATAGTCACCTTATTATCTAGGTCTCTGTTTTCGCATGTGAGCGTTAAGTAAACATTAAATAACCTCAGAAGTTCTTCCCAGCTCTGAAGTTTTGCCAACTCTAAGAATGTTATTGCTTTGTCACTTTACTAGAATAGATCTCTAAATTTTAGAATTTATGGGTAGAGAAGCAGTACATATGAAATAAAAAAGAAAAATGGAAAACTGGGTGACAGATTAATGCCCTTGATATGTAAAGAGCACCTACAAATAAATGGGAAAGATATGAACATACATATAAAAACATTGTCAAAAGACAAAAGAAGCCAGGCAAATGGTGTACAGATATGGAAAAATGTTTGGCTTCACTACACATCACAGAAATAAATTTTTTTAAGTTTTATTTATTATTTATTTGAAAGAGAGAGAGAGAGACCACAAGTGGGAGCGGCAGTGAAAGAGGAAGAGAAAATCTCAAGCAGACTCCAAGCTGAGCGTGGAGCTCTACACAAGGCTCGTCTTCATGACCCTGAGATCACCACCCAAGCCAAAACCAAGAGTTTGACACTCAACCAACTGCACCACCCAGGCGCCTAAAGAAATACTGGGTTTTTTAATAATATATTTTTAACTACTAAAAGGTAGCATATTAGAGGAGGTAAGAGTATAGAGTCAGACAAGCCTGGGTTCAAATCAGTGTGTAACTTCAGACATATAATTTAACTTGTGTTTTGGTTTTGGTTTCTTTTTAAAATAGACCCAATAATTAAATGTACTTTATCTAGTTGTTAGCACTTAGTAGTGTCTGACATTACTGGAAAAATTATAATGTGAAAGGAAGGATTTTAAAATAATAGTGATAACTCTCAGTATTTGGAAAGGTACTGGGAAATTTGTCAATTTCAACTATTGCCAGTCCACAGAGAAACTTACCAATGCTCAAAAGCCTGAAGAATGTACATAAATTTTATACCTAACAACGCCATTTGCAAATATGAATCCTAAAATAGAACAAGTGACATGAACTAGTGATTATGACACGGATATTAATTACAGCGATGTTTAAAATGCAGACAATTTGGAAACAAACTAGATATCCAAACAATATAGAATTGGTTACATCAATCAGTCTATCCATAACAGAGATTTTCTGTGTGACCATTAAAAAAATCATATGAAAAACATGTCATCACATGGGAAAATGTTCACAACCTACAAGTGATAAAGGCAGATTACCTGTCAGTAAGCCCAGTATGATCTCAATTCTGTTAAGAAAAAGTATGGAAAAAGAGAGAGAGAGGAAGGGAGGGAAGGAAAGAGGAAAAGTGGGAGGGAGGGAAGGAGATGGGGAGGGAGGAAGGGAATGAAGGAAGGAGGGACAGAGGGAGAGAGGGAGGGAGAGAGGGAGGTAGGGAAAGAGGGCGGAAGGGAGGAAGGGAAATCGCAAACTACAACCAGAGATAGGTTGTGCAGGTAAGTTTTGGTTATCTGTATGGCATAGTTCCCTGGAATTTAATGACTTAAAACAACATACAAGCTATTATTGAATGTGGTTTTATCATTGAATGTGGTCAGGCTTTCAGGCAGAGCTCAGGCAGGAGGTGTTTCTGTTCCATACACCATCAGCTGGGGTCCCTCCGTGGTATTCAGCTGCTAGTTGGGTGCCCTGGAGGGACCCAGGAGGTTCACTCTCGTGCCTGGTCTGTCGGTGGGCTAGTTGGAAGGCGGGTGCAGCCAGGCCCGCCCCTCTGCATGTGGCCTCAGGGTTTCCCCATATATTCTGCCTCCAGCTGTCCAGTCGGACTTTTCACAAAGCAGCTCGAGACTCGGAGGAGGAGGAAACGCACAGCGCCCGTCGCTTGAAGCCTGCACCCAGGGGTGGCATAGCGTCTCTCACCCGGCCGCACGCCATCGGGTAAAGCAGTTCCAGACCAACCCACATGCAACGTGACGGGGAAGAGGATCCCCAAATTTCCAGCCATCCTCAAGGCACCGCAATTGCATATTCAAACAGCAAGGAAGGAACCAAAGCACGTTATCCTCAGAGAATGAATTTAGCTCTGCTGAGGCTTCCCGCCTCACCTCTTAACCACACAGATGATGGCGAGATAAGCCTGCCCTCCTCTGCAGGACGGGGTCTGTAATCGTTATAAGAGGGCTTTCCCCCGCGACTGGGAAGGAGTCTTTGTCTTACAAAGCCCTGTGCACCGCCTAAGGAGGCAGCATGCACCCAGAGAAAAATGCCAAACAGGTCCCTGGGTGCAGATGGTCCCTGGTCCATCATCCAGCTTTCAGAGGTTGCTTTGATGATGCAGAAAAGGGTGCAAATTGAGATTCCAGATTCCAGGGGCCCTCAGGCCGGCTTCCTGGGGCTGATGCATCCCATCCTGTGAAACACCCCAGTTCCTGCCTGGCAGCCGCTGATGGGGGGGCAGCGGCTGAGTAACGGCTGTGCTCTGATGTGGAGACAGGGCCTCCCAGCCCGCCTTCCCCAGAATGCACGCATGTCCTCAAACCTGGCCGACTGGGCCCATGGCATTTGACCACCACCCGCTCCCCGCTGCCCCGCCAGGGTATTTTCACTTGAGACCCCGGATGCGTGACATGCCGACATCGTTCCTGAGTCACAAGGAAGGAGAGATGCCCATTCTCTACTGGATCATAGCTGCTTCCAACCTTTGCGCCAATATCTGAGTCCACATCCATTTTGCTCCGCGACCTAAGATCTGTCTGACAAATGTGACTTGGAACCCCGGGCTCATGAAATCCAACTGAAAATGCAGAAAATGCAAGGGGGGAAGGCTGGCCCACCACCAGGGCAAGCAGCCTTTGAAATCTAGGAACCATGCAGAGGCAGACCAAGCTCGGAGAAATCCATCCCCACTGAGAGGCTCCTGTGAGTGGGGTGGGATTCCTGGACATCGGCCTGGCCTCTGGTTCTCACCACAGACCTGGAATGCATGTTTTCATCTGAAAAGCTTCGGGAGATTTTCCCTCCCAGATGTTAAACACGAAATGGCAGAGCTGATAGAGACAGACACAGTGTGACTTAGATTTTTGCATGTGCCCTGATGCTCTGTTAGAGGGGGTCCTTGGGGGTGGGGGGTCCTTAAAGAGATATTTATGAGCCAATCCCCCCATCCTTCCAAGAAGAGCCCATGACCCTCCCAACAACCAGCACGCACAACTGTTTTTAATTCCAGTGAATTGTTTTCTTTTATCATTCATTTTGGCAGTGAAAAAAATACCCCTTTGATATCAAAGAAGGCAGGCCTACTAGAAAGTATTATTAGATTAGTAATCGCGGTGGTAATACATTGGACTGAGCTAGAGTTGATGGAGTGGACTCTCCTGGCCCCAAGCACAGGGCTGTCAGCTCTACTTAACTCTGTCTTCGTTCTGCCCTGGGTTATAAGTCCTTATGGGTCTGTCTCTCTCCGGGCTGGAGTTGTCAGCACCTGGAAGGCATAGGCCTCTCTTGTTCACGGTTACCTCCCAGCCCTGCACGCCACAAAGCATAGAGTGGTGCTTAATCAATGCATCAAATAGGATATTCAGGAAACCCTCAATTAGCTGGAAACCTCATTGAACTGAATTTTATAAATTACCCTCCACTCAAAGGAGGACAAGGAGAAGGGGAGGGGAGAGCTCAAGGATTCGAGCTTTCTGCTCTGTTCTGGCTTGTGTCTTTAAAGCATCTGTAAGGGCTGGCTTCGGGTCTGCTCTGGTTCAGCTCAGTCTGTACACCCTGTATCTCCCCCTCCCCAGGCCTGGAGAGGAAGTCTGAAGAAGGCCTGATTGAAACAAGTCCTTCTTTGTCCCTGAACCGTGGTGGGGCAGGGACAGGGAAATAGTTTCAGACATTGAAAGGTATGTTATCCTGGGGCTCCAACATTCATTCATTCATTCACTCACTCACTCATTCATTCATTCATCAATGGGTGGCCGTGCATCATTTACTATGCACAGTGCTCCCGCCGGTGGGAATGTAACTCGCAGCCCCCCTGTCCTAGCGAGGAAGCCGAGCAGACAATAAACAAGGGAACCCTAAACAAGGATACTGTGTCAAGTGACTCTAAGTGCTGCAGAGAAAAATAAAACAGCTTCAGGGTACAGGGTGGGAAGAGGGTTCCCGCAGGAGAAGGGGCTAAGGAAGGCGTCTCCGGGAGGGGGCAAAATCCACAGGTGACAGGAAGAGAGCTTCGGGCAGAGGGAAAGGCAAGTGCACCTTGGGGGAGGGCCAGGCGTTTTGAAGGAGACCCATGGGTTAGCCAGGCTGCCAAAAGGACTTGGGATCTTACTCTGAATGAGATGGGTTTTGTGCAAAGGCATCCTGTGATCTTATTTGCATCACAAAGCACCACTCTGGCTCCTGCTTGGTGACGGACCAAGGGGACCAGAGTGAGAAAGGGAAGAGGGAAAGGCAGGTAGGAAGCTACGGGCTGCTGTGATGCTGAGCAGGGTGTGGGGAGTCCTCAGCTACCGGACAGACTTCCCTGGTAGAGCCAGTGGGATTTGGGGTGTGTGTGTGTGTGTGTGTGTGTGTGTGTGTGTGTGTGTAGGGGGAGAGACAGAAGCAAGGATGATGGCAAGATTGGAGCCCAAACACCCGGAAAGCCAGGGTGGGACGTGGAGGTGTGGGGTGGGACAGGTGAGTTCATCTGTGAATCTAGGAGCCTTCCTCTTCCCTTATAAAATAATGAGGCTATTACTGACCTTGAAGGGCTGCGGGTTGAATCCTGAGCGTGGGTGAAGGCAGATTTAAAACCTAGCAGTGCTCTGTAAAGGTATCTTTACCCCCTCCTTGTTTTTGTGAAGAATCAGTGGCACATTCTTCTGGGATTTCTTAGCGTGTGGTTCAGAATCATCGTTCCTCTCAAGGGGACAGTCAGAATTACAAGAGTTTTCATGACTCTACCTGTGAGGGGGTCCCATGCCCAGAATGGCGGGCGGGCGCAGGTCTCAGAGCCCTCCAGACAGGTCTCGGGTGTGCTCCGTGGAGACCTGGAGGCTTGGCGGGACACGTGCATACATGGGCAGATAAGGTACATGTAGGAAAGGCACTGTCCTGTTTTATAAGTATCTCTGACCTTGGGGGTTGAGACCTGACCTTAAAGAAATAGTAGTAGGTTTATTATTATTATTAGCATAATATACTGAGATTCACCCTAATTCTCCCTAGAAGAAAAGTGGAGGGAAATGAAGAAATTGAGTAATTGAGCCCTTTTATGGTTTCTATATTAAAAGTGATATTAAAGTGATTTTACAAGGCAAAGAATATTGTTTCATAAGTTCACTGTTTTGTATTTTATTATTATAAATATAGTAGACTACATATTGGAATCGTAGAAAATCGTAATTTCTGGATATTCAGTAATGGTTGACTAACTCTTCCAAGAATATAAAATGACACAGCTTTAAAAGTCATATGTGTTGGGGTGCCTGGCTGGCTTGGTCTGGTAGAGCGTGTGACTCTTGATCTCAGGGGTCTAAGTTCAAGCCCCACATTGGTTGTAGAGATTACTTAAAAATAAAATCTAGGGGTGCCTGGGTGGCTCAGTGGGTTAAAGCCTCTGCCTTCGGCTCAGGTCATGCTCCCAGGGTCCTGGGATCGAGCCCCGCATCGGGCTCTCTGTTCCACAGAGAGCCTGCTTCCTCCTCTCTCTTCCTGCCTGCCTCCCTGCCTACTTGGGATCTCTCTCTGTCAAATAAATAAATAAAATCTTAAATAAATAAATAAATAAATAAATAAATAAATAAAATCTATAGGGTGCCTAGGTGGCTCAGTTGGTTGAGCGACTGCCTTCAGCTCAGGTCATGATCCTGGAATCCTGGAATTGACTCCCACATCGGGCTCCAAGCTCCATGGGGAGTCTGCTTCTCCCTCTGATCTTCTCCCCTCTCATGATCTCTCTCATTCTCTCTCTCAAATAAATTAATAAAATGTTTTTTTAAAAATCACATGTATGTATATATGTGTACACACATATATACATGTATAATACATAAATATGTGTGTGCATTATACAGATATCACACGTCTATAACATATATACATACATGTAATGTACCCATACACACATATATGTAATATACACATATACACATTTATCGGTGAATCTGAAAAATAACAGAAATAACTCAAACTCTAATCAGTCATATGGCCTGTGGTGGGTTTTTTCTTGTTGTTTTGTTTTGTTTTTAATTTATAAAGTAAATATTTACCCGCCACTGTCCTTGTGTCAAAAGGCCAAGTTATGCTCTTCTCTTTGCTGTGAAGTTCTGAATTACCCAACTCTACCACTGGGGGGTAGCATCTTCCATTACTTTCTTCAACTCTCATTCCACCTGGATGGTGGGCACATCCCACACAGTTTAAAGAGTGTCGAGGAAAGAGCTGGAGACGTATCTTAGGCGCCAGTTAAGTTCAGTGTGTCTCTTTACCAACCCCATTTGAAAGATCAGGAAACTGGTGCTCAGAGAGGTTAAGTGATTTACAGGAAGCCACACAGCTGGAATTATGCAGCCAATGCTGAAATTGAGTTCTAACTGCAGGAACCAATTTGCTAACCACAATGTTAAATACCTCTCCGTGTCCAATGAAATTATCTCAGTCTACTGTCAAAAGAGTCATAAGGGATCGGGGGTGGGGGGAGGGCGTCCAACTACTTAATGTGATTCTTGAAAAGTTTTTGAAAACTACAAAGTGCGGTACAGATATAAGGAGTTTTATTGGTAATAAAATTGTATCCTGTCTGTTCCAAATCGCTCTACAACATGACAAACTCCTTGAGAATGGGAAGCCCTGCTTTTCCTTTCATTTAGGGCCCTGCTGCTGGTGCCCAGCACCCACTGGGCGCCCCACACGTGCTCACTGAAGTGTTCATCTGAATTTGTCAGCTCTATGAAATCAGAGAAGCCACAATTAATTTGGTTGCACTGTATTATTAATGTTGCTGAGATTGATATCAATGCTGAATGCCAGAGACGCATTCCAGCTGCCTGTCTTCTTGAATAGGCAAAGAAAGAGAGATGAAACAGTTTCAAGTTTCCCCAGCGAGGCCCTGCCTTGCACTGATTCATGACTTCTGTCCAGACTCCATACCAGCGCGTGGAGCTGACTCCAGGCGCTGCTTCTCACCAATGGCATCTATGGCAATGGCCAATGCTGTGGGGTGGCTACTGGATGGCAGGCACCGTGCTAAGCATTTTTCTTGCATGGACTTACTTAGTTTTGCCCACCACCCTAGGAGACAGGAACTACCAAGTACTATCCTTATTTGATGGCTGAGGCTCAGAGAGGTTAAGTAACTTGCCCAGGGTCAAAGAGTTGTATAGCATCAGAGCTTTGTTTCCAAGCCTAAATCATTCATCTGGACACTTTCTGACCTCTGAATATCAAAGAGGAATCAACACACGTAACTGACCTGTTCGCTGAAACTCTGGACACACAACAAGAAGCCCACGATCCAAAGAAATATACAACCCCTTAAAAAAGCCAAGGGAGGGAAAACTGATACCACAATCAATCAGTCAATCAATCAATCTCACTCTCCATGAGGACACAGATATTTCTTCTGTATGTGGACGACTAGATACATTGAGCCCGGAGCATTCTGTATGAACACCAAGACAGTGAAGCGGAAAGGTGGGAAATCACTCTCACTTCCACAAATAACAGATTAAAAAACAAGGGGCGTCATTTGAGTTACCGAGTTCCAAAGTATCTCAGGACACGTTTACCAGGGAGCCAGGCCTCTGCACTCTTGGGAAACAATGCCCAGGTAATTATTTTAAATGAGCATTAATTATGTCATTATTAGAAATGGGGGAGAAAATGCAATTTCCTTCTGTCACTTCTTGATATCTTAACTAGAAGAATATTTGCCATGCTATTATAACAAGCCACTGTTCGCATAATGGTGCCCAGGCAATAATATGGAGACATGTACATTTTCATATGAATATATCATGCCTAACTAATGAGATTGCTCATTTCATAACTTCAGTTCCATTTTTATTATTTCATAAAACTGGAAGTCCTTATCCATTTTATGAAAAACACCAAACCTTTGTGAAATTCATTAAATAAGCATAAAAAATTCATTAAACAAGTGAATTGCATTCAGGGCTGCTTTGATGCAAATGCCCTTTAAGCAATGTAAAACTCCATATTGATTTAACCTTTCATGTTCTGATATTTCCATGTGGATATAAAAAAAAATTCTTTATTCAGGGAATGAAATTAAGTGCTGATCCCTTGATCTCCAGCTGGGCAAGATAGATTGGTCAATTTAAGTAGTGCCGCTGATCAGCAAACAACTGAATTTAAAAGTATTAAGGCATGTCGATATTTTAAGTATTGTCACCTGCACATCAAGCAATGGGAAAAAAATTATTATTCCAGCTCAATTAAGTTGGTGTTTGCTGTTGAGCTGACCTTGAAAGGGCTAGCCCATTGGGCCACGGCTTCGTGCCCTTGGAAGTTGACAAGGGCAACAGTGGCAAGGTGTAAGACACCAACAATAGCCTGAATATTTTGAATGGTGTGGTCAGAGCAACCACAAAATAATTAGCCTGGAGATGCCGTCCCATTGGGGTTTGTCCCCTCATTAGTGAGGGACATCCAGTAGAACAAACACGAGTTCAGAGGAGAAGGAAGGGTTTTGCCCTTCACCTAAGAAATGCTTCTGGGAGCCCTCATTAGGCAAAGAGTATGAGACAGCTTTTAAAGGACTTGAAGGCTCCGTGGACTCCTGGAATGCATCGAGCCACTAATTCATTCATTCAAACGATATACATTGGAAATCTACTCTTTGTCAAGTAGATGCTTGAGGCTGGGAGTATAAAATGTGAATGACAGTGTGGCTCACAGACTGTGAGAGGGGTTTTGCAATGAAGAAGCTGTTCTCGGGGGTGCCTGAGTGGCTCAGTCCACGAAGCATCTGACCCTTGATTTTGGCTCAGGTCATGATCTCGGGGTTGTGAGATCAAAGCCCGCATCAGGCTCTGGGTGCCGTGCGGAATTTGCTTGGGATTCTCCCCTCGCTCATGTTCTCTCTCTCTCTCTCTAAATAAGAATAAATATATCTTAAAAGGAAAAAAAAAAAAAAAGCTGCTCTCTTAAAAAAAAAAAAAAATCTGGTCCATAGTGTTAGAGGCCTGAATTGAATCTCAGCTCTGTTATTTACCAATTATGTTGTGTGGCCTTAAGCAGGTGATTCTGCCTCTCTGGGTATCAGCTGCCTTGTATTACTACTTCATGAGGCCATTGCACCAACTAAATGAGATATTGCATATAAAAACCCTCAGCAGAAAGGATGGCAAGCAGAAAGTGCCTGATAAGGGGCGATCATGACCACTCATCACTACTGTTATTCCAATCCGAACTTCTGACGTTACAGGTAACAAAACTGTGATTTGGAGAACAGAGCTCACACAAAGACTGAGGAGCAGACTGGGATTGAGAGGAGACTTTCCCATGCCAACAGCAGCTCCCACAGCCTCCTGAGCTAGAACCTCCATAATCAAAAGGACTCCTGACTCAGCCTGGCTCCTGTGACTGTAAAATCCAGGGCTGGGTCTATTGAGGTTTCAGGTGAGGCATGATCCAGGAGCCCAGGCTTGTCACTGGGACCCGGCTTCTGTCTCTTGACTTCCCTGCTCCATTTGCTTGGTGAGGACTCCAACCGCAGCCAAGCATTTCCTCTCCCAGTCCCAAGATGGCTTTCAGTGTCTTGGAAAGCTTCCTGTTTGTTCATGTCCCCCCAGGGGAAGAAAGAGAATCTTTGTCTCAGCCCTCCCAGGCGAAACCTGAAAACCAGTATGATCAGAACAGCTGAAGTCATACATTCCCACCCTCATTAATACCTGGAGCCAATAGATGGAATGGGCTGATTGACTTAGCCTGGCCTTGCTCACATTGGCCAAGGGGTGCCGTCAGCCCACCTGGAATCACAGAAATCAGGGGCTGATGGGAAAGTGCAGGACAGTAGGAAAATGCTGGAGATATCACCACAAATGTCCTCACACAAACCAAATTCCACACACCACTACAGGTGAGGATTCTAGCATATCTAACTAGTAGTCATAAAAGCAACGATTGGTGGAGGGGGAGGAGCGCCTGGGTGGCTCAGTGGGTTAAAGCCTCTGCCTTCTGCTCAAGTCATGATCCCAGGGTCCTGGGATAGAGCCCCACGTCGGGCTCTCTGCTCAGTGGGGAGCCTGCTTCCCTCCTCTCTCTCTCTCTCTCTCTCTGCCTGCCTCTCCACCCACTTGAGGTCTCTGTCTGTCAAATAAATAAATAAAATCTTAAAAAAAAAAAAAAGCAACAATGGGAGTAAGAGCAAAGTCTGCATTCTTACCGATACACACTGGAGTGGGAGCTTCACGAGGGCGGAGATCACGTCTGTCCTCCTTCGCCAGCTTCTCTCCCCAGGGCCTGGCTCTGTGTGTTTGGGGCCCTTGAGTCATGGTCATGAGCATCAGATGACTTGGCAGGAGTCTGAAGCCCAGCCCTACCACTTACACATGAACTTTCATGTGAAAGGGGGAAAAGTCAGGATACACAGAGCCTGTGAGAAGCCAGTGAAGGAATATCTGTAAAGTGAGTAAAAGAAACCTGGATAAGAATCCTTTGAATAATCTTGTGTATTATTATTACTATTTCTACTACTACTACTACTACTACTATTATTATTATTACTGGATACTGCCAGACCCCCATCTGTACCTTCAGTGATAATTCACATTGAACATGTTCATACAAGGATGTCACCACTTCCAGCATACCCTGCGCCTGTCTTGACCCACACCTCTGTCACTGAGGTACCCCTTCTCCTCAAGACCCAGAGCAAAGCCCCCTTCTCTGTGGGCCTTTCCCTAACACCCAGCGCTGGAAACATCCCCCTTTTCTTTACACTCCCCCAGACCTTCCTCTCCCCTCTCTTTAGGAGCCCTTGGCCCATGGTATTGTTGTTCGCCTCTTACTTTGCTAGAGGACTCAGAGAATGTTCCAGACAGTGAGCTCAGTTCTGCCTGTAGATTAGTCCAATAGCGGTACTTCGGTCAAACATATGGGGCAGTGGGGAGGGGACCCGGTGTTGGAATCAGGGTGCAGATGTATCTAAGTGTGCAGAGGATAACATCCCAACTCGAACTGGTTAGCAGAGTGCCTAGAAAGAGAACGCTAATGGTATGGTGGTCACAACGGGAAGCTCAAGTTCTTGGTGGAAAGATGTGTCCAGACTCAGAGACAGTTAAGATTTTTGTAGTACCAAAGGACTCAGGAAAGTGTAGAGATGCTGTGCCAAGCAGAAGAGAACAGGACATACATTCCCTGGTGCCCCCAGAGTCCCCGGCCATGGAAGAAAGCATCTGCACAGAGGGAGGGCTTACCAGGTATAGGAAGTTCCATCTACCATTCCCAGGGTCAAGGGGAGACCCCTTCTGGCCCTCACCTCCCCTGACCCTTCTGCAGCCTTTTGCCCCTTCCCTACTCACCCATAGCATCACATTCCTGAACTGAGAGAGTGGAAGGAAGGCTGATTTTCCAGGCGCAAATCTTAGAACCTGAGTTCTTACCGTGCATTTACTGAAATAGCTCTAGGACATAGGTGCTATGACCTTGCTCTTTGGAACAATGAAAAAAGTGAACCACAAAGAGGAATGAAATGACTTGTTCCAGGGGAAGAGTTAGCAACACTGCTTACAGGATTCCAGACCCCAAGCCCTCCACCTACAACCTACAGTGCCCTTTTACCGTTGCACACGATTGAAGGAAGGGGGAAAACAGTTGAACACACGGGGAATGGGGTTACAGCTGGACCTGGTACACAGCCAGTCAACGCTGAACAGCGGGACCCAGGGGTTCACTCTCCGCTCAGACTTACCTTCAGCAGTTAGAATTCACTCTGTCATGGCAAAGACAATCCCCCTTGGGGAGGGACTGTGGCTGAGTCACAACTTCTGCATTTTGCATCTGTGATTTTAGCCGGTGTCCAACGCCGGTCCACTGAGGGCAACAGGCAGGCACTCCGTAAGAACGGAGCTATTTGAGCCACATGGCTGATGTAGGTAGAAGAGCTTTAGGAAGGCACTGAGCCGATAGGACCATAGATGTCCAAACAGTAGCCGAAGTCCCAGCTCACCCACGGGCACGGTAGGTGGAAAAGATGAAATATACATGACAAGCTTCCAACATTTAAAAAAAAAAAATGATGAGGTGCAAATAGTCACCAGGGCTATGTGTCATCTTTAAATCCGCTGAACGGTAAGTATTCCTGTCCTGGGAAAGACAGAACCGCACGGAGAAATATATTGTATGTATGTAATATAGTTATGTATATACACACATATATATGTGTACACATATGTGATGATATATACGTACAGCTTCTGCAGCGGCAAAACATGTTGCGGGCAAGGCATAGCCAAAGAAGCAGGTTGTCTGCATGGAATCTTAATAACTATAAGATGCAAAGCCCCTGCTGGCATGACTCGTCCCTCTCTGCCTTTAGTGAGCTGTGTGACTTTGGACAAGTCGCTCTCCCTCTCTGAGCCTTCACTTCTCCCTCTGTGATTGCGGACAAGGGCAGCTAATAAGCAGTGGTTTTTAAATGATGTTCTGCTGAGCCCTTAGGCACCCCTCAAAAGCCCTTGGAGGAGGAGGGTTGGGCGCTCAGTGGGTGGGATTCCGAGCCTCCCCTCCTTCAGCTGATCCCCACCTTAACCAGAGCATTCTGCTTTTATCTCTTTCATAATCAGAGTTCTGCATAATATTTTGAGGGAAGAAACAGCTCCGAGACAAAAAGGAAAATGAAAACTATTCTGCCAGCCGAGCTCGGAGGCCTTCCAGCTCTCACATCCCAGCAGCCCAGGGAGATAATTGTCTCGGTTTCCAAGACCTTCGGCCTCTTGCAAATGATCTGGGCACCAAAGAGAAACCACACCCAGATGCCCTTCTGGGTGCTGCCTGCTGGGGGTACCAGATGGCTGGACCCCCCCACCCCCCCACCCCTGCGCCATGATGACACAAGGATGCCCCCCTCCATAGTGTGAAACTCATTGCAAAGAAAGGGATTTCTTCTTGGCAGGACCTCCCCCGCCGCTGCCTCCTTCCTGCCTTTACCGTTCACGGTCCCCTGAGAAAGTGGGGGCCTTGCCGGTAAGATGGGGAGTCCTTCTCTCTCTCTCAGCCAAGTGGTTTCACGAGTAGTCTCTCGGTGTCCGTGAGATTAAAACAGAGCTTGTAGAGGCCTGGGTAAAACTATCTATTCATTTGAGTTCATAACAACCACTAACAAACACTATCGTCTCCATTCTGCTGATAACTGATGCCTTCTGTGACGGACATTTGATTGTAAAGGCCGTTGGCAGGACTTGAAGGCATTTCACTTAAAACCATTATTAGATTTCGTTTAGCTCTCCCTTGACACCCCTTCCCCCCAAAATAAGGCCTTCAGGTACCTCTGAGATATTTAAGTACACGTTTCCTTAAGAGACCACCCTCACACCAAAGGCAAATACTTTAAAAGTTGCTTTGTAATATTAAAAATGAGAGAGAAGGAGAGAGAGAGAGAAAGGGAGGGAGAGAGAGGGAGAACACGCATGAGAGAGAACCAGCTAGGTTTTCCATGATTACTAATTTAGCAGACCCTCTGTTATGTTTTATTGATAGTTCTAAACATAAATTTGCCTTTGGTATACTTTGCTGCTGATGCCTAAAATAAGACATGTACGAACACATAATCCTATGCCTACGGCTTTTCAGAATAATGTACAAAGGCTCTTTGTGGCAACCCAAGCAAGAGAGATTTAAATGGAGAGGAGCGGGGTTTAGGTATTTCTTCAAATTTGGGCAGAAAGAGAAGTCGCTTGCCGCTCACCGGTGTATCTCTCGAAATCCCAGCGTTCATGCAGTTTTAAACACAACATTTCTTCGGGTTTATTCTTGAATTAGGAATCGTGATCTCGCCCACATTTTATTATTTGCAATCGGAGAATCCTGTGTGTGTGTGTGAGGCCCCAAGTTCACAGGAGAAAAATAATACATATTGCAACATTTAAGAGGCTGGTTATTTATGACTGCAGCCTGGTGAGGGTACCGGTGTGATATGTGTCACGAGATGCCTTTACATGCTCAGAGAAACACAAAACTTCATGCACAGAGCCCATAAAAAGCAATCCCTTTAAAGGATCTGCTGTCAGTGTCCCCCCCCCGCCCGCCCTTCTTCTTCCTTTTTAAATCATGAGGGGCCAAGGGATAGTCAAATCTATATATTTTATCTTCCAAATACTAATGGGCTTGAACACGGGGTGGAAGACGTGACAGCTGATTAACAAGGAAGGTCACAATGTCATCCGAGGCACGATTTATAAAGAAATAATCTCGAGAAAATATGTTATCCGTGAGGAACGCCGCTGTGAGCGATGTGATAGCATCTGTAACGAGAGGTGTCGACAGCACAGTACCATCTTCCTCCCGGTGGATACCCAGTGCTTTCACAAATGACGCATTCACGCGCAAACTGGTGGGTTTTCTGCAGCTCGCCAGCCGCTGCGGACCCGGGCGGTGGGGAAGACCTCAGTCTGTGGTCCATCAAGGTGAAGGGCAGACAGTCTGCTCTCCTGGCCCCGTTCTGCAGGCGGCAAGACAGGGCAGGAGCGGAGAGATCCAAAGCCATCTCTTAGTATTATTTTAAAGGAGACAAAGTAGCTAATAGTGTGCTCTAGGCAAACACACTCTCAGAGACAGATCAGCTTAACTCCCTGGTATCCTGGAGCACAAAGCATTTTAATAAAAGAAAGATTTTGGCTGCTGCGCGGGTCTGAATCACCGGCCTCCTTCAGAGATATCTGTCCTCAAAGAGAGGCAGCCGGTGGCGTGTCTGAGGTTCAGTTGAGCTCCAGGGCCTCTCCTCCAAGCTTCCTCCCTGCCCCCACCCCACCCAGAAACTCTCCCTCAGGCCCTAGGAGGCCAACTGGAGAGCAAAAGCCTCTTCTCGGTTCCCCTTGCAGCCACGACTCGTCTTCCCCAGGCAGGCAAGCCCCAGAGCTACCCCCATGCACCGCTGGCCCAGGTTCCAGCCGCAGCCTGATCAATCCTCTACCTCCCCACCCCTCCCCGCCCCCTGCCACATGTGGGGAGCAGGCTCCCGTTTCCAGCACTAGGTTTTTCTGCACTGGGAGCTCTGAGTTCTTGTCAGCACCTTTTTTCAGGAGCTTCTTTAAGCTGCTTGCAGGCTGAGAGGGAGGGCCGAAGTTCAAGGGCCCTAGATGCTTTGCCTCTCTCGTTGCAATCAGTGTTTCCTGTGCTCCCGCAGTTTGCAAGGTGTAGGTTGGACAACAGTGAGATCAGACCACGAAGTCCAAAGGGAGAAGACAAAAGAGAGTCTGCACGTAGGCTCACTGGTTCCTTCCCTTGTTTTGAAGGCGCCTCTATGTGCCAAACCGTTTCCTACATGATGGGGTGACATGACAGTGAATGAACATTTCTAGTTTCCTGGGAGGCACCTAATGCCATAGGAACATAATCAATGTAACAAACACGAGCTAGGAGATAAAGAGTGGCTATGGGTTTGGTGGTGGTGGTTGTCGTTTTTAGGTAGACCCTTCTCGCGATGCGTATCAACCCAGTGCTATTCGCAAGGAAATCTGGATAAGTCCACAGGAGTGCAGAGGGTCCCTCTGAGAAAGGTCAAGAAAAAAAGGTGGAAAATGATATATTTAAGAGTAAATCCTTTGTGAGGGGAGGGGGTCACCTGGCTGGCTCCGTTGGAAGAGCATGTGACTCCTGATGTCCCGGTCATGAGTTCAAGCCCCACGTTGGGTGTAGAGATTACTTTAAAAATAAATAAAAATAGGGGCGTCTGGGTGGCTCAGTGGGTTAAGCCTCTGCCTTCAGCTCAGGTCATGATCTCAGGGTCCTGGGATGGAGCCCCGCATCGGGTTCTCTGCTCAGCAGGGAGCCTGCTTCCTCCTCCCTTTCTGCCTGCCTCTCTGCCTACTTGTGATCTCTGTCTGTCAAATAAATAAATAAATTCTTAATAAATAAATAAATAAAAATAAATAAACTTAAAAAGGAAAAAAAAAAAGGATAAGTCCTTTTAACCCAAGGACCCTTTGTTTGCTGGACACTGATGATTTGGAAGTTTGGGGGCTAACTAGTTAAGCCCACCTGTCAGGGAAGTAAGAGGGATGGAGGGAAGGAAGGAAGACAGAACAAGAAGGTAGGCTGGAGTCTGGTCACTTCTGAGACCCATGAACACATCCTGTGAGTTCATAATTTTAACTATTACTAACTTTTTTGCTGATCCTCGCAAGCACCTCGGAAGCAGATCCAGGACAAGAGTGAGGTAGCTAGTGGGGCACGTTTAAGGAGGTGCTCACTCTTGGGGTCCTGCAAGTGCAGTCAGCACCTGATGGTGGGTTCCCTCTTAAATTCTGCACACCCCAAGGGTTCTGATTTCATTGGTCTAGGGATGGCCCTTGGCACTGAGATAGTTTAAATCTCCCCAAATTATAATGTGCAGCCAGTTTTGAGAACCACTGATGTTAGGAGTTAGTTGGACAGTGAGGGAGTCAAGGCCAGGGTCCCTAGCAAGAACATATGGAGTCAGGACAGCTAAGATCAAACAGCACTGACACCCCTTTCTGCCACTTAGACCGGACCGCACTGACATTCTGCTTTGCAGGCTTTGCAAAAATGACTTCTACAAAATGTCCTAAACTAAGGCAGTTAGCCACAAAGCATTTGTCACCATCACAGGCAAGGGACCATTAAGACATAAGCCCCCGGATGTCAGCAAAAACAAAGACCATCAGCATGTGGACATGAACCTCATAAGTAGACAGATACATGACCAAAGCCGTGAAGGGCATGACTCAGAACACCCTGATTGCTTACGACAGTTCCACCAAAGAGCTCATAAAAACCCCCGAACTTCAAAACTCCACGGTCAAACCCTCTCAGTCCCCTCTCCCCCTCTGGGAGCTTTGTACTTTTGCTCAATAAACTTTGCTTTGCTGCCCACCACACCACTCTTCATCTAGTCTACCTCTTTGTTCTTCCAAGTGTCATGACTGAGAACCATGGGCACCAAGGGGACACGAATCCTGTAAGAGCTGCTTTCCCCAAGCAGGGCACCGTGTGTAGAACTGTTAGTGATCAAACATTAACACTTAAAGCAATGATAGATGATCAGATTCTTTGTATGCACTTGGCTCTGTCATGGGCAGCTTTGCCAGTTTCAGATTTCCCTTTTCTGTGGATGCAAAGCCGCTCCTGATCAGCACGGCCCTTGGGAGGACTTGCAGACCCTAGCTCACTTAATTGTGGGGACAACTCTGAAAAGCAGGTATTCCCATCTTCATTTTATGAAGAGGAAACCAAGGCACAGGGAGGTTAAGACCCTTGTCCAAGATGCACGCAGAAAGGAAGTGGGGTGTAGTATTCCACCATGAGTTAGTCTTCTTTCAAAGCATGTGATCTTCACCTCCTACCAACTACACCGACTCTCTCCTAGGCAAGTGGCCACCTGTAATCAATAACAAACATGGCTCTGTATCTGTGATCTGGGAGAAGTTTTACTTACAAAAGTCCCTTGTCCTTAACCTAGGAGATAATCAAACCCTGTTTGGCTTGGTTCTATTGGCCAAGTCTGATTAAAGTTGGATTTCCGGGTTGCTTCTGGCTGTGCGAAGGGTCCCATGATGCCCTGCCCAGGCCTCCAGCTGATGGTAAGTAAGGCAAGGGAGATGCTAGGTCTGTGTTAATTCTCCAACACCCCAAAGCACTCGGCCAATGGCAACTGCCACGCAGAAACATGTAAGGAACTGCTTACACAAGTCCTTGGGATGACAGGCCCCTTTGACTAATGGTCACCGGACATGCTGGGGAGATGCCTTGAAAGAATAGTGTTTGGTTTCCTGAAAGGCACAGAGGATGACGGCACTGGAACAAGGGCAACTCCAGTAAGGGTGTCTTTCAAAGTCAACACCACCACCCCAGGGGATGCAATGTCCCAAGACCTCTGTATACTTGAGTTGAAAATGGGATGAACTAATGTTGGAATCATCACAGTTTGCATTCTCCACGATGCCACAAGGAGCCATGGAAATACCCATTCCTTCTGTCCCTGTGGACAGCATCACTCTTTGCTCAAGATCTTTATTGCCCCCCGCCCCCACTGTCTACTAAGCCAAGTACAAGTTCAGCTTCTTCACTTACTGGCTACATGAACTTGGGCAAGACCTCAACTTTCCATAACCACCATTTCATTGTTGATAATATGGGGTTAATAAGAATAGCAAGTATTGTGATAGATGGGTTACAATGTGATTTTGTAGCAGCTTCCTTTCAGAGGAGGAACCTAATCTGGGCCGACCAAATAAAATAGTGACTGTGTACCAGCTCTAAACCTAAGCCTTGGAAGATCTGCATTTTCCTGCTGCTACCTCAGCCACTTGTATGTGACCAAGCCCAAAACAGCCTGCTGAAGGGATAGATAATTATGCAACAGAAACTGTCCGGCTGAGGATTTCTTAGACCAGATCCGCGAACCTCTCAAGACTAGGGGTAAGTAATAAATGATTGTTATTTTGGGGCGCCTGGGTGGCTCAGTGGGTTAAGCCTCTGCCTTCAGCTCAGGTCGTGATCTCAGGGTCCTGGGATTGAGTCCCACATCGGGCTCTCTGCTCGGCAGGGAGCCTGCTTCCTCCTCCTCTCTCTCTCTCTCTCACTCTCTGTCTCTCTCTCTTTCTCTCTCTGCACCTACTTGTGATCTCTCTCTCTGTCAAATAAATAAATAAAATCTTTTAAAAAAATGATTGTTATTTTAAGCTATCAAGTTTTGGAATAGTTTGTTACATAGTGATAACTAACTGATACACTACGTCATGGAGTTTTTATGGTCATTAAGTGAGAGAATGTATCCAAAGTGTTTAGAACAGGGTAAATGCTCAATAGATACAAATTATAGTGATCGGACTAATCCTAGTGGCACCAGCTGAAGAAAATACTCTAAACTCTCATGATGTTCAGCATACGCCATACCTGGATTTGAGCGACACTGAGATATTTTCCATAGAGACTTTGCACATCTCACATCCTAAATACGATTATACTCTTCGCCTTACCTAGAATGTTCTTTACTGCATTTGCACTCCCCTGAATCATCTCTAACTTGGATCCCTAGCTGAAATGCTACCAGCTCCAAAAAACGTATTGTTGGAGGTGGAGGGGATTGGGGTGAGAGGGTGACGGGCATTAAGGAGGATGCCGATGTGATGAGCACTGGGAGTTCTTCTTTTTCTTTAAGGTTTTATTTATTTATTTGACAGAGATCACAGGTAGGCAGAGAGGAAGGCAGAGAGAGGAAGGGAAGCAGGTTGCCTGCTGAGGAGAGAGCCGGATTTGGGGCTGGATCCCAGGACCATGGGATCATGACCTGAGCCGAAGGCAGAGGCTTTAACCCACTGAGCCACCCAGGCACCCTGAGCACTGGGACTTCTATACAACTGATGAATGACTGAGCTCTACCTCTGAAACTAACAATATACCATATGCTAATTAACTGAATTTAAATTAAATAAAATACAATTTTTAAAAAATTAAAAATTAAAATCTTAATTTAATTTTAATTCAATTAATTTAATTAAAATTAAAATTTAAATTTAAAAATTTAAAAAAAAAACCTTTCATGTTTGAAACAAATAGCAGTGATGTCACATTGCCTTCCTCTTGTATGTCTAATCCTTAGCTTGTCTGACTCTCAGGACAACCTGGTTTTATTATTCTCTGCTTCACAGCAGAGGTTAAATGGCTCGGCCGAAGACATTCAGTGAGCCAGAGGCAGAACCCAAACTCGAATGCGGATCACCTGCCTTTTAACACAAGGCTTTTACTGTGGGATACGAATTGTCCTAATTGACATCATAGCCCTGAGCTTACATTTTTATGTGCCACAGAAATTCACTTCAATTTTGTAAATTGGAGTATAATGTTTATATTTAAGATACGGAAAAGTACAAAAGAGCCACAATCAGGTAGACGCACAGGTGCGTGCACACAACAGAGGGACTTAAAAAAATCCAAGAACTTGCCTTTAGTTCTTTCCTCCCATAATTTCCTGCCATAATTCTCTGTGTGGGCAAGTGGGCATGTGCCACGGGTATTGCTGTAATGACATCAGAAGGTCACGATCTAGTGACGGATTTACTCCGTGCAAAATGAAGATCATATTTCTCACATAGCGGCCTTGGCTGCAGAACAAAGGTGTCCTGGTAAATCCAATTTTCTGTCTAATAAAAAGTGACTACCTGGAATATTATACAGTCATGAGGAGCAATGAATTAGCAGTACTCCCAAGAACATGAACAGGTTACGAAAACAGAAATGCTTCATGAGAAAAGAAGGGAAAAAGGCCAAACCCTCAGTACAGTCCAATTCACATAAATTAAACAAACATACCCAGAGCCACATTACACCGCTGACAGCCCCCATGAATTTATCAGGGGAAGGGGAGTGGAAATGGAAATCATCATAAAAGGAAGAAATAGGGGCTCAGTCCGTTGAGCATCGGACTGTGGGTTTTGGCTCAGGTCATGATCTCAGGGTCCTGGGATGGAGCCCCGAGGTGGACTCCATGCTCAGCTGGGGGTCTGCCTCTCCCTCCCCACTCTTTTTGCCCCTCCCCCTGCTTATACACTCTCTCTCTCTCTCAAATAAGTAAATTTTTTTTTTAAGTGGAAGAAATAAAGTTGACAAGAAGGGGCTTCACCTGGGGCATTGGGAGGCTGAGTCGGTTAAGCATCTGCCTTCAGCTCTGGTCCTGATCTCAGGCTCCTGGGATCCAGCCCTACATCAGGCTTCCTCCTCAGTGGAGGAAGGAGGTTCTCCTTCTTCTGTGCTCTCACTCTCTCTCTCACTCTCACTGTCTCTCAAGTAAATAAACAAATAAAAATAAATAAATAAAGAGAAGGGGCTTCAGTCAAACAGCGATGATAATTGGCTAAGAATTGAAAAGCGTGAGTTGCCTAAATCCACGACAGACGTCCAAAATGTATGACTTAAAAAATAAATTAATTAAAGTAAAATTTCTGTATCAACTAAACGTGGATTTAAAATACACCAATACCTCAGCTGCCCTCACAAATATTTCCCCCAAACCTACTTTACTGGGGAAAATCATTTTCTCTGCCTACCATCCTATAAATACATACAAAACACGTTTTATGGTCCAGCCGTGGGGAGTATAGAACAATGTAGAATCTCAAGGAACTGCTAATATTTATTGAGCACCTATGAAATGATAAGCTCTGGACAAGCTGTGTCACGTATATGCTAAGTAATTCTCATAACAGAAGAGCAGTTATTTTCTCCTTTTTAAAGATTTTTATTTATTTATTTGTCAGAGAGAGAGAGAGAGTGTGTGTACAAGCAGGCAAAGTGGCAGGCAGAGGCAGAGAGAGAAGCAGGCTTCTTGCCGAACAAGGAGCCCGATGCAGGACTCGATCCCTGGACCCTGGGATCATGACCCGAGCCAAAGGCAGTCGCTTAACTGACTGAGCCACCCAGGCACCCTGTTTTCTCCTTTTTAAAGATAAGGAAGCTAAGTCTCAGAGGTCAAGAAGTTTACCCAAAGTCACGGCTTGAAAGTGACAGAGTTGGAATCCAGACTCATCCCTTTGTCCACAAAACCCAAGTTCTTTCCATGGTATCACGCTCTGTACAAGTTGGTATTGGCGGCAAAGTGCGGAAAGAGATATAAGACATACATTCTTGTCTCGCAGTAGCTCAGTGTAATTATGATAAACACAGTATGGACGGCGAGCCCCTTGAAGGCACACAGGTTCTCTGTCATCCCTACAAAGGCAGCGTTCAGCCAAAGCCCGACTTCACAGTCTCATCAGATGAGAAAAGTAACTAAAAGTACTAAGAATAGAAGTGTGCTTCGCTGCCTGAACTCTCGACTGACTAGCTTTCCAAAGAAGGCTCACGTTATTGTATTCATCCTCATATATTGAGACCAAGAAGTTTTACAGATGACCGTAGATGCTAACACGTAACTGGGATCTCATAATACAATTAACCATGTGCTGGCACAGGCCACGGAAGGTTCGTATCCACTGCCCAGAGTCAGAGAGTATGTGGGTTCCTCTACTTAAATAGAAGGGTTTGAATCCAGTTACCACAGTCACCTCACCGATCGCCATCATTATCCTGGGACATCACCATCATACCATGACACCCTCCTCCTCATCAAACATATTCTATATGCCAAAGCCTGAGCTAAGCATTTCTCGTGAGTCTTCTCATGGAGCGAACTTCTAAGTTAATGCTAATATTCAGCCTATTTTACAGATGAACAAATTAAGACTCAAGAGAAGTTACTTGCCCAAGATTGCATAGATTGTGGCAATAGAATAGTGCATTAGTTAGGCTAAGTTCGAATGTGCTTCCATAACAAACATCTCCCAAATCTCAATGGCTTAACTTTTGCAAAGTTGGCAAGAGAGCTGAGAATCACAAAACCAACCATCTTCCGTGCAGTGACTACAACATTCAGTGGCTTTACCATGTCAGCAAGATTTCTGCACATACGCAGAGGCAAGGGGAGAGAAAAAGGAACATCTCATACAGAGACCTCTCATTGCCTCTGCTTGAGAATGACATATCACTCATACTTCTGAGGCCGGAACTAGTAACATGGTCTCACTGCCAGGAGGCTTGAAAGTGTTCTCTATAGACAGCATGCCAGGAAGGGAAGGAGAAGTGCATACAGGTGAGCGCTAGAAGCATCCACCACAGATAGGGACTCTGAAGGCGTCTTAGTCCGTGGAGAGACCTGAATCAACCATGGATGTAATTTTGGCTTCTTGAACACTTCTGTGGGAGGGAGGGGCAATTATCATGTGCTGTGTCCTGACCCTCTGCCCAGATCCTTACATGAACACTCACATGCACTGTCCTTTACCCCGACAATAACACCATGAGATCAGCACTATTGTCTTTATTTTATAGATGAGGAAACTAAGACTCAGAGGCTAGGTGACTTTCCCAAGCCAGAGCTGGACCCATAGCAAAGGTTTTCTACCTCCCAAACCAAACTCCATCCCGCAAGATCACCAAATCATTGCATTCACTCGTCTGTTACTTGACAAAATACATTCAAACATGTTCTGGATTTTGCATTTGTGAGGATGCTGGAGCTCAGCAAGTTAAAAAGTACATCAGTCAAGAGGTCATGGAGCCAAGTCCATCCAGGAGCAAGAGAGGAAACGCCCTTCAGGCAAAGAGTTCCAAGCGTAGGAGAAACGAAAGGTAGAAGCCCCCCAACCTCATCTTGGCAGCCCAATCCCTGGAGGGAGAGGAGGCAGGAGGAATTCCAACCCCTGCAGAGTTCATGCTCTTAAACACTTATAAAAGCTTTAAGATCCAGACAAAATCCAGACCTAAGTGCAAAGGTTACTGGAGTTGGGATTTTATTGCCAGATGTAAATCCATCTTCTCTAAGACCTGCTCTAGGTCCCCTGTGCCTCACTTGAAATATTTCATGTGCACTGAATGGATTTGCTGGCTCCCTGTTGCCTTCGTAAATTATGAAGTCCAAGTTGCTTAGGGCCTGGATCCAGCAGGGGTGACTCCAACTGCGCCCCTCCAAACACCAAATGGAGGACAGCTTTGCTTCGTTTGTAGGGGTTACTCTGATTTACCCTTTGGTCCACCATTTTGGACCAAAGTAGGTCCCCCCCAACCCAGAGTTGATTGGTCCAGCGACAAAAATATTGGACCAGAAATGGACTGGACCAATTAGATTCTTTCTTTCCCCTTTTCTCTCATACAGGAATAGGATACTTATTAAAAGGGACATAGCTGTTGGAGGCCAAGACTTCTTAATGGCAGTCCCCTGGAAAGAAATTCCTGCAAGTCCTCTTGCTCTTAATCTCTAGAGGTGGGTCCCCAAGTGTGTGTGTCTGGCCACCCTTATATCCTACTGTCCTTTTACCTTTTTTGTCCCACCTAACTTAGCCAGGGTCCATATGTTGCAGCCGCCAAAAGAATCTTGACAAATATGTGTTAACCCACCCAACCTCAAGACAGAGACCCATCATCTTCAACCTTCCCATCACCCATGACCCACTGTTCTGTACTTCTTCCCAAAACTCAGCAATTTCACCTGCTTTCTTTTGGCACCCCCTTGGAATAGTACAGGTGGGAGGGTAAGGCAGAGGAGGAGCTGGGAGTCTGCACCTGGTCAACCATTAGAGTTCTAGAAGAATCGACATCTCCTCAGTCCTTATGCATGACACCACTAGAACCCAGAGTCACCAATCAGAGACTCAGTGGGACCCAACCTCCTTCCCAGTCTGCCCCTGACCACCATCTCTGGCCCCATCCCATTCATTCCTTCCCATCCATCCTACTATTCTGATCCCCAAATAGCTCCCTCCATGGCTCAGCATATGCCATTTCCTCTCTCACCGGAAACACCCCCTCCTTCTTTCATTAAAATCCCAGCTTATCTGTCACAGGCAGATTATTTCTCGATCTTCTGCACACAGCTATAAGGCACGATTAGTTAAGATGAGTTCCCCCCATTGTCCATGATGCTTATTCTCCCTCATTGCACTTGACACGTGTTGTATTACTATTATCTGATTTATTTCATGTCTGGGCCCTCCCCATTGGATTAGTTGTTACTTAAATACCTCCCCCAACATAGGACTAATGCTGCCAAATTAGCATTTGGCATTTGGGGTTTCCTTTTTTTTTTTTTTTCTTTTAAGCCCTTCCTAAAGAGATGCAGCCTCGTGGGAGAAAAGTCTATGAAGATCTAGTTCTTAAATGTTGAAGTAGAATGTAGCATAAATGCTGCCCCGTGAGCATGCTTGGGCCTGCACAGGACTAAAGGAAAAAGTGTGCGGTTAGGGGAAGGGGCAGGAGAGTGAGCCGGAGACCACGAGCTGTGCAAAGGGAAAGCTAACAGAGAAGAAAAGGAGGCCAGTCTCAGCAGAATCTCCTTCTGCTGTTAGCCTGCTCTGTGGGCGCACAGATCTTCGTAGAACAAGGTCCTCCGTCAAGAGTATTCATCACAATGTCCCACGGATACTCAGAGAGAAAAATACTGATCTTCTCCACACGGGGAAATCCTACCCAGGAGTCAAGAAAGGAGGAATCTCTGTGTGCACGTTGGAAAGATGTACAGTAGATCATTGAGTGAACACAATGATGTTATTCATAGTCTACAAGGTACTAACCCTTCTGGGTGGTTACAATGTACCAAGGTTTTACATGGTAATTTCTTAAATCATCGGAAGAAGTCTATGCGGTAGGCTTCTGAGCCCCATTTTACTGATGCGGAAATTGAAACACAGGGACTAAGACGTGTTCAAGAGAGCTTGGCTGGTGGCGGTTAGAGCCACTGGGCAGGAGACCTATAGATCTATCATGTTAGCCTACCTAGGCTGCTAACATCCGGGTTCTCAACCACCATGCTACCTTGTCATTAATTATGTGTGTGTGTGTGTGTGTGTGTGTGTGTGTGTGTGTCTGTGTGTGTGTAAAAGAGAGAGAGACTTTATATATAGCTTATGCTTATATGGCTTGTATTAACATAGAACATTTCTGGAAGGCAGCCAAGAAACTGTTAGGAGTCCACGCCTCTGGAGAGGAGGAATGAAATCATCAGATGACTTATGTGTCTCTTGCAACACACACACCCTCCCAAACACTGTCTTAGGAATTCATTCCGCTGTAAGTAATAGAAAACTCAATTAACGGAGACCTAAACAAAACCAGTTTATTTGTCTGACATAAACTAGAAGTCCAGAGCCAGAGGGTTTATGGGCTCCCTGATATGAGAGCTACTCTTGTGTGATTACCATGTCTTTAGGCTCGTAGAAACAGCTCTTCCTTGCTTTATTTATTTATTTGCTTACTTATATCTTCATCAAACATTTCTGTATTTTACCTACGTCCCTCGTTCGTTGTCTTTCTTCCGCTCTAGAATATCACCTCTATGAGGATGGGGACTTTGTTTGCTTTACAGTTGTATCCCAGCACCGTGGCATCCTACCTGATACAGAGTAAATGCTCAATAAACACACATTGAGCCGATCAGTGAATGGACATGGCTACTTCAATCATCACGTCCATGTTCACAGACTCAACTAAGGTAGGTACAGGGGGGTGGGGGGGTGGGGAGGCGGGGCCCGACGACCTCTGACCTCCTTTATCATGAAAAGAAAGGCTTTCCCAGAATCCTCTACACAAATTTCCCCTGCATCTTATTAGCCAGAATTGGCTTCCTTGGCGTGCTCCTCTCCCGCAGCAAAAGATGCTAGAAAGCCAGAGGCTAGTGACCATGACTCCAGATAGCTACCCCAGACCACATCAGGATGTGCTTAGCCAGAAAGAAGCAGCGAGTGGCTATGAGTTACATAATCAGTCATTTCACCCCCAGATTGTTTGGCTTTTTCCCAGATGCATGTTCTACTTTTATTTTATATATATATATTTATATATAAATATATATTAAATTATTATTTATTATATATTAAATATATATTTGTTTAAATATATATTTAATATATGTTTATTCAAATATATATTTAATATATGATATATATCAAATCATTATTTATATATTATATATTAAATATTAAATTATTATATATTATATATTTATATATAATATATAAATATATTAAATTATTATTTATTATATATTATATATAATATATAATATATCAAATTATTTATTATTTATATATTATTATATATTATATATTAAATTATTATTTATTATATATATATATATATATAAAATAAAAGTAGAACATGCATCTGGGAAAAAGCCAAAAAAATATATATATATATATATATTTTTTTTTTTTTTCTTGATTACAAGTGTCCAGGCCCCACTGCAGGCTTCCTCAGAATCTCAGGGAGTGAGGCCAGACATGTGCACCTGGACAGGTGCCCAAAAGACTTTGATGCACCATCCATAATTAAAAACAAAAACAAAACTTTCCAGAGAGTCTTATAATGTAGCTGGAAATTTTTAAAGCCCTGGAAAAGGAATGTGACCTGATTCTCATAAAGACATAAGCCCAAGAGGTCTTTCTAGATCACTGAGCTCAAACTCTCCACTTTTCAGAGGAGTAAACTGAGGCTCCCAGAGGCAGAGAGACTTGTCCAGAGCCTCCCAGACAGTCAGTGGCAGAGCCAGGCCAGGTTCCAGTATTGTCTCTCAAACAAGTGTCTTGCTCTCTTCAGCTCCTGGTCATCTCATTCTCCATCATCAGGCGCTTAAAGCCAGGGCCAGGACCCTCCCATTACTCACATTTAACTTTTACAGAGAAACAACCAAGTATCAATTTTGCCTTCCTCCGTTAACTGCGTAATCTAGAGTAATAAATTAGTTCCGAGGCAAAAAGATGTCCTTAATCCCCGTGCTGCTTTTCCATATCCCTGGGTGTTTATAATGTAAAAGGAGTTCTAGGGGCTAACGTCCCCTCTCAGCCTTCCCCTTTCTATATGTATAAATTTATATTTCATAATTATAGTTGCAGGTTTCCCCTTTGCTCTGCCCCTGCCCTTGAGCTGGAGAGTGGCACAGGAAATGGTTTACGTTCTCTGGTCTACCCTGACAGTCTAATCCTGCTCCTGTATTTCATACTGTCTCCGTCAAGTCCATTTTCTCTCCACTACAAGACAGACACTGTATCTAAGGCCCCCATCTCCACAGACTCAAAGCAGTGTGTGCCTGGACCAAACCATGGCATCCCTCTGAAAGGTCTTACAAGCCAGCCTGGGGATGGACAGTTTCCGAAATGCAGGTGAGGAGACCCACATCAAGCTTCTCTTGATGGATTTATTATTGAATCCAATCACAAAACCAAAATGAAAGAGTAAGATGTGACCATCCCAGAGAACGGAAGACCTGCCAGGCTACACCTCCCAAGACCTATATGGAACTCCAAGGTCAGAGTCTGTGCTTTCTTGTAAGAGGTGCTGGAGCCCGTCAGTGGACCTCGCAGTGGTTCCTGGATTGCCTCAAATACTAATCAGTTATGTCACCTGAGCCGGTGGCTTAACCCCTCTGAAACCCAGTTGCTCCTCTGTGGGAGGAGGGTAAGAAAATGTATCTATTTAACACCCCAGTGTGGCTGGAAAAACGGAAGAGAACAAGTTACGAATGTATACTACCTTAGCCAGTAATGTGGGTAGAATCGAGGCAACCGAGACAACGGTGTCCTGAAGTCCCAGCCCAGCTGTGTTCCATCCCAGATCCACCAACCAATATTTTTTTCCTAGTCGTTCAGACTTATATACGGCCCTAGTCATCAGCCCAAGGCAAAGGTGAAAAACATCAGCTGAGAATTCTAGGGGTTTGAGTCCAAAAGACCGAAACATCTATCTGGGTGCCCTGTTTTTTCTGTGTTTTTTTTTTTTTTCATTTCTATGCAGATATTTGGTATTATGTAGATATCTAAGGGTAAGAGGAGCCAGCCACACGGCAGACAAGAGCCAGAGCAGCTCAGATCAACAACCTGTTAGGTGAGGTGGTTATTTCTCTAAACTGCTTCGAGACAATTAAGCATCCACTCTGAGATGTGTTGCTCGCCCAAAACTTTGCAGCCAGCAGCCTGAGCCCAAGCCCCAGATATTTCAGTGTTAGCTCTCTGACACCAGACAAAGGAAGCTCTCCTAGGCTCTAACTTCTATAAAATGAAACTAATAATATCTAATGTCAGGCAGATGTTAGAGCCAAACGGTCAACCCCAAGGGGTCAGAGACTCTCGTTGCCTTGCTAACCATTCAAACCACATTCAAACCACATTTCTCTCGTGATAACGTGATTTGGGGACATCTTGAACAAGGCCTTAGAACAGTGCCTGCATGAGGGCAGGAAAATCTTTTGTTCAGTGCCCAACCCTCGTCTCCCAGAACGATCCAGCATTTAGTAGCTACTCAATATGTGTCTGTTAAATGAAGGATATGTGCTGTTCTTCCCACATGGAACAGAGTAGCCCTACTTGAATAGAAGGGCCAATGCCCTCGGATTTTCTTCTGTCCTCACCGGGACCTCCTACTGTGTGTGCACAGGAGATAATCGACCCCTCATAGTCTGTAAGGACCATGGACAATCGGTGGGGTTTGGGGGAAGACGACTTAGAACCACCGCAGTCTGTCAGTAATAGCACATGCGATGGGTGTGGGCTGGCGGGGGTTGGGGGTAACCACACAAATAGCCTTGACTCCAAAATAAGAGAATCATCTCTGTTGCCTGTGAAACTCTTCCCGAAGACGGAATTTCAACAGAACATTGCAATAGCAAATATTCACTGCGAAATTCCACAACTTCTGTCACTATGAAAAATGTCACGGAAGGAGATTTTTCTCAGAAAACAGCAACATGCAAAAGTAATCAGGGCTGGAAGACTCCAAGATGGATGAAGAAAACAAGAGGAACAGATCCAATAGCTCTGGTTTTATGAATAGACTTCCACCCACACCCCCCCTCATTTGTAAGACCCTCGTGAGATCTTTTTTTTACAGCAGGTTATGAATCATCTTCATGATATCTTTAAATGGATGATCAATACTATATTTTCCAATAAAATGTTTGGTTTGAAATCCGATTTTAAGTGCATTAGAGTTTTTGTGCACCGAATCGGTGAATGCCATAATAAATTGTCATCAAATATGAAAGAAATATAGCAGAGATTAATTGCCATATTTATTTATGAGTCTATAAAATACCTTGTGAGAGTCCTGGCACATTTTTGGGATACCAATTTGAACCTTCAGGAAAGTTAAAAGCATTAAAAGAGACTGCAAGGAGATTTATGATCAGAATGTTTTTAATTGCAGATCCAAGCAGACAGGCAGGTATTAGAATGGCTGTGCCCTTAATGGGCATGTCTCGTGTGTTACTCTTTTTTTCCCCCCTTTAAAAATGATATACTTCCCATATTTTTATTGATTTGTGAAGATCTGCCGTAAATTACCAGGGCCTGCACGTGACATCACAAATGGTCCCAGCTTCCCTAAAGTAGTGGGCCCCAGGTGGCACACAAAAAAAGAAGGCTCCTGGCCAGTTCTAATGCTCAGCTTGGAGAGTAGGAGAAACCACAGGGAAGGAGAAAACGGGAATGTCACTCATAGCACAGACATGTAGATGGCTTGAAGCTGGACATATTTTCACTGAAGCCTGAATGTCGACAGAAATGCCATTCTTAAGGGGAAAGAATAACAAAATATCCTTACACCCTGCCCGTTAAGAATGTTCCAGTGGAGATCTGTATGCAAGACTCCACAGTCCCTGACTGTCCTCAGGGCCAGCATCCCGGCAGCTGCCCTCCCCGTTTGTCCAGGCCATGCATCTGTCCTCTCACTGTCCACTCAAGACCACCCCAGGCCCTGTCCCAGAGGGGGACAGGACATGGCACCTTATGCCAGCAGATCTTTGCACGCTATCCTTTTTTTTCTACATGCGTTTGTTTCTTCCCCCCAGACTTTGTCTTCAAAAGCTGTTCTCTGGTTTTCAAATCCATACATCTGTTGTTTACTTTCCATTTTAATTCTGTGAAAACATGAGATGCCTCAAGCTTATCATTAGAAGGATGTTACCCTCCACGGGATAAAAAATAATCAAGACTTTCTGTATACAAAAACTGCTTCGCGAGCAAGAACTTAATGTACCACCCCTCCACCCCCCCCTGCACCCTCTGTCTACCAAAGCAAAAACGAAGCTTAAAAAAACAGATCTCGTCCTGACAATATTCACTAACTAAATTCCGTTTCTTGTTTTGTTTTATTTTAAACCAGTGTAGACAGATAGCCTTAAATTTGGCTGGACTTTTTAGGTTTTTTTTTTTCTTGCTGTTGTTGCTACTTTGTGTTTTGTTTTGTTTTGTTTTGTTTATTTACTTCTCAGTCACAGCTGGGTCTGCTTGCTGTTTTCCGTTTTAATGTATGATCCACATCAAATGGCTAAAACCTCCAAATTATTATGTAAGTGCTTTCATAGTGCAGGCTGATAGAAAAGCATACCATAGAGATCCAGAATGGCATGTTTCCGGAGGTACTTCTTTGGACATTTTCCCTGCTGTATGACACTGTGTCATCGCAGGGCAGTACATGTGGATTCTTGGAGTCCAGTTGGAGGTAACCACATCTCCTGGCTGTGTCTGGCTTGATGTGTGCTTGAAATACAGTTTTGCAGAAAGACCCAAAGTCCAAGGGTCCAGATTCCAGTCCCTCCTCTGTCACCTACTTCCTTCTAGCTGATGTGATCTTGGATTTGCTTCTCATGTCTCCAACTTCCTTACCCGGAGCCTTAAGACAGAAAAGCAGAGGCGTTTAGGATCGCTCTCTAACTAAGCATGCTAGGAGTGCAAAGGAATTTTTATTATCGACAAGATATGATTTTTAACTCTAAGCTCAGGTTTGTACCTGCTTTACCCACACACCAGGACCTCTGCATTAGAGCTCGTTGTGTTACTTTGTGCAGAAATTCGTTCTTTCTGTTTGCCACCTTCCTGACAAATGACATTGACGCCCCGATCTGGAAATGATGGTCTTTTTATTTTTCGCTCCTGATGCCAAGGTTGCTGTTGACAGTATGTGCTCAGGCAAAGCAGGGCCTCCCTGCCTTTCACAATCCGATGCCACGCACACTACTTCCGTCAGAACAATTAGTGTTCATTTCGGCTTTACTCAGGGAGACCTGCGGCGACTGATCAGTATCAATTATAGATGCATCTGTCCAGATGCACTTGTCCATTCATGCATAGATTTGAGGAAATCTCGTTCTCCTTCCGTTCAAAAACAGCCACTGAAAAAAATCCATACTTAAAAACATATAATTTGGCACATTTTCATCTATGTTACTATGCCCATAGACCCACACATTGCACCTGTGATTTAAGGCATTGGAACTTGATTTGGAGTATTTCTGGCTTGTTATTCATCCCCACCCTCTGTAAAAACTGCTGTCTTTATAAAACATCGGGAAATGAGGGATATTTAACCCAAAATAGTACAATAGGATTAGTGTGTGTGTATGTTGGATTCAAGTTTATTGTCAAAGACATACCCTTTTTTTTTTTTTTGAAGTTTTTATTTTAATTCCAATTAGCTCACATACAGTGTGGTATTAGTTTCAGGTGTACAATATAGAGATTCAACAGTTTCATACATCACCTGGTGCCCATCACAGCAAGTGCCCTCATCCCCATACCCCACTCACCCCCACTCACCCCCCTCTGGCAATCACCAGTTTATTCTCTGTAATTAAGAGTCTGTTTCTGGCTCAAAGACACAGCCTTTATTCTGCCTGCTCAAGACCTTCGGTGAATTTAAAGCAGAGGAACATGAACTTCAAATAAGCGATGTGGGCGAATCCTCTCCGTGCTCCAAGTAGGCCTTTGACGATCTGCTTTATTCATATTTGTTTTAATGAGCAGCTAGAGGAAATATCAGAGTGCGTGCAGAATACAACGAAAGGATCTGTACCATTTGTACAAAATACTTTGCGTGGAAGGTCTCCCTCAAATATAACAGGGAGGGTCTGCCTCTCATAAGTCTGTCTCTTCCCTTCAGTACAAGTCTAGACGGACACACACACGCAACTGGGCATTTTTCCCAAACTAAATTAATCAGCGGTAAACAAAGCAATGAGAAGCCGGAGCCCTCAGCTGCCAAAGTGATCGCCTGTCCACAGCCGGGAGGATGAGAACAGATTCCGTGACCCCTTCCTTGAACCAGACTTTCCAAGAAAGACTTGTTTCAACCTGAGGTCGCTGCCAGACAGAGGGCGGCATTGGTCTAACCCACCGGCTCTGTTTTGTGATGAGGCTCTGAAAACAATGGGAAGGGGACACACTTGATACGAACTGTTTTTAGGGAACCCCACTTTGTGCTGGGGGGGGTGTCACAATCAAACCCCAGGGGCACCAGGTAGGTCTGCTGTGGGTCTAGCTTCTCCCTGAGAAAGAAATAAGAAATCAAGGTCTTCCAGGCTTGGAAGTGGCGGCCTTCCTCCCCAAGACACTCTGACACTATAAAGTAACTTTGAAGACAATAGAAAGCTTCCTTCACAGAAAACCTGCTCTTTGGTTTGTTTTCCTTTTCTACCTAAGAAGAAAAACACCCAGGAACCATCAGAGCCCTACCTTCCCAATTTACTTCTCCACTGCTTTTCCTCTTTCAATCTTTTTTTTTTTTTCTCCTGAAAAATCGTGTTGCTTTTTCTCTAATCCTAGAGAGCAAAGACAAGAGGTAGGCCCGGAGGCCCTGTGCACAGCATTGATACCGCAGAGGTCTTATAAATCAGGGAAAAATCAATACATTCTATATGGTAGCTTCTCCTTTGCAACCAGATCGCCAGGGGACATAACTAATGCTTTTTCTCCACTACCAACCCATTTTTCTGTCATTAAAAAAAAAAAAGAAAAAAAAAAGAAAAAAAAAAGAAAGAAAGAAAAGAAAAAAAAAATCTGCTTAGGAACGAATGGGCAATCAAAGTTGCTGAGTAAGTATTTCAACTATCTAATTTTATTACTTTACAATTGACATACTTTCCCTCTGGAAATGTTTGCAATTAATTAATTAGCAGTAATCTTCCCCAAGGGACTAATTTAATGAATTCTCTCCAATTCTTACTTAAAAAAAAAAAAATAGATGTATCCAAGTTGCAAATGTGTGGATGGCTGTAAAGTGCATCTTGAAAAAAAAAATCAAGGGATCTATTATGGGGCCTTTTTATCACTAAATCAATCCGGCGGTAACGATAATTTCTTTTTCTAACTGGGAATTTCCCCGGGGTTGAACGCAAGGTTTTTCCAAGGTAAGGACGCTTGGCAGCAGCAGCAGCAGGGAAACCTCCCTGGGTTCCTTTGTATTTAGAATGAATATTCTCCTATTCCTATCAGGAATAGGTGGAGGAATGTTGGGTTTCCAAGATCTATAGAGCCTGGCCCCTTCTGCCCCACCTGTACTGGGGTGGGGCGGGGGGAGCCAATGTTGTTCCAAAGAGGTGTCTGACTTCAGGCGCTTACCGGTTCCCTCTGCAAGGTTCCAGCGGAAAACTCTGCAGCCAGGGATCCTGGGCCAGGCCCTTTGCCTGGTTCGCTGGGCTTCCTCCTCGCCTCGCAAAAATGCAGGGCAGAGACCCGGGGTTGTTCCTGACCTCTGGGCTACACGTTCTTGCGTTTCAGCTAGAAAATACAACTGGGCCCTTGAACCAATCCCCCAGATTCCTGCAGGAAGGGTGCAGCAAGGACCTGGGAGCGCGTTTTGTACACTGTAAAGTGCCCTGACCCTGTGAGTGGAAGGGAGACTTTCTGAGGGTTCTGGCCTGCCAGCCCCAAAGCCAGAGTTCCACTTGGATATCCGCAGCATCTCCCGAAGACCCGCCCCCCACCGGCCTGGATGCCCCTTTTCTCGCCCCCCCCACCCGCAACCCACACCCCGACCCCAACGTCAGGACTGGGGATTAAGCCTGGGGTGCTCATAATCTACAGTGTTCACAAACTAGAGGCCGCGGGTCCGGGGCCAGGCCTAGAGGACGCAGATCCCTCCCGGCACAGACGAGCTCCTCCGCCCCTCAGCGCCACTTTGAGGACCCATGGGATGGAGGGGGGGATGTTCAGATCGCCGGGCCCAACCCCCCGGCGTCGCGGCGGAGCGCGGGGCACGAGCCGCAGTCCCCGCGCGCTGAACCGCGGCTCGCCAGCGCCACCCCCAGCGGAGCGCAGCGGCTGCAGCTCGGCCCCGGCGCCTTCCTGTGGCTCCCCGGCTCCCGGGTGGACACGGCGGTCGGTGCGCAGGAAGCAGCCAAGCCTCGCCTTCGGAGCAGATGCGTGGGGTGTACGCCCGCCGCCTGCAGATGCCAAGGGTCAGACGGAGCGCATTCCAGGCGGAGTGCGAGGGGAACTGAACCTTGGCCTCGAGGGGGCGCTATTCGGCCTGTTCGAGGGCCAGAAGGCTGCCGAGAAGCCCCAGGGTCGAGACCCTACCAAAGACCAGAGCTCGGAGAGCCTGGATCTAGCTAGAGTCCTGGGGAGGCTGGGGTAGAGAACCAGATTCCGGAAGACAAAGACGGCCGGGACAGTGGGACGCACCGACGCTGCCCAGGCGCGTCCCCAACGAGTGTGGGGCCTGTGGCGAGAAGAAACTTTCCCGCAACAGAGGGGCGAGGAAGCGGGGCCGGAGGTTTCTCCCCTGAGCCGCCGCTCCCCTCCACCTGCCAGTGTTCAACCTCCGCCCAGCCTTCGCCCACCCCTGTTCCCGCCCCTCCCCCGCGCGCCTCTGTTCACTTAGACTCCTCATCTCTCTCCTCTCCCCTCCTCCTTCTCCCTCTTGCCTTTCTCCCCCACTTTTCTCCTCTTTTTTCTCTTATCTCTCCTTTTGTATTCTCTCCCCCCTCGCGGCCCGGCTGGCTTCTCTCCTCCTCCGGGCCGCAGGGGAGGAGGTAAACGAGCTGCGCCCGGGGCCTGCGCGGCACTGAGGGAGGCGTTTCTCCTACTTCTCCCGGGTAATTTGGAGAGATTGTATGTGTGCGCGCGCGCGCGTGAGCTTAAGGCGAAAAGGGGTAGGATCCAGCGCCCAGCAGAGAGGGTCGGGGTCTTTGACGTTCCTCACCAGCTGCACAAACCTCCCGAACAAGTGTGAGTGTGGGTGAGAGTGTGCGCGCGCGCACGGGCTGGCTGCGCTTGGCACGCTTGGTGGCCCGGGGCCCCAGGGCCCGGGGGCCCGCCTGGCGGCCCGGGATTACCGTGACGTCACACTGAGCCTCTGGCCACCTTGGACTGGGACACCTCGGGAGCCGCACAGCCCCGCGCCGCGCCTCACCTTGCTTCGCCACCGCGCGACTTTGGGAACCCGCATCCTCTCCCTTTCCTTGCCCATCCATGGGCCCTTCTGTCTTCCGGACCACGCGGGTCGGAGGGGCGCCTTCTGGAGCGCAGGGCTCGGCAGCCGGACTGCCCTCGGCTCTGCCTCCAGTCGTGCCAAGCGGGCGGAGGATCCGGCGCTGGGAACCCGCTGCCGTGTAAGGAACCGAGGCGGCGCACGGCTGGAGGCGCAGAATCGCGGGGCTGAGGCGGCAACTCGCAAGAGGAGAAGAAGGCGGTCCAGGGACAGCCACCATGTCCTTCCCGCACTTTGGACACCCGTATGGCGGCGCTTCCCAGGTAAGAAGTGCCTCCATGGGGGATGGGGGCAGACTTGGGGGGTGGGTGTGCCTAGTGCACGCGCCCGCCACTGGGCGCCCTGCTTTCGCACGCGTCTCCCGGGAAGCCAGACTGTGCAGGTACGACGTACTACAGACCTCTCAGACACCCCCAATCTCTGGCAGAGAACGTTCCATTCCCCCAGAGCAAGCTGGAAAATAGTGTGACCCGAAACTTGGGCACCGACCACGCGCTTGGCGAAGTGGGTGGGATATCGAGACCTTCCAGACAAGGCT